>NC_062282.1:45528609-45876109 GCF_902655055.1 Lutra lutra
TTTTCCAAAGTGCTGGAACAAACAATGCTAAAATTTGTCTGGAACCAGAAAAGACTCCAAATTGCCAAGGAAATGTTGAATAAGAAAACAAATCTGGGGGCATCATGTTGCCTGATTTCAAGCTATATTATGAAGCTGTTATCATCAAGACAGCATGATACTGGCTATTAAAAATTCTTATGTAATTTCATTTTTATGTTTATATCTCTAATCCATTTGAAGTTTTCGTAATAAAAAAAAAAAATCGAATTTGTAGCCAGTCCTAAATAAGCACCTGACAATGCTGGAGGTTCTCAATCGCACACAGCAGCAATAGCTGGAATAAGTTCATGGTTGCCCCCTATAGACAGGGAAGGCACTCTAGAAGATAACCCGCTCATGGGATTCATCCACCTGCCTGGCCCTTCTGGGCATTTTAGTTGTGTATCTCCCTCACTTCCCAAGAAAGAGGCAAAGAGAAAGCCCAGAAGTTTGCACACTGAAAGAAAGGTAAACTGGTGAGTGTGGTATGGGGGGATGGAGTGCTGATGAGAGGCTTTCATGATTCATTTCAAGAACATCCATGTTCCTCATTTCTCATGGACGGCAATATTGCTTCTATAAGGTAAGGAGAGAAATATTTAAGTAGTGGGGAGGAAAAATACAACCCTAAGACAATATTTGGTCCTCATCTGGAAAGATGGCGATGACGTGACTATTTCAGTATGAAGGTGGGACAGAGGAGATGCTATTAGTAAAAGCTCATGTTATTTTCTTTTCCCCCTGAAACCTTGCTCAACAACTCAGTCACCAGGCTCATGGCTCTTGGGAGCACAAATTAAATGCTCTGCCCAGAGAATGTGCGGAGAGTATGGCTGTGTCTGCCAGCCCCAACAAAAGTTTTTCTCCCCCTCAAAGCAAGTCCCCACAGGCCTCACTCCTCTTAGGCTGCCAGGGGCTTCTTATTAGCCAAGGGAGAACTTCAGTCTCAGTTTTAGAAACTGAGAGATTATATAGAGTGGAGAATAAAACCTCTGAAAAGCAGCCTAAGTCAAGACTTGTTTGGCAGAGAAAAAGAGAAATAGAAATGTGACTTGTCTTAAAGTTTTGACCTTGACTGAAGTTGCTATAGGCCTCAGTTTCCTCATCTGTAAAATGAGAAATGAACTATGTGCTATTTAACAGGTTTAAAGCTCTAAAATTGGGCTTTGGCTTCAGGATGGACCCATCTAAGAAATTAGAAATGCAGTTCAAATGGCTCAATGTTGCCTGACTTTCATGAATTTTATTAGAACTTTTATTTGGGGAGATGAATACGGTTCTCAGGACCTTCTTTCCAAAGATTGTCTGCAGCTGTTATCACAGAAATTATTGCAATTGAGATGCACTCTCCTGGCCTGTTTGAATTTTGTCACCAAGTAAAGTATATAAAAACCTGCATTTGTACAGCAATTTTTACATTTCTAAAGTGCTATCCATCTCTGTCCTAAATTTTATACTTACATCAATACTATAATGGAGGCAAGGCAGGATTTCTTAAAACCACATTTGAACAATGGAGAACCTTGGATTGAGTTTGCTCTGAGAGAAGCAGCAACAAAGCACTCAAAAGGTTGCTTTAGGGCTGGGTCTATCTCTCAACGTGACTGTGAGTGGCTGGCTTTGGGTGTGTTTCTTCAGCTCCCACACCTCAATAACCTTATTTACTCACTGGGGATAAATACAGGCTTAAATGAGGCTATGTACGTGTTAGGCCGTAAAAACCAGACTTGCCTGCCAGCACTTACATGCATATAGGACTAAGTGAGGATCTGGAGAGGAGGATGAAAGAGAAGCTGTCACAGATAGCTGTCTCAGTGCCACACCCGGACAGAATCCCAC
Organism: Lutra lutra; assembly: GCF_902655055.1. Taxonomy (NCBI): domain Eukaryota; kingdom Metazoa; phylum Chordata; class Mammalia; order Carnivora; family Mustelidae; genus Lutra; species Lutra lutra. The sequence goes on from NC_062282.1 coordinate 45,530,470, forward strand.
AAGAAGTCTGGGGCTGGTGTGATGTACAACCGGACCATTTTGAGTCTGGCTCTGCACAGGCTGATCTTAAGTGCATTTGAAACCTTCAAAAAGAGATGTCTAAAGGGCAGAATCCTGGCTGTGCATGCTGGATGTATTTGTCTCTTCACTTGCTTCTTTGTTTTTAACACTTGGTCTAATAAGTGTAAAAATGTTGTCTCATTGAAATTATAGAACTGTCTTGGGGGTTGCCCTGAGCGACTCTTGTAGATGGAGAGTCACCCAAGACACTAATTTTGGGTCCGGTATTTCCCAAAGTAGTCAATGAATACTACTTGTCAAGATGTTAACAGAAAAAAAAAAAAAATCTGCAATAAAATAATTTAAGAAAATACAACCCCTATGCCTTTCATCTCTTCTTCCCCTACAAGATTTGACAAGAACTTATTAAAAGCTTTCAGAAGTGTGGTCCTAAGGCAAAGTTGTTTAATTTTAAACCCAAAGTCTGTCTATTCTATTGGTCCAAAGAAACTCCTTCATTTTCCCCATGTCATTCTAACTGATAGCTGGTAAATTTGGTTTCGGGGAATAGATCTGAAAGTGTTTTTATTACCCAAGTTGGAAATGGAGACCCCAGGAAGGTCCATACTTTGCCCATAATTCCTCAGTTAGTAGCCTGTCAGCATGGAACCCTGTTTTCCTCACTGTCACTACTGGTTTCTAACTGCCTTCCCTTACAGCCTGCACTGCACCCTCTGTGGAAGGAAGCAGATGAATGACAGCCAGATTCAACAGCCATTCTTCACCAGGCATCGAAAAGCACCTTCTGAAATTGCCTTCACCCTGCTGCCTGCTTGAGTCATCCAGAAAACATTCCAACTCATGTTTTAATAATCTGAGTTTACAGTTGTGTCACACCCATTATCGAAGGTTATTAAATCATTCTACCAACCTTAATTCTTATGATGCTCCTGCAAAACAGACTAAGAGAACACCTTGCTGGTGTGACTCTCCGATGCCATGCTACGGAGGACACTGATAACCTCGTGCCACTCGAGTCTTCCTGTCGCTCCTTTTATGAGACAGGATCTTGCTTGGCTCTGCAGTTCTTCTATCTACCCACACATCCAAAATGCGCCATTCATCCCAATCAAAAAGCCATTTCTATAAAGCCCTTTAATTTTTACCATCTAAAAGCCTCCTATGTGTCTACCATCAATTCTTTTCTGCCACAACCCCAGAAGTAGGCAGAGGAGCCTGGTCACCAGCAGCTTACAGAGGAGGGAAGTAGCATCTAGCAGCAATAAAGGGGCCTTCCCAAAGACTCAGCAGGCATCAGGATTCATATTCAGAGGCAGTCATTCCTTCCTTTAGCAGGTGTCTGTGAATGCCCTATACTAGGAAGCCCCAGCTTCCCAGTCTGGGTGCCAGACCATGCAGCGTGCCCTAATACATAATTGGTCTCTGCTCTCCTGGACTTAGAACTCAGTGAACTGGACAGAAAACAGGAAATAAAACAAATTACAACTTTCTGAACTACCCTGAAGGAAACAAAGGGGAAACCTTTCTCCCTCATATGTTTGCATGTCTTGCTCCCTAACTTCATTTCCAGGCTCCGCTGGGATCTCTACTGAGCCAGGAAGAGGAAGCTAAGAGAGCTCTCGGAAGGACTGATGGGGATTTCTTTGGGACCAAAATGAGAGGATGGAGGCCTAAGGGCATTATCAATTTTAAGGCCTTGATGTTCTCCCTAGACTAATCTTTCCAGATCCTAGTTCATATCACAAGAGAGCAAATGATTTGAGACAGAGAGACAGACAGATAAACCAACTGACCAACTAAGAGTCCTGCCTGTGGCTCTCTCTCCAAGAAGGAAAGATGTATTTTCACATGTCAGTACAGAGAGTCCAAGCATCACAGCAGCAGTGGGAACACAGCATTTGAGGGGACTCTAAAGGAAAATCAATTGTGTTGTCCTCCCAACATGTAACCCTTCCAGCTTTAGTCCCTGGAAATTCACTGAGCTCCATCCCCAGTCCCAACACCACTTTCATTAGTCACATCACCATAGCAACTTTGAGGGGCTGGATCCTCAGCCACGTGGCAAACTAATTGAACTGTACAACTTATTTTGCAGCTGGGGAATGTAAAAGTGAATCTTACATTTAATCATCCTCGCAGCATTGACATTCAAATCAAAAGGCTTTGTTAGGGCTCCTGGAAAATGGAGTGTCATTTTGCCAGCACAATGTTTCACTCAGAGGCACATCCTTCCCCCTTTGAAGTGCTAAATGAATGGTAAAAGGGGGGGGGGGGAAGCTTTTTGGTTTAGGGGTGGGATTGGGTGGGAGGGAGGAAGGAAGGAACAAAATTTGGATGAAGAAACTGAAAATGAAAATGCTTCTAAATCAAATTCAAGTTCAATGTAAATGCTGCTGCAAATCTTTGTCTTGTGATTTTTATTTATTTTTTTCTTTTAAAGAGGCAGCAACATTTATGAAAAAAACCTTTGGGATCACAGACCTAGTCTGTACTCTCCAGTTCTGACATCTTCAATCATGTCACTTAACTCCTGGTAATCTAAATTTCCTTGCATGAACTGGAACTAATGAATATCCACCTGAGAGTCCTGTTCTGAGGGTAAATGGAATCTATGTAAGCATATATAAAGCATATAGAGTCACAGCTGACAGAGAGTAGACATTCTATTATCATTTTTCCTTCCAAAGTTTGGACTCCACTATCTAGCCCTTGGCCAACACTTAACACAGCAGGCAATGTGCCGGGTACCCTATGCACCTTGTCTTAATCAGACACAAAATGACCTCTTAAGACACAGGTAATGTTCCCCCATTTTACAAATACAAAAACTGAGTCTTAGGTTAATAATGACTGAAAATTATCCAAAATTTGGAAATGAGGGAAAAGGATAACTTGTGTGCTTTCAATACTGGAGCACACTGGATAAACTGAGGTTTATCTGACTCTGAAGATAAATCTTCCTTTGTTCGACTGACCATTAATTAGGCCCAGAGTCTTTCAAGTTAGATGTCAACTTGTGGCAGATGTAGAGTTACAAATGCCTTTTGGTTGGTAAAAAGCATATATTTGTTTAGTAGGAATGATAATCCCAGAATTAAGGTTCTACTGCCCTGCATGTGTGTCTACTACCTTTGCATGTTACTTATCTGTCCTACTTCAATGTTTTTCTATTTCAGTGACTGTATGCCAGTTCTCAGATCCTTCCCTGGCTGAGCTTTAGTCATGCTGCTAATCCCTTGTTTAATAAGATAATAAATCTCTGATGTGTGCTCACCGAATATTTTTTTTTATTTTTGAAAATTATACTTCGAGAGTAATTTAAACAAGGACCACGAAACTGGGAAGGAGCCCACTCCAGTTGGTCTGACTCTAGGGTCTAAGATTTAGCTTCCTCTGTCTCACAGAAACTAGGACTCCAATCGAAAGGTCAGGCCCAGGGGCACCTGGGTGGCTCAGTTGGTGTCTGAGTGTCTGCCTTCAGTTCAGGTTATGGTCTCAGAGTCCTGGGATGGACTCCCATGTGAAGCTTCCTGCTCAGCGGGGAGCCTGCTTCTCACTCTCCCACTGGTGCTCACCCTGCTTGCGCTCACTTGCTCCCTTTCCCTCTCTGCCAAATAAAAAGAAGGAAGAGGAGGAGGAGGAGGAGAAAAGAAAAAAGAGAGGTAAGGCCCTGCCCTCAAGGAGCACTGAAAAAGACACTACCTGTGACATGGTCTCACACGCATGTAATACGGCGGAGGTATGAGTGAAGGGTTCGGGGGAGGGATACTTCTGCTTCTTATTTGCAAGAGGAAGAGCCGGGGAGGAAGTCCTCATAATAGAAAAAGCATTTAAGTTAGCATTGAACAGTGAGCAGATTTCCTTCTGATTTTCATCACAGATGGAAGAACAATTCCCCAAAGTCCTGGAGTATTAAGACCAAAAAAAAAAAAAAAAAAAAAAGTAATGGTAACAGTGGGGTAACTATGGCTCATAGTTCTATTGTTCTCACCTAACCAAGGCAAACAAGAGCCCAAGAGGTAGGGTTATCTATGTTATCTCCATTTTCATGTGAGGAAATGGAGGCACAGGCGCATAGGTAGCTTGTGCAAGGACACTGGCCTGGGGACTGCAGAGCTGGGTTTTGAGCCATGAGCTCAGGCTCCAGAGCCTATGCTCCTCTGCCTCTCTACAGCTTCTGTTCCAGTATGTTCACTAAGCCCCCAGCTCTCACCCTGGGGGCACACAGCTTCTAACCAAAACCTTGCTGCAGGCAGGCTTGGAATTCTTCATTTTAAAAAAAAGATTTTATTTATTTCAGAGAAAGAAAGAGTTGGGAAAGGGTAAGAGGGAGAGGGGCAAACAGACTGTGTGCATGCTGAGTGCAGAGCCCTATACAGGGCTCGATTCCACAACCCAGGAGATGATGACCTGAGCAGAAATCAAGGGTCAGACACTTAACCGACTGAGCCACCCAGCACCCCATAGGCTTGGAATTTTCATTTCTTCCTGTCCTATGAGGAGCCCTTAGAAGCCAAACACAGTGTAAGTGACTTGTCAGCTGGGAAGAGGGGGGAAGAGGGAAATTCAGGCAAAAAGTTCTGCCTTTAAGACATTATACTGTGTGGCTAGGCTGTCACTGACTTAACTTCTAGCCCCTGTTAGTGACCCATCTGCACCTGGTCCTGGTGCTGGCTGGAGAGAAGGATAAATGACGTTCCGCAGACCATCCCTCATGGAGAGAGATGGTGCAACATGGCGCTATGTGTCACCAATGCAAGATGAGTAAGGGTACCTGAAAGTAAACAAGGATGTTGAGAAAAACTGTAGGACTTATCCTCACTTCAGACAGTCAATAATTCACTGTTTAGGCTCCATGAAGATGATTTTACTTCTACTTTATCCATTCACTGCTCTCACCCCATCATTCCTTCAGCCCTCTTCGTATCTCTACTGTTCCATCTTAGCAGAAGATGAAAACAGGGCTGAGTCATCAATCCTACAACAGAATGGGACACAGGACTGCTCAGGGAATGAGAAAATATGAGTGTGGGGGTGCCTGGGTGACTCAGTCAGTTAAGTGATCAACTCTTGATTTCAGCTCAAGTCCTGATCTCAGGGCTGTGATATGGAGCCCTATATGTCAGGCTCTGTGATTAGCGCAGAGTCTGCTTAAGATTCCCTCTTCTCTGCCCGTTCCCCCATGCTCAGTTGCTTTCTCTGACTCTTAAATAAATAAATCTTAAAAAAAAAAAAAAAAAAGATGGAAGGAGAAGGAAGAGAGGCGTCTGGTCCAGGTCTTGCCAGAAACAAGTTGGGTAGTTGAGCAAAACCTGTTCTTTCTCTGAACTTGAACTTGTTTCTCTGTAAATTGAGAGATGAGCTGAACAATGGCTCACACCATAGAACATCAGTGTGCCAGGTAGCGTACTGTCCCTGTGACACAAGTCTCTACAAGATCCTTTCCCCACTTGAAAGATGAGCAAGTTGACATCCCAGTTAAGTAACTCGCACACAATCAAACATCTTGGAAATGGTAGTCTGGCCAGTAGCCTGAACTTCCTCCAAAGGTGGGGACTCTGGCACAGGTGGCCTGTATCTCCCTGTACCCATCCTACTCCCGCCCGGAGGCACACATGGTCTATGCATCTCAGCTCTCTCATTCAGACTGACTGCAGGAAGACTGCAGTTATCAGTCTCTCTCACCTTATTCTTGCTACTGTCCATTCCCACCACAAAAGCTAAAGTGATCTTTGTAGGGTAAATCAGACAAGGCCACTCCCCAGATCAAGCCCTTGAGTTGCTTTCCAACACACTCATTTCTAAATATAAGTTCTTCCCGTGATCATCAAAGCCCGGCAAGATCTGGCCCCTGGCCATCCTTCCAACTTCATTTCCTGCTTCTCTGTCTTTTGTTCATTCTACCTCAGTCACTCTGCCATCTCTTCTTTGCCAGAACACCAAACCTGGCTCACACCAGCCTCGGGGTTTTTCCACCTGCTGTTTCTTCTTCCTGGAAAGATTTCCTCCCAGACATTTACCTGATGCCTTGTTTCTTCATTCAGACCCTGTTCAAATGATCTTTCCTCAAAGAAGTTGTTCCTGATCACCCATCTAAAGTGACACCTTTCTCCCTTCTTACTGGTCTATTTTTACACTATTTTTCTTTATTAACATTTATTACTGACTTAAAACAAGGTATAAATTTATTTACCCATTTACCTCCCTTCTCTATAATTTGGCTGTCTATAATTTTGACCATTAGGTCAAAAAGGATTTTGTTCACTGCTGTACCTCAGTCCCTCCAACAATGCTTCACCTAAGGAGAATCCAATAAATGTGTCAAATTAATGAACAGTAACCATTATACCTTATCCTTGTTGAATATAGTAATTCATCCTGGGCTTTCACTGATATAATTTGATTTACTCAAAAATAAAGCTGATAGTAACAAGGTACCCAGGCAGCCATTCTGGGAAGAAAGGCATATTGGGATGCCATGCTCTGGACAAATGGTAGCAGTGCTCTGCGTCTTGAGTTCATCCCACCGGTTGAGGACAGAACATTAAGCTCTATCACTTTGATGCCCTCAGGCTAACCCAGAAGACTCTTCACAGCGATGGCTGTTTCCTCAGATCTGCTACTATCCAGGATTATTTTGTAGTTTGCATACATTGCCAGTTCTCAACTACCCCCTTTGCTAGAGGCATGAAAACTTGATTAAATTGGCTATTTTGTTTGGAAAAAAAGAAGAACATTAAACCCTTCAACCCTTTAGCTTATTAAAAACTCTGAAACAGCAAGCATACAACATCCTATGAAATGAGTATAATGCATCTTTTTCACATGACCCTAGACACATCCTTGTGTGCCCCGTGTCCTTATGTTCGAGATTAGGAATGCTGATCTTTGAGATCTTCCAAAGTTGGTCCATCTGGAACAACTTATGAGTCTACAATCATTTCCCAGAAATGGATGTGGGCCCGCAGAGAGAAGGTGACCTGTCCTCCAGTCCTCTTGTAAAATGTGTAGAAACTAAGCTAAAACCCCATTGTAATCACAATTTCTTTGTTTTTCTGCCTCTTGCCCAAACAACTTGGGGACTGGTTGTGATGAAGAGCACTAGTTGGTCCCCTGCATGGCACAAGGAGTAGATGCATTCCTGGGACTGAAGTTGATCAGAACCTATGGGCTGTCGAAATCAGGTTCTTATCTCATAGCACTTTGTAACAGTTCCACAGAAGGCATGTATCAAACTCTGTGTCCATATCTGAGTCTGAAATAAACTTCTTGAGGACAGGGACATTATCCTACTCACATCTCCACTGTTCTTAACACAAAGCCTGGTAGATAGTAAGTACTAAATCAGTGTTTATGTAATGAATGAATAAAAAACTAAGGAAGTGGAGTAACCAACTTCAACTATTCTCTTTCTATGCAGGTGGATGTTGTGTTTTCCTAACACATTAACTCCTCACCTCCATACTGGCACTAGCCCTTCAAAACCTTAATGGATGTCTCCAAGATGGTGACAAGGTCATTCTTGACTTAGCTCTCCCTCACAGAAAGAACAACTAAAAACTATTCATGGACAAGACACCACTGAAAAATCTGAGAACATGGGGGTGAGACTGAAGACCACTCCCCCTGGCACCTCAGAGACCAAGTCAGGCCACATCAGAAGGGTAAGAGGAGCAGCTACTGGCTGACTGGCTGGCCCCTCTCCCAGGCCTGTGCGGCACCACACTGAGAAGTCTCCCCTGAGTCTCAGTTTCCTCCCATGGGAAGAGAGTCCTGGGTGGATATCCTGCTTCCCCAGTATTATGGACTGCTCTTTGGGAGCCCCCATTCTAGTCCTGTCCCACAAAGACTGCAGGATGGAGGGATGGAATCTGCAGGGCTTGACCACTGGGAATCTGTGATGAAAAAGGGAAGAGAGCCTGGCAACAGTCTGCACTCAGTGTTGGCTAATTGAGTTCCTACCTGCAGTACCCAAGCAGGTGTCCCAGCCGGTGGTTTTGCTCATCCGCAGAGCCAAAATGGTGGCACAGAAGGACCAGGAAATTCAGCCAGGTGTAGTCTGCCTGATTTCCGTCCCTGAGCTAAGAGATTTGCTGGCCTTGATGCCTGCTCTATACCTACCCACGCAGGAGAGCTGAGTTAAAGCCCAGCCTACTGCTTAGTGTAGTAAACCAGGAACACCTGGGAAGCTGAACTAGCGATCAGATTTGAGGTTACCTGATTGAGGGAGGAAGAGGGAACTGGATGAAGGCGGTCAAAAGGTACAACTTCCATTTATAAGATAAATAAGTACTAGGGATATAATATAGAACATGATGAGTATACTTAACACTCTGGATAGTAAATTTGAATGTTTTTAAGGGCAAATGCTAAGAGTTCTCATCATAAAGAAAAAATATTTTTTCTTTATTTTTTTGTTTCTACATGAGAAGATGGATGCTAATTAAATCTATCGTGGTAATCACTTCATAATATATGTAAGCCAAATCATTATGCTTTAAACCATAAACATACAGTGTTGTATGTCAATTATATCTCAATAAAACAAATGAATAAGGGACACCTGGGTGGCTCCGTGGGTTAAGCCTCTGCCTGATCTCAGGGTCCTGGGATTAAGCCCTACATGGGGCTCCCTGCTCATCAGGGAGCCTGCTTCCCCCTCTCTGCCTGCCTCTCTGCCTGTGATCTCTGTCTCTCTGTCAAATAAATAAATAAAATCTTTTTAAAAATACAAAACAACAAAAAAAAAAACAAAAAAAATGAATAATCAAACAGAAACAAAACCTTACCATGTGGGAAAGCAGAGATTTCCTCCTCTTTGCAGGCAGAGCACTAGAAGCTCACAACAGTCTCATGATTTTCCTAAATTGCCAAGCCAAAGTACATCAGAGTAGCACCTGGCAAGCAAGGCTGCTGGCTGTTCAGCCCAGCTGGCCCAAGCCTTCTGCGTCTTGAGTCCAGCCCCATGGATGGGGTGTGATTCCAGGCCCGACAAGCAGGTAGAAATGTAGCAGCGTGAACCTGGGAGTGCTCACTACCACGCAGGACTCAGCCCGATTCCAGAGAAGCAACAGGCCTGTCCTGCACTAGCGCACTGGCCTCCCTTCTTTCTCCCTCCCTCTTCCTATGCCACCAGGGGTTCCAGCATCTGGGAGCCTTCTGACACTAAGAAAAGGCATCTTACAGCACTGTGCCTACTGACAATACCGAAGGCTTATTTGTTGGGCCCTAATGAGGTTCCAAGACGGACAACACGGGGCTCAGACTCTGGAGTCAGATAGCCTGGGCGTAAATCTCAACTCCACCATGTATCTGGGGACCTCTGTTTCTTCACCGGTAAAATGGGAATGCTGACCCGCCCTGCCTCATAGAGTAGCAGTGTGGATTAGATAAAGCAAGGCATGTAAAGACACACAGAATGTGTCTGCCACATGCCCACAGCTCTCATTTCATCCTCACAACAAGCTTAAAAGGTGGACTGTGATTATCCCATTTTATAGATGAGGAAACTGAGCATCAGAAACACGAAGCAGCTATTCAACAGGCTTCGCTCTACTGAATACTGGCTCTCCTATGCATGCTGTTTCTCAAAGGGCACTAGCATCTTAAAGCGGGTGTCTGAGCACGTTTCTGGAGTACAACATGCAGAAAACAAACCCGTTAAATTCTCAAGGACAATTCAGAGGTCAACATTACATGGGTAGAGCAGACATTTTCAGGAGCAGGGAGGGAGTGTCCTTCCCCATTTACTGGAGGCTCAGGGCAGCCTACTGACACCCCCACCCCAGGCTGCCCAGGACACGCAAGCATTTGGCAATACCTGCTTTCCCTGGACCTTCGTCTCCCTTCATCCACAGTTCTTTCCAGTTAGATGACTAAAGGGCTTGCTTCGTTGCTGAGAAGGGAAGGTACCATGCAAACACCTCTCCAGTGAAGGCAATTTCCTGAGGTTGTTTGCGTGCACTCCTCAGTACCCAACTCCCTGTTAGCCTGAAAAATGGAGCCTCGGATGATCCCCGAGGGAACCCTACCCCCACAGCCCTCAGCATTGTTAAAGTTCTCTTTCCTGGAGAGAGATTGGTCACTCCCTTTGGAAACACTGAGCAGCCTTCCATTCACCTGCCTGCTTGGTTGAGATAGTTAAGGAAGCACTTTTCTGGGAAAAAATGACGAGAAAGCCTACAGAGCGTGCACCAGGAGCCTTATAAAGTCAATGAACTCAATTTTGTTCACTTTAAAGTGAAATAAACTTACCTTAACACACTGAAGCAGCCAATTCTGTCCTTCTTAGTCAGAAAGAGAACATGAGTGAAATTGCAGCCAGGGGACAAGGACGGCAGATTTGTGGCCTGGAATTTCTTCTTGGTTTGTGCTTAAGAAAGGGAACTTTGGGGCCGCAGCAAGGGTGGAGGGTAAGTGCTGGGTGAGTATCCTCACGTCTCATACCTCCCTCCAACCCTGGTCAGAGCCGCCTCAGTTAAGTCACCCACTCCCTCCTCAGGGCCCTCCTCTGATCCATCCATAACTCCATCTCTCAACCCTATCTCCACACCCCTCCCCTCCAAGCATTCCAGCACCTCTCTGAACCCTAAATCACTGTCATACTCCTGCCTCTTCAAGTCTCTTCTCTGACCTCTCAATTACCACCACTCCCTGAAGTCTTACTTCACACGTATTTTTTCTAAAAACCTTCTTCCGTCCTTCAAACTGGAAAGGATCCTCTTTTCATCCTCTAGACCCCGGAAAGGAATTTATTCTTACTGTTCTTGCTGTGCCTGTTACTGTCTACCTTGCAGGTCAAGGGACTGCCCCAAGGTAATGAAGCTATTTGAGGTGAGCAGTCTTGACTTTCTGTGATTTTTTTTTTGTCTGTGATCTTTGTAATGCATCAAACTTTCCCTCAAATTCTAGAAATTATGGGGGTGCCTGGGTGGCTCAGTGGGTTAAAGCCTCTGCCTTCGGCTCAGGTCATGATCCTGGGGTCCTGGGATGGAGCCCTGCATTGGGCTCCCTGCTCAGCAAGGAGCCTTCTTCCCCCTCTCTCTCTCTCTGCCTTCCTCTCTGCCTACTTGTGATCTCTGTCTGCCAAATAAATAAATAAATAAAAATCTTAAATAAAAAAGTCTAGAAATTATGAAATCAAACTAGAAGCAAAAGGAGTAAAATAGAAGCCTTTCTTTCTTATACTAGTTGCCACAAAGGTATCCAAGAGGCAGTGCTCTAAGTCTCAAAAGATTGTTTCAGCAGCAATGCCTACTAGGAATGACTCAGAATGGCTAATTCGTCCACCATGTCTACCTCTGGCAAAAAAGGTACCTTTTCTTGGACCCCAAGGAGTATCTATGATAATGTTCATATCATTGGAAATGTAATACATATCATTGGAAATGGACATTGGATACATATCATGGGAAATGTAGTAAGATGGAGAAATTCTTATTCATTAAAATTCCTCCTAGGGATAGTAGAAGGGATTGAAAGGAATATTTTGGGATTGCTTGGGATTAAGGGTTACATGCCCAAAGATCATGCATGACCCATAAGAGATGTTTTCTAAACAGCCTCAAGGGACAGAGCTATTTGCCTTCTCATTATCCATTTTCCTTTTCTTCCTCCCCAAAGGACTCCTGATTTTTTCAAGTATGAAATTTTCCTCCATTTGACCATTCCTTCCCTGCCCCTGGAAGAGCATCCTGATTAGTCTAAGCCAGAGGTCACCAAACTAAGGCTCATGGACCAAATACAACCAGCCACTACTGCTCACAAGCAAAGGGTGGTTTTTACATGTTGGCGGAGGGGGGAGTGGGGGGATCAAAGAGTAGCATTTCTTGATTTGTGAAAATTATATGAAATTCAAATTTCAGTATTTTTTTTTTAAAGAAAGAAAGAAAGAAAGAAAAGGTCCAAAATGGAGTCACTTGTGCTAAGCCTCATGTCAGCAAAGCAAGACTTAATATCTACTTTAAATGCAGCTTCAGCCCCTTCCAGGAATGTAATCTCAACTGGTCAGTCTGGAATTTCCTGGTCAGCACTAGTGAGATAATCCACTAGTGAGGTAATCCACCTGATAGACCTCTTTTGTCTCCTAAAGGAAGGTGACTCTACCTGAAACAATCCACTCTCTTCCTTTAGAAGAACCCCATAAAAGCCTTCCCTTTGTGTAGCTCCTCAGCACTCCTTTCTATTTGCTAGATGGGATGCTGCCTGATTCATGAATTATTGAATAAAGCCAATTAGATCTTCAAATTTACTCAGTTGAATTGTTTTATAACAGTGTCCTTAAAGTTTTTTTTAACAGTTTTGTTGATATATAATTCGTGTAATATACAATTCATCCATTCTGAGTGTATAATCCAAAGGCTTTTATTATATTCACAGGGTTGTGCAACCATGACCACAATCAATTATCCCCATGCAGTGTTTTCCCTCTGTAAACAGCTCTTCAAACTTCAGAGGGTATGATTTCCAGGGAATACCAGTTCATTGGCCCATCTACTTGTCTACCTCTCCTTGGCTTTTCTTTCTTTCTTTCTTTTTCTTTCTTTCTTTCTTTCTTTCTCTTATTTGAGAGAGAGAGAGAGAGAGCACATGAACAAGAGAGCAGGGGGCAGACAGAAAGGTGCAAAGGGACAAGAGAATCTTAAACAAACTTTTGAGCACAGAGTCCAACTTGGGGCTTGATCTCACAACCCTGAGATCCTGACCTGAGCCAAAACCAGGAGTCAGACACTTAACTGCTACACCACCCAGGTGCTCCTGTCCTTGGCTTTTCATCTAGTCCTGCCCAAATTTGAGATTTCCCTTGAGTTCACTTATAAGCAAATAAAATATATAAAAGCTGAATTGCTCTGCTTGGAGGAGACATGTTCTGTTGTAGGGTGGGGGTAGAGCCTGACCTATCTGCTTGAGGGTATTCTGGAGAGCATGTTTAATAAAGTAGACAATAGAAGACATGAAAACACAGTCTTCTTCCTCCCTCCCTTTCTGTAGTGGGCATACACTAAAGTAGTACTTTAAGAGATTTTATTGTAAACAATGTCTGCTGTGATGATGGGATTTCAGGTATGTCTTTCTTCCTTATGCTTTCCTGATTTATTGCCCTTTTTGTGTTCTTTTGTTTAAATCTGAGTGTAGTTTGACAAAAATTTTTATATTAGTTTCAGGTGTACAACATCGTGATTCCACAACTTTACACGTTATGCTATGCTCACCCCAAGTGTAGCTGCCATCTGTCACCATACAATGCTATTACAATACCCTTGACTGTATTCCCTAGGTTGTACCTTTCATCCCTGTGTCTTACTCACTCCACTACTGGAAGCCTGTAGCTCCTATTCCTTTTCACCCATTTTGCCCATTTCCCTGCCGTACTCCCCTCTGGTAACCACCAGTTTGTATTTATGGGTCTATTTCTGGTTTTTTGTCTGGTTTTGTTTTATAGACTCCACACATAAGTCAAATCACATGGTATTTGTCTTTCTCTGTCTGACTTATTTCACTTAACCTAATACCCTCTAGGTTCATCCATGTTGTTGCAAATAGCAAGATCTCATTCTTTTTTTTTTTTAAGATTTTATTTATTTATTTGATAGAGAGAGATCACAAGTAGGCAGAGAGGCAGGCAGAGAGAGATGGAGAAGCAGGCTCCCCGCTGAGCAGAGAGCCCGATGCAGGGCTCGATCCCAGGACCCTGGGACCATGACCTGAGCTGAAGGCAGAGGCTTAACCCACTGAGCCACCCAGGCGCCCCTCATTCTTTTTTTAAGGCTGTTTAATACTCCATTATATATGTATACCACATTTCCTTTATCTATTTATCTTTGGGTAGACACTTGAATTATTTCCATATCTTGACTATTGTAAATAATACTGCAATAAATATATCTTTTCAAGTGAGTGTTTTCATTTTCTTTGAATAAATACCCAGTAGTGGAATTATTGGCTCATATACTATTTCTATTTTTAATTTTTTTGGTAAATTCCATGCTGTTTTCCACAAAGGTTTTACCAGTTTGTTTCCCATCAAGAGTGCACAAATGTTCCTTTTTCTCACATCCTGTTAAGGACTATAAAGCCAACACCTGTTATTTCTTATTTTTTTGACATTGGCCATTCTAACAAATGTAACTTGATAACTCATTGTGGTTTTGATTTGTATTTCCTTGATGACTAATGATACTGAGCACCTAAATTATCACCCTTTTATAATGAAAATGCACATTTAAAAAAATAGAAACTTAGCTGATTTTATATTTTTTAAAATTTGTCTCATTAATATTTTCCCCAAGTTGTCCTAAAGCCTCACTTGACCAACAGTGTGATTACTCACTGTCAAAATGGGAAATCAGGGAGGCCTGGGTGTCTCAGTGGGTTAAAGCCTCTGCCTCTGGCTCAGGTCATGATCCCAGGGTCCTGGGATCGAGCCCCATATCGGGCTCTCTGCTCAGCAGGGAGCCTGCTTCCTCATCTCTCTCTGCCTGCCTCTCTGCCTACTTGCGGTCTCTGCCTGTCAAATAAATAAATAAAATCTTTTTTAAAAAATGGGAAATCATCTCATGCTCAGTGAAATGGATAGAATCAAGATATTTCTACACAAAAATGTTTTCAGTAATTGATAGAGTAGCAAGAACAAAGCAGTAGGATTTAAGGCCTTAGGATTGAAGCTTTGACCTTGTCACCAGATTGTTATGTGGCATTAGCCAGCCAATTCCCTTTTATTTAACTTCCTACTCCTCCTTGGAGCCTTGATCCCTGGCTTATTTCTTTTGAAAGCATTTCCTGAGGTCACCCAATGCTTACAGAATTCAATTAGATGTATTCCTAAAGTGCTCTAGTATATTCCTCCTTTATAGCTCTCATCTGGTTGACTTTTATAAGTTCTTTTACTGAATTCCTTAGCTATATGATAGGTTCTTTGTAGGAAAGGACTGTCTCTTTATATTAGATTCCCTGAATTTGCTATATCCTACCTACTTGATAAATGTTTTTTTTAAAGACTTACTTATTTATTTGAGAGGGAAAAAGAGAGCGAGTTCACAAGCAGGAGAGAGGGGCAGAGGGAGAGAGAGAAAAGAATCTCAACCAGACTCCTTGCTAAGTGAGGAGTCCAACAGTCCAACATGGGGCTCAGTCTTACAACCCTGAGATCATGACCTGAGCTGAAACTAAGAGCTGGACACTTAACAGACTGAGCCACTCAGGTGTCCCAATTAAGGTTTTTCTTTGAGTTAATAACTTTCATTATTTCATTCTAAAGAATAGGACAGTTGGCACAAACTAGAGTTTCTTCCATCTCCAAAATCACGTGATTTTTCTGTAATTGCTCAATGATCTATAATAGAAGTGTTTATGAGGGACACCTGGGTGGCTCAGCGGGTTAAAGCCTCTGCCTTCAGCTCAAGACATAATCCCAGGATCCTAGGATCGAGCCCCACGTGGGACTCTCTGCTCGGCGGGGAGCCTGCTTCCTCCTCCTCTCTCTCTTTCTCTTTGCCTGCCTCTCTGCCTACTTGTGATCTCTGTCAAATAAGTAAATAAAATCTTTTAAAAAAAGCGTTTATGAAAACCGTAATATACCATTTAGGAATTCTTTCTGATAGTGACAGATACCCCAAATAGCAATGTCTTAAATAAGACATGAGGTCACTTCTCTCTCATGTAAAAGAGAAAGATGGACAGCCAGTCATCAAGGACTCAAGATCCTATTTTTCCCTGTTCTACAACCCTTATTGAATGGCTACTCTCCTCTAGGTTGCTTCATATTCCTTAAGGGCCACTGAAATTCCTGCCATTAAGTAAATATTCCAAACAGCTGGAAGGAAGGAAAATGAAACAAGCAAAAGGACATTGCTCTCGGGAAAACCAGCTTCCTTTCATGTTCCAACCATTGACTTGCATATGTAATTCACACCTGGGAGGGAGGCTGGGAAATACAGACTTACAACTGGACAAACTACCAGACCCCCAAAATACAGGGGTGTCCTGCTGAGGAGAAAGAGAGAATGTGTTTTGAGTAGTCAGAGGTAAATCTCTACCATGCTTGGTGGGTGCCCCCTTGATGTCAGTATCTTACAGAAGATCAGGATTGGCTCTTCAAGGCAGCCGCTCTTTGAAATTTGGTTCTTTATGTCATCTGCTGTATCAGAGGATACAAGTGGGACACACAAATGATGGCCAATGCAGTAAGTCTGATCTTATATGGGCTAAGTATCTAATCACTGCATTAAAAGAAATTCTTGAACTACTAAAATTATCCTTAAGAATGCCTGGGTGGCTCAGTCATTGGGCATCTGCCTTTGGCTCAGGTCATGATTTCAGGGTCCTAGGATCGAGCCCTGCATCAGGCTCCCTGCTCGGCAGGAGGCCTGCTTCCCCACCGCCTCTCTGCCTGCCTCTCTGCCTACTTGTGATCTCTCTGTCAAATGAATAAATAAAATCTTAAAAATAAAATTAAATTAAATTATCCTTAGAAATCCTTTAATTTAGTCATCAAGATTGAGCATTTTCTCACCTGCTTTTTCATTTCACCCATGAGAATCCCAGTGTATGAAGATGTTCCCACCATGAAAGCACTAGAGGGCCCAGGACCCACTCTGGCAGCACCATATGGACTTCTCCCTGTTCTGCTCTGACCCCTGGACATGCAGAAGGTGAACTGAAGACTAATATTTAAAAGGCAACCATTGTAATCTTTAGCTGTTCTCAATGAAGATAGTTTGATTCCATAAGTTAAAATTCTGTATGTGATTCCATCACACTTATTCTGATTGTTCAGGGTCAAAGTCTGACAAGACACTCCAATGTGTATGGAATGTTGCCCAGCATGTGATGGGTATGTCCTGAGCAAATGTCTAGACACACTAGACCTTGCTCTGTTTCTCTAAGTCTGTGCTATCCTCTGGCTGTCAGACAGTCCCCACTAAGTTGTTGGCTGTAATTTGTTCTTCTAATAGGGGCCTCATGCCTTCCTAACAGTGGCACTTTGGACCTATCAGGCAGCAGAAGAGAGATTATTTTTAAGGGACGAGTATACTCATCGTCCTACACAAAATCAATCTGCTTGGTTCTATAGAGATCTTGGACTTTAAGAGAGGTTGATATTCTGGGTAGTTTTTCATTTCAGTTGCTTTTATATTTTTAAGAGAATATTGAACTGTTTCCACGGTGACATTTCATAATCACAGCGTCTGGAGCAGAAAACGCCGTAATAGCAAAGCTGGAGGAACAACGGGTTTTTACATAAATCACCAAGGAGTTTGGATGACACTGCCCAGCTTGCATGCATCGCCCACTCGGAGGTCAATGGACAGTAACCAGGACCCAAAAGACAAGGGACAAAGGCCCCAGGGAGCTTTTATGCTCTGGAAAACTCAGGCAATAATAGCAAATTATTTATGTCTTTGGATAATTTTAAAATCCTACCTCTTTCTTCTCTTTATTTTTTTTTTAACCTGGAAGAGCTATTATTTATGGACTTGTGCCATCCTCCTTTCTGACCCTAGAACAGAAAGAAAAAAGTAGTAAGGATGAAAAGGAAACCTGAATTTAAACATGATGCATTTTCATCCCCCCCAAACACACACAGAAATACGATTTGTCTATTCAAGTAAGGAGGTGTGAAAGGATCAGGGCAATGCCTAAAGTCTGTCCTGAGTTCTCAGATTCTGGTCCTAGCTGTGCCAAAAATTGGCAATAACCTTGGATAGGAGAAGAGCTAATCTCTCTTCCTGTATACCTGTGCATGAAACAAGTAGCTTGGAATAAGCTCTCTTACAGAAATTCTGTTCTAGGAAAGACTATTATGTTCCATTTTGTAGCTAAATTTCAGGATAATCTGTGCATTCTTTTTCCCACCATAGGGTCACACTCTCAGTACTGCATTATAGGCTGTGAGAAGAACCATGGTGGCTTAAAACGAAAGGAAGTGTTTTCTGGAGTTTATTTGACCAAATACAGGTTTTTCCTCCAGCTTACATCTTAATTTCTTACAGACTTGGGTTTCTTGTGGCACACAGTTTCACAAACCCTTAAATTGATTAAAAATGATAATTAAAGACCTTGGTGGATTTAAAATATTGGCATTTTATAACTTGGTAACACTCTATTAAATAGCACATCAGGGCAGTTACCCTAGTGTGATAACCAATGTTCATTATGACGACCTGAACATTTTTTTAGATCCTAAAGGGCAGTCCAAGCCAATGAAGAAAGATTAAATTTATGTTCCTCATGATTTAGGACTGGGTGCCTTTTAATACTTGGACCCTTTAAACATGAGCTGTGTGTGTGTGTGTGTGTGTGTGTGTGTGTGTGTGTGTGTACTCTTTGTGTATTCTACTAAAAGTTGAAAAACTTAAACTGTATGTATTTATGGTTGCACACACAAGCTACAGTCGAGGTCTAAACAGAATCCTGCTAAAGGGGAAAAAGTGGGCTGGCACACAAAATCCTTCCAGCAAGTTTTCACATAGGGTTCTGATTAGAGGCATTGAGTTATATGAAAAGTTCATGGTCTGGCAATACACAGCGATACAGCTTCCAGATTTGGATCTAGGACCCTGTAACTTATCTGACCAAACCTCAGTTTCCCCATCCATAATATGGGAATAACAGGAGCTACCTCTTAGTGCTAAACAGCAAATGGAAAGCATCTGGCACAGAGGAATTCTATAAAAACCTTCGGTAGGTTTCTGCCTTTCAGTACTTCCTCACGACAGGATCTACAAGCTCTGAACTTGGATTCTGTACAACCTCTAATACACAGTGCTCTGCACTGGTGGGCATTAACTGCTTTATGGATTAATTCGTTAATTATAAAATTTGATTTTGACATAAAATAGGCATTTCCTCTTGCAATGCCCCTTCCTGCTGAAGTCCATTGGCAGAAGAACCAGAATGTTCTCTTCCTCTGCCCTGTCCTAGTTTTTTCTTACAAACTTCCAATTGGCATCTCCTCTGGAGACTTCCTCTGACCACCCTGCCTAGTTCATATTCCCTTGACAGCTCTGGGTACTCCTTTTTTGGAGCTCATACCACAGTTTCTGTCTGTCTCTCATTTCATGAATCAATGTTCTGTCTATTTGAGTGTAGCTGACACCCAATGTTACATGGTTTTCAGGGGTGCAACATAGTGATTGGACAAGCCTATATGCTGTGCTGTGCTCACCGTAAATGTAGCTCCCATCTGTCACCACACAACACGATTACAGTACCACTCACTCTATTCTCCATCCTGTGCCTTTTATCCTCCTGACTTAGTCATTCTATAACTGGAATCTCCCATTCCCCTCATTTTGTAAAGCTTTTATTAATTTCTTGTCTCCCCAACAAATCTGTATGCTACCTGAGGACAGAGGTCACAGCTGCTTTTGTCCATCAGTTTGATCTCCTGTTCTTGGCACAGTGTTTGGTACATAGAAAATGCTGGATAAACGTTGGAGTGAATGAGCAGACCTCCCCTTTCCACTTCTTCCAAAAGACCTCATTCCTAGCAGATTTTCATCGAGGCTGAACATCATAAGTATGCCACAGCCAGAGTTCCGTATGTTCCCTGCTCCAGCTTGGGAAGAGAAATAAATGATGGCTGAAAGGTAACATCCCAGGGGCTTTTGGTCAGGCTTGCTTATAACTGGCTCTCACTGGGACAAAAAGAAATGGAGAGAAGGTGAGCCTGGTCAGAACTAGTCTCCATGCCGGGGTCCTTTGCTCGCTGCTGGCACAGTGCAGCTGTTTGCATGACTTGGCTCAATGTCCGGGTTCTCTGCCTCACTGTGGAGCCGTTGAACTTCATAGACTTCATTTCTTGTGGGTTCCTGTATGCACAAGTTCTGGCCCCCCTACGTTATCTACCCTGGAACACTTGTGACTTAACTGCCTGTCTTCTGACCCCATCATTCCCCCAACACCCGAGTCGCCCCGGTGCTAGATTTCCGGCGCTAGATTTCCAAGCCCTGGCTCTGCTCCCAGTCCCCTCAACCTGCCACCACCCATGGTACAGCATGATGGAATGACATGCTCAATATTTGCCTTTGGAAACACAGCCCACAGGCATGATATGCCTGGATTTAAATATGCAGTGTCTTTCTGCTGTACGAATTAAGGAATTGTGGTCTCCAGGGTCTCCAAACCCAAGCTACGGGGTACTCAGTAGGCTCTGTGTTTTTGTCAGAGACTGTGGATGGCTCTGGTTTTATTTCAGCTCTTCCCCACTTGACTATGGCTCACTGACCTGTGTCCTGTCCCCTTTCCCTCTACACCAGAGCATGGAGATCTTGGGAAGGGCGACTGCTAAATAAAGACCAGTGGTGGCATTTACTTAGAGCAGATGGTGACAGAACCCCAAGCTTTCTCTCCTTGAGCATTACTCCAGGAGAATTTTCTAGGTTTGATACAGCTGAGAAAGGATGAATTCAGCCACATTCGCTCTCTAGGCCTGTCTACAAAGAGCGTGTTAAAAACTCATTATTCATTTTTAAAAATAGAGACCTATGCAATGAATTCCACTGCTAGGCTTGTAGTGTGTGCAAGAGCATCGTATTGGAGAGAAACCAGACTAGGTGTCTGGAGATTTGCATTCTACTTCCAGCTTGAAAAAGTTACTTAATTTCTCTGGTCTTATTTCCTCATCGGTTTAGCTGCCTCTAGGCTTACTATTCCCTATTTTACTATGTGCCTAATACTATGCCTAGCTAAAATTAACATGGATAACAGCAATTTATCTAGGACTTCTGTGTACCAGATACACTTCTAAGCATTTTGAGATATTCAAAAATTCTCTGCACAAATAATCCTGAAATGGAAAGAGGAATCCAAGCCCCTTTCAGAAACTTTTTAAAAAATATATATGTTTTCCCACATAGTGCTAAGTTTGTCTCGAGTACATTCCCTGGCACTTAATAATACGATGAGCTGCTTGAGTCCTGGGTATCACTAGATGGTAGGATTCATGTGTACATTAATTTTTGTTTTCCCAGCACCTGGCATAAATTCTAGCAGGTAAAAGATGTTCGATCAATGTAAGACTGATGACTCACCCAAACCCACTAACACATAAGCTCCACAAGGACACTGGGGCAGTGACTTTGTTTCTTGGGTTATTCTGTATTCCTCTGTGCTTAGACCTGTGCCTGGCCAAGGGAGATAGATGCTCAGCAGCCATATTAATCAATTAATGAATGAACAGTATACGATCTGTTGACAGAGCCAAGTTTACTTTGCTTGAGGGTACAAGACGACTGGAAGGCGTGAAGCAAGAGCAAACCTTGAGGGAAGGTTTAAGTTGTGAATTTCAACACCCAGCACCAGGAGCTGGGAAGGGGTCCTCACACTGCAGGGTGACACATTGTGTTTAGCGGGATGGCTTGTTCATTTCCTTTAAGGACAGCAACAATAAAGGAGAATTGGATCTCAAACTGCTGTAAGGAATAAAAATTGATATTTTTTCTTCTTGAATAAGCAAGTCTCACTCAAAGCTTTGATTCTTTGACTATTAGAAAGCCCATGATCAGTCAGTCAGTCAGACAAGGCCCACGTTCATGTTTATATGGGGCAGGGTGGGGGGGGAGTGCAAGGGAATCTGGGAAAGGCTGCTGCCACCACTCAGAAGGACTCTTTGCCAGCCGTTCTGAATTGTGGCAATTGCTACAGCTCCAGGATCCTCCTGTCCCGGCCCCCTCTTTTAATCTACATCCTTCTATCTTTCTCATTTCACATTTGTTTTCTGCTCTGCTTGCTTCTGATGCCACGAATTAAAAACAAGTATCAGATTGTATTTTAGAGCTGCACAGCCCAATCTTCACCCTGTGATTTTCCTGATAGGATTCCTGGGGAGAAGAGTCCCCCGAGAGAAACTTCTGAGTTCAGACAACCAATAGGACCCTAGCTATTAGGAGATGCTGACTGGAGTCCAGCTGCCAGAGCCTTTGGTTATGTAACAGAATGAAAGAAGTAACAAAACCAGCAATGCCCAAAGCTGTGTTGCGTATTTGGAGACTAGATCGTTGCATCTTAGGCTCTTTTGCCAATTTCTGAAAATTTGTTTTGATTGGGATATCACCTTGAAATGAAGAAGTATAACAAGACTTTCAGTGTGATTAAAAAAAAAAAACAACCCTTATATGGGGAGTTAGTAGACAGGCTTTGTGCTCTGCCACTACTTCTCTAGTGACCTTGAAAAACCCACCTCACCTGACTCTTGAAAATGGACCTTACATATTATGTTGTACGTACTGAGCTTTAACCACATGAGGCCCAGTCAACTGTAGTAAGAGAGGGAAAGAGGATTAGCACTGAGAACCCCCTGACCAAAGTCTCCACCTCCTTCAGGTGTCCGTGCAAATGCCTGTCACATAGAAGATGAGGGCACGGATCATGATCGCACCCACTGCTAACACTTGAGAATGTCCTTTGCACCACGTGCTGTGCTTTGTGCTTTCTAATCATCCTATCGTTTAATCCTTACAACACCAGCATGAGGTAAGAATGGACAGCTCCAAAATATCAGTAAAGAGATATGGTCAAAGTGGGACTCAAAAATTGACTCTCCAAACTAGGCCAGGTTCTGCTGTTTTACCCTGTACTTTTCCTTACTATCAGTTATGACAGCTCATAACTATATATTGATGTGACTTTTTCCAGTGCCTGCCTTCTCATTAGATGATAAGATTCATTAGGTCACGAGCTACAACCATTTGCTGACTGTGTTTTTGCATGCCAGAATACCTACCAGATAGTTGGGACTCCATGTAATCACTGAATGAATAACCTAGAAGTATGCACCAGCACAGCAGCTGGGAAGACAAGTGCATTTGCCAGAGTATCTGAGGTCATGGGACAGAGACCAGCTCCTAGTTCAGACCATCAGTCAATTTTGGGAACTCCATTATGAGGCAGAGGGCAGTCAGTGCTAACAAGAGCCCCCAAAACTAGTCAACCTCTGAAGTGTAGACACATGTCATCCAAAAAATGACAGGTAAGTGATGGGGTCCCAGTTGCAAGACCACAATCCAAAAAAATAAGATTTCAGTTCTTAGAAGACAGAATAGTTTAGTAGGTCAAGGTATTATAGAAAAGACACAGGCCTTGGGGGTGGGAAAGATCTAGTTTTGAACCTTGGTTTGACAATTCACAGCTGTCTGGTGTTGTATCCTTCAGTTGGAAGTCTTTTTTAATATCTTAAAATTACCTAAAATATGGGAATACATCACATTTTGGAAAGCCATGGTGACACTTGATAACCACCATCTCTTTGGCACTTTTAGAAGGCAGATGTGTGTTAACATTTACACACATTAGCTTACTTACACCTCACAATTGTTCTTTAACATGGGTACAATTATCTCCATTTTGCAGAGGAGGAAACTGGAAGTCAAACGCCCTTGGCTGTGTGTAGATGCAGGCAGAAGTAGAAGAAACCGGGTGGTTACAGACTATGGAGATCCAGACTAGGAGAGAGATGGCGTATGTGGTGCCTCCATTCCCTGCTTCCATGAATAGACCTGATCATGATTTCCACAGTAAGAATAGGACCTTCCATCCTCCTCAAGTCTGTAGGCCAGGCTGTCAGGATCACTCTGGGAGCTGACATGCCGATGAAATGTAGTTACCTTCCTGATTCCAGACTGTCCTCAGGTTTGCTTCCGATATCCTGATGCTACCATACAAATGTTCAGTTCAACTCCTCTATCATGGCTTAAAGAAATTTTCATAAAAGTAGAGGAAATGATAGGAAGCTTCTGGGGCAGAGCTTACCTGAGTGTGTTGGAAGGTGGTTGACAGACTTGTCTGTAGCAGTTGTCAACTTCAGAGCATTTTCTCCTTTAAGGGGACTCATTCACTTCCCTCATGTACACAGGGGCCATCCACCTCTTTCCCTTCAATGAGAAAGCCTGCATTCAGAAGGGATTCCTGTCCTCTCAGCTTGGGGTATCAATGACTGGGAATGACAAATTGTGACTCACCCATAGGGATGCTAATTGTCTCAGAGACCAAATGTTTGAAACAAAAAGAATGTTGTGAGCACCGAATGAACATTAAAAATATACATATATTTTTTAAGTAGAGGGTAGGGGATATGATGGAATCCTCAAATCCCTCTAAAATTGTGTCACTTTGGTAAACTACTTAATCTCTGTCCAAGGCTAGCTCTGTCCCAGAACAACCCTGAGTTCAAAACTTAATGCTGGGTTCTGGACACCTTGACTGCAGCCTTATGATTTACACAGCTTAAGGGCAGCAACTGATTTTTTTTTTCATTCGTTCCCAAATGAAAACAACAGCAGCACATGTTTCTGTCCATTTGATCAAAAAGAGATCTGACTTTCATAATATGTAGTTTAGCACCTGGTAATTTGAAAACCATGATCTAAGAGATGTTTGCATCAAGCAACTGTATCTTTATTTTATTCTGTCCCTTTCAACAGAGGGGTCTAGCTCCTCCCTGCCCAGCCTGGTCCCACAGCTTTTCCAAGGATTAAATGCAAGGTCTCAATCCAAACAGTAAAATATCTAGTTCCATGTAACAGTCAACATTTCAAATTTAAAAGAAAAACTTCTCTCCATATGCAATGTACACCTTCTTAGGTGGAAAATTGCAAATGGTGGACTGGGGAACAGTTTGCAGATGGCTTCCAATTTCTGTTCCCACTTGCACTTCAACTCTTCCTCCATTTGCTAACCCAGTATGTCTGACTCTTCAGGATTGAGGGTGTAGGGTGTAATGGAGTAGGGAAGGTCTGGCTTGACTGATACTGTTGTGAGCTGCCCTTGCACTCCCTGGGAGATGTTCACTGCTGACTGGGAGAAAGGATGGGAGTTTTGGAGAGCTTTTATTTTATTTCTTTTGAAGTTTTCATTTAAATTCCAGAGTGTTAACATATAGTGTTATATTAGTTTCAGGTGTACAATATAGCAATTCAACACCATGCTCATCACAAGTATACTCCTTAGTCCCCATCACTATTTGACTGGTGCTCTTGCCCTCCTTCACTCTGGGAACCATCAGTTTGTTCTCTATAGCTAAGAGTCCATTTCTTGGCTTGCCTCTCTCTTTTTTTCCCATTTGCAAAGTCATGGATAGAGCTAGAGAGAGTTATGCTAGGTAAAATAAGTCAGTCAGTCAGTAAATGAAAAATATGATTTCACTCATATGTGGAACATAAGAAACAAATGATCACAGAGAGTTTTTATTAATGGGTATCTTGTATCTATAGATCCCTTGAAGGTTAATGCATCTCTATTTCGCCTCATTACTTATATCTCCTTGCTCAATCCCTGGGAATTGGGTACTATATTCCAAGCCTCTTTGGGGTAAGACCATTTCAGTCTTTCAGGCAGCCTTCCTGGAAATGGCTAAGGTGATCCCATTCCAATGTCTAACCTACTGGATCCACGTTTGGTACACTGGAATGGTTCAGGGATCTCTTTGCCTGAAAACCTCCCTATGGGGCCACCATCTCATCTCCACCTCTGTAACTTCTTCTTTGCTCTTCCATTTAAGAGATGGCCAACAAGTTTCTCCAGAATGATAACCAAAGAATCCACTGCAGTATCCCCTTCCCCAACTTCTCTATCCTTCAGAGTACAAAGGAGACAAAGAAACTTTCTACATAGTCTCCTTAAAGCCCCTCTACCCAGGCTTCAGATGCGGGGCAGGCTCCTGGCAGGGTGTCCCCCTTGATAGGCAGGAACAGGGCTCATTACCTTTTCTCTCTAAAAACCATCTTTTGGTCTCTGCTCTGTTTCTTAGCGTCTCTAACTTCACAGGCTGAAGGTGCAGGGCAGGACGGGGGAGGGAGAGTGGTTGACTGGGGGTGGGGGAAATAAAACAATTTATCTGCCATCTCTCTTCTGCAAATCTTGTGCAAGGCTTACTTTCAAATGTAGTGCCTAGTTTCGTCATGCTTCAACCAAAACTCGGACATTTGAATGTCCCATTAAACCTGGGATCTTCCCCATCTAACACTCAGGATCACTTTTCAATCCTGCCATTTCTTTTAGATTTGTCTTTGGAAACGTATCTTAACATGATATTTATAAAGATGAGCTAATTTCCCAAAATTATCAATGTTTCATTTGATCTCTTCCCTCATATGTCCTGCAGAACTCCCACAGGCCTCTTCATCTGATTAGGACTTGCATTTAGGGGGTAGTGGGTTCAAGGTTAAAATCCAGGCCCCTTCATCCTCAGTGACCAACTAGCTGCTTTCTACCACTATGATGATAATACAAATAATAACAATAATTTTGAACATTTATTCTCTGCAGACACTGCTTTTAAGTGTAACAGGTATGTTAACCCAACAACTTATACATAGATAAGGTTATGATGCCCATTATATAAATGAGGACATCTAAATAGTCAAGTCACTTACTCAAGATCATATGGTTAGTAAGGGGTAGAGCAGCTGGGTTCAGAGCCTACATGCCTAATCTTTCATAAAAGACAGCACACATCACATTCAGAGCACTTTGATATACACTATCTTGTTGGGTATCTCTCTATGGTAAGAGGGGACAAGGATTACTTTCTTTCTGGACAGATAAGTAGTACATGCCATGCAAGCTGGACAGAAGGCCAATTTGAGGTCACAATGCTAACAGGGGACAGAACCCAAATGTGAACTGAGGTCTCTCAACTCCTCATCCTGGTTCCCCACCATATTATGTGGCCTGATGTGACCCTCTGTAGCTGACAGCCCTGACACAGGAAAGAAAGTACTGCCAGGGACTTTTCCAATTATCTAGCCCAGTACTTTTCAAATTAGTTAGAGAGCCTCGAGGGGCACAGGAGGAGCAGGGAGTAAGAGAGTTTTGAACTAGAGGGAAGCCCGGCTCCAAGCTTAACTAGAGTCTCCACTTCTGTTTCATACATCAGTTTCCAGTTAAGATTTTGTTTGAGTAAAGAGATCTACTGCTGTTATTGATGTAAACTGCCAATGAACACCAACCCCCAATTTAATAAATGGAGAAACTGAGGACCAAAGAAAATAAACTGCTGTGAAGTCACACAGCAGGTCAGTATAGAGCTGAGTCTAGAAACCAGTCAGTATCCCAGGTCTCTGGACCAGCACTTTACTCCTGGTCCCTGCTGGTCCCCTGGAGGCAGGCTGACAGCTGACATATAGGCAGCATGACTTGTCATGATACCCTGGCAGTAAAACAGATTGATTATGTTTCAATTAATGATACATGCATATGTATGCCAGAAAGAAACACCCTGCCATGCATATGTATACATTATTAATTATGCAACATGCTTTCTTACATTTATACTTTCATAGCTTTTTATAGCATTAATTACTTCATTAAACTGAAGAAAAATGGAAGGGAAGGCATAAACAGGTTTTTCTGCCAGTAGGTAATCAAGTACCAAGTGGCGTGGGCTGTCTATATGTCAGTGAAACATTTTTCCAACCCCGTGCCTTTGACAGTTGACAACCTTCACTCACCTCGATTTCTCCTATGATGTCAGAGTCTGCTATGGTGTCAGTCTGCTATGATGTCAGGTGCTCCAAAACCCTGGATAACTGACATTCTGTCTTGCCATCTGCGTGTGCAGAGGTATTGGACTCAGAGTTTGGAGAACTGAGTTAGAACCTCACCTAGATGCCAGCTAGCCCTGTGACTCTGAGCACTGCAATTCTCTTTAGCCAATCAGATGAAAGAAGATAAGCAACTGCAGGGAAGATTCCCAAGGGTCAGAAATAAGGAGGAAAGAGAACCTATGCTCTGGGAACAACCCTAACTTGCGCTCCTCTCCTATCGCTCCTCCCCTGGGGATCTCCAGGCCACTGTCCTTCTTTCTGTTCCCTAAATATGGCACGTTTTCTCCTTCCTCAGAAACTTCTCATACTCTGTTCCCTCTGTCTGCATCCCACTCCCACCGTGACCTTTAACTGGTTTTACTTCCATTAGACCTTCAGATCTCTCATAAGCCCCTGAGTTAAATCCTCCTGGTATACACCTCCTTCACTTCTCCTATTATAAAAACACACTACAGGATTTATTGCAATTATTCAGTATCTACGTGGTAGACCCAGCCTCTCTGATGGCAAGAACTATGTCCAGTTCTTGACTGTATCACTTGAGCCCAAGTGCTCAAATATTTTAAAGGACTGATTTCTAAAAAGAGCAAATACTATATGAATCTGTTTATATGAAATTCTAAGAAATGCAAACTAATCTATAACAAAAGAACAAGGCTTCTGGGACAAGGAGAAGAGAAAAAGATTACAAACATACACTAGGAGACTTTTAAAAGTAATAGATATATTCATCGCCTGGATTTTGTGATGGTTTCACAGGTGTATATAGGTATCAAAATCATCAAGTTGCTTACTTTAAATATCTGCCACCTATTGTCTGTAACTCAGTAAAGCTTTAAAAATATTAAAGCACAAATAAATAAATAAATAAAAATGCCACTATAGGAAAAAAAAGAAAAGAAAAGACAGGTATTACAGAGGCCAAAAAAAGGTCAGAGTTAAAAACGGGCACCAGATTGGAATGTTTTGAGGTACCTGGGTTAAAATCTGTATATGGAAACTGAATAGTGGTGAGCAGGCTTTCTAGTTGGCTCTTCTTCTGTCTAATCCCTCCCATAGGACAGGGCATCCTTCCCTAGCCCTAATGGCTCCCTACCCTGTGTATTAATCTGATAAGGACATTTTGCTTGCAAGGAACAGAAATCACCCTGTGCTAGCTTAGACAGAAAGAGGGAAATTATTATAAGAATTCACTCATATGTGGAATACAAGAAACAGCACCAAGGATCATAGGGGAAGGGAGGGAAAACTGAATGGGAAGTAATCAGTGAGGGAGATGAACCATGAGTGACTCTTAACTCTAGGAAACAAACTGAGTGTTGCTGGAGGGGAGAGGGGTGGGGAGATGGAATAAATGGTTGATGGGCATTAGGGAGGGTACATGATGTGATGAGCACTGAGTGTTATAGGCAACTGATCTACATCTGAAACTAATGATGTACCATATGTTGGCTAATTGAGTTTAAATTAAAAACAAAACAAGAGGATACAGGGGGGTGCTTGGGTGGCTCAGTTGGTTAAGTGTCTGCCTTCCACTCAGGCCACGATCCTGGGGTCCTGGGATCAAGCCCCACATCTGGCTCTTGCTCAGTGGGGAAACTGCTTCTCCCTCTGCTCTTACTCCCAGCTCATGAATTCTCTCTCTCAAATTTAAAAAAAAAAAAAAAAAAAAAGAATACGGGAATGTCTGAGAAAACTCCCAGGAATGTTACTCCTAGACATTAGGAAAAGCCTGGAATAAAGATCTGAAATGCTTGCAGAAAGCAAGGCACACCTTGATCTCTGATTCTTAACTCTTCTTGGAACTTCTGCTTCCTCCTCTCTCTCTGCAGATTAGATTTTAGGACTCCTTAGCTGACTCAAAAAGCATAAGGAAACACCATGGCTCGTGTGTGGCTGCAGCCCCCCAGCACAGATGAGCCGTCACCTTTACAGCACAATACAGATGTTCTGAAAGGGTGACTGTAACTGGCCCAGCCGAGAAGGGGCCCACCTTGCCTGCTCAACTCGGTGAGGAGAATCACTGAGAGGACACACAACTGCTTGGGACTCTCTTCCTGGCTGGGTGGAAATGGGAGATTTCTTAAGAGAAAGGGAGACATGGTGATTTGGGAAGACATTCTAAAACTCTCTATTAAAGGTTGTTGTTGGGATCAACCCGATGTGCAAAGTGGGGATTAGAACCCCCAATTCTCAGATACCACACTTGAGCCCAGAAAAGTCTATTCATCTCTCCAAAGCCACACAAGTACAAGGCAGAGTGCAAGGCCCACAGACCTTTGACTGGGAGCCCCACCACATTTACTAGAACACCAGATGGTTTTCCTGAAGCAATCCTGCTCTCAGGAGATTCTACATTGTATCTAAACTCATGTGTAAATGAATGCAAATAGCTTAAGGCACATCCCAGCACTTTTAAGAGGAGAAAATGGAGGGGGGGGGGGCAGGTGGATTTTTCTTTTAGCAGGAAGCGAAGCCCCAAGCTGAAGAATACTTACTAATGGTGATATTTAAGTCATCCTTTAGTGCATATGTGTATTTAAAGGACACCAGAACCTTCTGAAGCCCAGGAACTACATTGCACACATGACAATAGATGCACTAATTTTGAACCAGCTGCTTTTTCTCTTCACCTTCAAGATCTTAGAGGAGAAGAGAGTGTATTTAGTAAAGCATTATCCGAAAGAGTTTTGACTCTACAGATACTTGCAACTTTCTGAAGCAGAATGTATCAGAAATCTACTAAGAATACTAATAATACAAATCTACTAAGAATATAAACTTTTTTTTAGTGCCTGTTTCAGGCCAATCCATCCAAACAAAGAAGCACAAACACTTCAAGCAGTCGAGAAATAAACAACCATTTTCCTGTGTGCTCACCTCAGGTGAACCAAAACCAGAAGCCAGAGTGATATAAGAGCCAAGAAACCAACAATAGATCCTAGAGTGGAAACAAGTTGAACAAGTTGAAACAAACTTCTCCCAACCTGGCCTCAAAGAACCGGATTTGTCCGTTCCACTCACTGGGTCAGGGTGTCCTTGGGCTTACTTGATACATAGCTCAGTCCTGTGTGCCTGGTGGTAGGAAATTGGTGTGTGAGATAATTCAGACAAGGTTTCTACTCTCAGAACTTTAACAATCAAATAGAAAGAGCAGACGTGGAGGCAGACACAAAGTACAGGAAAGTGTGTTATCCTAAGAGAGATGTATGCACTCAAATATTTCAGATTTTTCATGCCTCAAACTGAATCCGCTCTTCTGCGTCCACCTAGAATTGCCTTCCTTTATCCGCAATGACACTACTGTCCCTTTAGTTGTTCAGATAACGGGGATTATCTTTGAATTCCTCTCCTTCAGCTCTCATATCACAGCAATCACGAGTTAAATTGAATTTTGCGTTCAAAATGTATTTTGTAGCTGCCCACTTCCATTTAGCCCCCTTCTGAGTTATCCTTTCATGTTACACCTTCTCTTTATCTGCGAGCGGTAGACGTTTCCTCCTATTTCTACCTGCATTTCCATTTACTCCTTCTAAACTCATCCTAAGCTCTACTGCCAAAGTGATCTTTACAATGAAAATGTGAGAATATTACTAAGAATCTGACTTTGGTCCTCTTGTCTTTAGACTCAAGATCAAAATCCCTAAGCCTGCAAAGCATTCACTGATTGGCCTTTGACCTGGCTTACCTCTAGAGCCTCACCTCCTGCTACTCACTTCCTTTGTCTCTCCCCTCAGGGGTACAGATCACCTTCTGAGCCCTGAGCAAGCTCTGTTCTCGCTCACATGAGGGCATATGCACAAGCTGTATCCACTGACTGAACTGTGGCCTGTCCACACCTGCTCCTCATTTCCTGGGTGAATCTAGGTTAGGTTCCCCAATGTACATTGTTCCTTCGTAACATTCACTCCAGTTGTAAATTCATCATTTAACATCCTTTTCCACTAAACTGTTAATCCCCTGAGGACAGAGACTGTCTGTTTCACTTACTGCTGCATTTAACTTTTGGCCCCGTACCTGACACTCAGTATGTATTTGTTGAGTGGAGCCCAAGAACTCAAATGAAGAGTCAGAAAAGTGAGAACAGAGGCACCCGGCTGGCTCAGGTGGAGGAGCTTATGACTATTTATCTTGGGGGCATGAGCCTGAGCCCCTCACTGGGTGTAGAGATTACTAAGAAAAATTTTTTAAAAATAAATTTAAAAGGAAAAAAAAAAAAAAAGTGAAAAATAAGGTCTAAATGTGGAGGGCTCCAAATGCCAAGCAAAAGTGAGAAAACTTGTGACCCAAAACCTGTTTGCAAAGGCTTCCCCTCACCCCTTTCGCAGCTGCTCTTTTTCATTGCCCCTGGTGTGAGACCTCCTTGCTTCCACCTTGTCCCTTAGGTGACAGTAAGGTAAGGGGTCCCTTACCCCTGCCACCTTGAGGACGCTGAAGGTACTTTCTTCATCTCTGTAGCCTCAATATTTGGCACAAGGCCAGCTACAAAGTGATGCAAATGTCAAACAGCTTAGGCTAGGTTATACTTTATTGGAAAAACGATACCCAAATCTCAATAATGGCTCATTTCTTGCTCAAAGTGCACTGCAAGTGTAGCTGGGTCTCCGAGACAGCTGGCTTCCATGTCTTGGTCAGGTACAACTACTGTTATGTTAACGTATGTTTCCAAGCTCAACATGGCAGGTGACAGTGAGATTGGCAGATCAAATTCTGGCAAATAAATGTTCCCTTCTGTTCACTTCTGCCCACACCATATTAGCCAAAGCAATTCACATGCCTAACATCAAGGAGGAGCCATATATATGTGCATGCATGTGTATGTATACACATACATACATATGTCATTTCTTCCTCCATTTTTCTAGAAATAGAGGTGAATGGGTTTCAGTAAACAGTACTAACACCAGTACTGAATAAAGAATTCAATTAAAAATAGGTAGCAAGGGAGCCTGGGTGGCTCAGTGGGTTAAGCCTCTGCCTTTGGCTCAGGTCAGGATCTTGGGATCCTGTGATCGAGTCCCGCATCGGGTTCTTTGCTCAGCGGAGAGCCTGCTTCCCCCTCTCGCTCTGCCTACTTGTGATTTCTCTCTCTGTGTGTCAAATAAATAAATAAAATCTTAAATATATATATATATATATATATAGGTAGCAGTGAGTGGTCCTTGCCGTGGAGGAGATGCAGAGCACCTGGTAAGGAATACCATTTTGACGCCAGTGTCCCAGGATCTCTGGCTCTGAATGATGCCCTGTCACTTCAGGCAACGGTCATCCAGTACTCTAGCCCGCAGTTCCCTAACATCCTCCTCTCTAAGGGTCCTGTACTTTCTCATCTACTCACCATCATAGTCATAACCTAGACCTCAACAATTCCTCTCATTTCAAATCCCCCCACATCTCAATTTCAAGCACATCTACCACCTCCTATTTTTCCAGCACATTCCTTAGATTCCCTGTCTCCAGCTATCTTTCAAATCCACCTGCATTTTCCATCTACTGGTCTTCTTGTTATAGGACTGGTAGGGTCTAAGCTGCAAAACAGGATGCTGGTGTGGTTTTGTCTTAGCTGTTCCAGCTCCCTATTTTCTTGTTGGGGACCCTGGCCCTGACTACCTAAGTGCCCAACTAACTCCTAACACTCTTGCATTTGTACTGTTCTTAGTCCCTTGCCCTATGACTTCAATTGCTTCCCTACCTAGTTTAAATCATACAGTCAATCATTATATTCTCTTTGACATCTCTCAGTTCCCCTTCCCATGTCCTGAACCCCCCAATGCATATTCTTCATCACATTCACCTGCGTAAGCTATAATCCTGGTTGAAAGGAACTCTTCACCACTCAGGGGCAGAACTTGTACATGGCCACAAAATAAACCCAACCATAATTACTGGCTTTTCTTTAAACTTGTGATCACTAGGTAAGTTCTTAACGCTGCCTAGAAATCCTGCTACATTTCCCCGGTCCACTCTCCTTCCCACTCTCCCTGATAATTATTTCACACTTCCTCGTTTCTTCTCAAACCCCCAACACCTTCTCCATTTTACTCACAGCTCCTGACCTCGCTACTTGACAAAAATGAAATTTTCAGAAAAGAACATCATGAACCTCTCACCTAAGCAGGGACTTGATTCCAGGGCAGCTTGCCCCTCTCTCCTGTGCCACTCCCCCTCCTTGGTGGACTTATTAGCATGTGGACAAGCTGTTATAACTCCTGGCTTCCCCCTTGTCAATATCACCCTTTTCCTAGCTCTCCTGAAGCAACCTTCCCTGAAAGACATAGGGAACATGACCACCTTCAATTTTTCTCCTTCTGTTCATCCCGCACCAACGAGATTTTCTTCTCAAGTATTTTGCAAAAAACTCTTCTCACTAAAGTTAACAGTGAACAACCCCCCGACCCCCGCACAGTGAAACCCAGTGGCCATTTCTCAGTCTTAACACTGCATGTCGTCCCCACCAGAAGCATGAGACATGGGGCTTCCTCCTTTTCTCTTTGCAGAACTTTCTTCACTGGCTTTCCAGGATGCCACACTCACCCAGTTTCCTCGCACACTTCTGGGGGCTTTCTTTGCCTCTTGGGCTGCATTATCTCCATCTTCCTGAGAACTGAATGTTGAAGTGCTCCAGGGCTCAGTCCCTGAATGGCTTCTCTTTTATATTTATGCTTACTCTCTAGATAATTTCATCAAGTCTCCTTGCTTTAAATATCATCCTTATGCAGCCAAGTGCATAACCCCAGCCTAGATTTCTCCCATAGACTCCAGAGTCACATAGTTAACTTCCTGCCTGACATCTCCACTTGAATGTTTATTAGGCATTTTAAATTAGACATATGTCTAAAAATGAGCTCATGAAATCACCCCCCCCCAAAATGCTTTATTAATGGCAATTCCCTCCCTCTAGTTGCCTTGGTATAATTCTTAACTCCTCTCTCTCATTCTTTGCTTCCAGTTTTTGCAAATCTTATCTGTTCTACCTTCAGAATATATCCAGAACTCAGTTACTTTTCATCGAATCCTGTTACCACCCTGATCCACCATCGACTTTTGATCATTGCAACAGGACTTTAACCAATTGCTGAGCTTCTGCCCTTGTCTCCCACTTTAGCCTATTTTCAACATACCAGACTGACCAGTGTCACATGGCACAGGCCCTTTACCATGACTTCTTATTTTAGTCAAAATAAAAATCTCGGTCCTTACTTTGACTCACAAAGCTGCACATGGGCTAGACCCTGCTTTCTCCTCTGACCTCATACCTTAATCCTTTCCTCTTCATCCTCTCCAGGTCAGCCACACCAGCTTCCCTGTCATTCCGCAACAGTCCAGACATGCCCCCATCTCTAAGCCCCTCCACTCATCTCCCTTCTGCCTGGGATGCCTTCTCCTGGTTATGTGCATGGCTAGCTCCTTCACCTCCTTTGGGTTTTTATTCAAAAGACATCTTTACAGTAAGATTTCCCTTGGCCACTCTACCTAAAATTTCACCCTACCCATGATACTTTATGTGCCCTTAACTTGCAATAATTTTTAGCCCTAAAATGCATCACTATTTAACACACTCTAGACTACCCTATTTATCTTGGTTATTGCCCTTCTACCAGATTAAAAGTTCCATAAAGGCAGGAATATTTGTCTACTTTGTTCACTGTTGTTTTCCCAGCTGCTAAAACAGTGTCTAGCATAAATGAGCCTCTCAACATGTATTTGTTGCATGAATCAATTATTTTCAGGAATGTTCTTTGGGTACACAGGCAGACTGTATCCTAGAAAGGATAGGCTGGCCCAGCAGAAAGAACACTTCCCTAAGAGTCTAAGAGACAAGGAATTTAGTTCCTGTTCTCTTGCTAATTTGCTGTGTGTCCTTGGGCAAATCTGCAGAGGTCTATTTTCTTGTCTTGTACCATGAGTGAATGGGCTGGGTGATTTTCTATGTTTCATTCAGCTCATGAAGTAGCAGAATGTAAAGGCTGAAGTAATAGGAGAGTTATTTGTTGCATGGATTTAGATTTAACGAGAAGATTTATGCTCTAGGACTTTTCAGTCTTTTGGGTCTGTGGCTTATAGTAGGTACATCAAAAATTCATTAGGATGTCAACCCCTGGTTTTCTTCTTCAGCTGGCTGTATGCACAGACCAACTTGGAAATCCCAGGCCACCCCACTTGAGCCTTGGATCTTGGTTAGCTTTGTTACCTCTCTAAATCTTTGCTTCCTCTCTACACCTTGTGTCTGATCTTAGCCTATGAAGTCATCGAGAGAAGAGTCAGAGTTCAGACTAGGGCTCTTAAACTTCAACTGCGTAGCCACCAGGCTGCCTCTTCCACGAAGGTGGAGGTGGTTGTTTAAAATATGACTGTGAGGGGCTGCCTGGGTGGCTCAGTGGGTTAAGCCTCTGCCTTTAGCTCAGGCCATGATCTCAGGGTCCTGGGATTGAGTCCCACATCAGGCTCTCTGCTAGGCAGGTAGCCTGCTTCCTCCTCTCTCTCCCTCTCTCTCCACTTATGATCTCTCTCTGTCAAATAAATAAAAAATCTAAAAAATAAAAATAAAAATAATAAAATAAAATAAAATATGACTGTGATTTGTGTGCTGCAGGCCTGTTCAACAGGGAACACTAAGTAAATGTTATCCATTCACCACATCATACTGTGTCATTTTTGAGTTTTGCATCGATCACCTAGCAGACCTTGGCTGTTATTATGGCCTCGGGTTAAGAAGGGGTCATGAGAACACTGTGGAAAGCTATTCTTGTAGCCACTCCACAAATATCACTAATGACCAGTAATGGAAACTGAGTTGAGTCTGGGCTTCAGAATCTCCTCTCCTACTGGCTAGGTACCTACATGAACTTCAACATGGAACACAACTGCTCTCAACCTCCGTTTCTTATGCCAGACTTGAAAGTCATTCTTGACACCCCTGTCTCGTTCCTTTATACCCTAAATTTGTCACTCACCAAATTCCCTTGGTTAAATTTGCATCCTGAATATCTTTAGACTCCACCCACTCTGTCCTTTCTCTCTTGGACTTCTGTTCACTCTAAGCATGATGTTACTTTCTTCCTTAGCTTTCCCTTGCCCTTACGCTGAAGTCCCACAACATGAAGAATGACTACAGAGAGCATCTGAGCTGACCTCCACTGCTCATCAATCTTACCTCAGAGCTTTTGAGCTCTCTGGTCTTTGACTTCTCTCTGTCTGGAATGTTCTTCTCTCAAGTCTCTTCACTAGTTTACTGATGTTCATGCTTCAGGTCCCTATTCCATATTATTTTCTCACAGGAACCTCTGAGAAAGTTAAGTCTCCTTTTTGTAAAGTTTTGTGGCACATATCACAAATATAATTAAACACACACTTTCCTGTTATTAATTCTCTAGTTTGTCACTCCCATTAGATGGAAAGCTTTATGAAGGCAGGAATCTATCAGTCTTATTGACCATCGTCTGTCTACTCAATATATTCAATGCTTGGCCTACATTACTGTCTTGAATGGATTCTTGGATAACTGAAGGGATAAAATGAAGGTGATATCACTTCTCTCATACGGTTGTGAGGATTCAGTGAATTAATGCCCGCAAAACTCTTAGCACAGTGCCTACTACATAGTCACATATTCAGTGAAGTGTAACTATTTCTTGAATAGTAATGTGGACACTAGTCATAAAGTACATGGTTAAGGCCAAATACTGGGGAACCTGAGGAAAGGGAAAAAGCCACCAGGATAAAAAGAGTTAGGAAAATCTGATCTTTTTTCTACCTGGTTTCCTGACTTTAGGGCTTGGTGCTAAAGTCCTAACTGTGCTGCCCCAATCTAAATACAGTCCATGCTTGTCCCTCTCAGCAGTGACCCTCAGTGCTATTGCACAATTCTTTATTTCCATTCCCAATTGACAGCCTATAGCTGTCCTAATAGATGATCTGCTCTGCTTAAGCTCCCAAATAGAACCACTTCCCATATACCAGCTGATGTTTGTGCCTTCTGCTTATCTGAGTCCATGGAAAACCAGAACACATCCCTCCAACTGTTGTTGCCAGTGTCCACTCTTCTATCTCTGAGGATATTTTATTTCCATTTACTAAAGCAGAATTAACATGAGATACGAAACCACCAAAATCCTAGTGAAGAACACAGGCAGAAATTTGACCTCAGCTGTAGTAACGTCTTACCAGATATGTCACCACAGCAAGGGAAATGAAAGCAAAAATGAACTATTGGGATGTCATCAAGATAAAAAGCTTCTGCACAGCAAAGGAAACAATAAAACTAAAAGGCATCCTAAAGAATGGGAAAAGATATTTGCAAATGACATATCTGATAAAGCGTTAGTATCCAAACTCTACAAAGAGCTTACCAAATGCAACACCCTAAAAACAAATAACCCTGTTAAGAAATGGGCAGAAGACATGGATAGACACTTCCAAAAAAGACATCCAGATGGCTAACAGACACATGAAAAGATGCTCAACATCTCTCTCATCAGGGAAATACAGATCAAAACCCTAATGAGATACCATCTCACACCTGTCAGGATGGTTAAAATTAACAACACAAGAAATAACAGGTGTTGGTGAGGATGTGGAGAAAGGGGAACCCTCTTGTACTGTTGGTGGGAATGCAAACTGGTGCAGCCACTCTAGAGAACAGTATGAAGGTTCCTCAAAATGTTAAAACTAGAACTACCCTACTCTTCAGCAATTACACTACAAAGTATTTACCCAAAGGATACAAAAATATGAATTCAAAGGGATACACGCACTCCAACATTTAGAGCAGCATTATCTACAACAGCCAAACTGTAGAGAGAGCCCAAATGTTCATCAGCTGATGAATGGATAAAGAAGATGTGGTATATATGTACAATGGAATATTACTCAGCCATCAAAAAGAATGAACTCTTGCCACTTGCAACGACGTGGATGGAGCTATGGTGTATTAGGCTAAGTGAAATAAGTTAGTCAGAAAAGACAAATACCCTATGATTTCACTCATATGTGGAATTTAAGAAAGAATACAGATGAACATATGGGAAGGGGGGAAAAAACAAAATGGAGAAGGGGAAACAAGCCATAAGAGACTCTTAACAGAGAACATACTGAAGATTGATGGAGGGAGGTGGATGGGGGATGTGCTAGATAGGCAATGGGGATTAAGGAGGGCACTGTTATGAAGAGCACTGGTGTTGTATGTAAGTGATGAATCACTGAATTCTACTCCAGAAACCAATATTGCACTGTATGTTAACTACCTAAAATTTAAGGATAATAATAAATAAATAAATAGGTACATTATAAGATCATTGGACAGGAAATAAAATAATCTAATGTTTCCTTTCAAACATGTATTTCTGATGTAGAGTGGGATACTGAAAAATGAATGATTTGGTCTTCAAAGTTAGTGATCTGAATTTGATCAGTACCTAAAGAAAAAGAAAAAAAAATGTATTTTTTATTCCCTCATTTCAAAGCTTGATGGTGTAAGTAAGAAACAGAAGTTTATCCTGGGATGCCTGGGTGGCTCAGCCAGTTAAGCACCTGCCTTTCGCTCAGGTCATGATCCCAGGGTCGTGGGATTAAGTCCCACGTCAGGCTCCTTACTTGGCAGGGAGCCTCCTTCTCCCTTGCATGCTCTGCCTGCCACTCTCCTTCCTTGTGCTCTCTCTCTCTGACAAATAAATAAATAAAATCTTTCAAAAAAAGAAATAGAAGTTTATCCCGCTGTAGAATTAGTGAACTCTTGTAAAACTCACATGATCAAAGTCTTTAAATCTCACGGAATTCCAGATCTTCAGAAGGCTTTAGGAGTTTAGAAAAGATTGAAGCCTTGGGTCAATGGGCTGAATATACCACTTGCTATTAGATTGACCAAAGTTATTTAACTAAGATCTCTCTATTAACCCAGCAAAATATAAGCACCCCTCTGAGAACTGCCTGTTTCTCCCCACTGGGAAGAGTATACCTCACACTTAAAACAATAAAAATAAAAAACAACCACAATATCATGATCACATGTAAAAAATCCACAAAAGGTTTAAAAAACATCAATATTCTATCAGGGCTCAAATATCCCACATGATTCTAAAATTCCTTTTATTTAAATCATTATCCAAACAAAGTCTGAACATTGCATTTGGTTGACATGTCTGCTCAATCTTCTGTGCTATAAGCTTTTGTCCCATCTATTTTTGCTTCTTCTGCAATTTATTTCTTGAAGACACTAATAATTTGTTCTGGAGAGATTTCCATATTCTGGATTTTACTGATTGCATCTCCATGTCTGTTCTCTTGAATCTTGCACTTGTCTTCCTCCATTTGACACTTATTTCAGTAGATAAATGTGTTCAATATTTCCCCACTCCACTCCCAACAAAAGGAATACAAAGTATATCCATGATAAAACACATAGGCTATGATCTATTCAAATAAATGTACATATGTGAATGTCTACATATTGTTAACCTTAAAAATAAAACTGTCAGTTATTTCAACAGCAAAAGATGTGTTTATTAGGGAATAGCAGAGAATTGCAATATGCGACAAGCAAGTTCTAGCAAAACTATAGGTAAGTCCAACAAACAAAAGAGAGGAACCTTATTCTACAGAGAAGGAAGAAATTGGGAGGGGTTGTCTTGAACAAAAGCCCATTGGAGAGAAGCAAGAGTCCAGTTGATGACAGTTTCTCATTGGGTGATTTGCAGGGATAGTTGATTTCTTATAGGAATTGAAACATACACCTTTCCCTGTCGGGGCTAGTACTTGATGATTCTTTCCTGTTGAGATTCTTCTGTTATGAGTCTGTAATTGACAGTTTTTCCTATAATTGACATTGAGTGTAGGGCTCCCCCTACCAGCCCTGCCTCTAGTATCCTGAGTCCCCTTTAGAGAGATTTCCCTTTATTAAATTTCACAGTATGTATAAAGAGATGTGGAAACAAGTAGCCACAGAAGTGTTGATAGTGCTTGTCTCAGTGGGTAAGGTTTTTAGTGGACTTGAACTTTTACACTTTTATGTGTTAACATTTGCTGTAATGAGTAGGTATTTACATAATCTTAATGTGTGGGTATCTTTTGAAAATGAGGAAAATGGACAAAAATCCTAACTATCATACATCCTCTCCATTCCTGATCTATTTCACACGTTCTCTTTAATTGAGTTCTATTTCTCTTTCATAAGTTCACTTTCTTGAATAAATTATTGAGACTCACTGACTTTACATTTTTTCATTAATCAACAAATGTTTTTGAATATTTGTTAAATCCAGATACAAAGATTTAAAGCTCTGGGCTGTCCTACCGAAGTGTGTTAATAAGTAAACCTGAAGGAGCTGAGGTAGTCCTTCAGTCCTGATGGCTCCAGTCGTACCTGATGAATTTCAAAATAAAGTCCAAATGCTACATTATATTATATAAAGGTGGTCCTGGTCTGACCCCTGTGTAACTCGCTACAGCTACAGCTCATCCTTTTCCATTCCAAACATTCTGAAATACTCTAGCTCTTTTTTAAAAAGATTTATTTATTTATTTATTTATTTGAGTGAGAGAGAGAGAGAGAGAGTGGGGAGGGGCAGAGGGAGAGGGAAAATCTCAAGCAGATTTCCCACTGAGCAGGCAGCCAGATCCAAAAATCCATCTCAGGACCCCAAGACCATGAGCTGAGCTGAAACCAGGAGCCTGATGCTCAACTGACAGCTACCCGGGTGATCTTGAACTACTCTAGCTTCTTGAACTTACCATGATCTCTCTTGGCTCTAAGACTTTGCTCACACTGATCTTTCTGTTGGGAAAAGTGTTTCCTTTTTTACCAACTCACATTCCCCATTTCACATGGCTGACTCCAATTCATCTGTCATCCTTTAAAATTCATCTTAGAGGGGCACCTGGGTGGCTCAGTAATTAAGTCTCTGCCTTTGGCTCAGGTCATGACCTCAGAGATCTGGGATGGAGCCCCATATTGGGCTCCCTGCTCAGCAGGAAGCCTGCTTCTCCTTCTCCCATACTGCTTGTGTTTCCTCTCTTGCTGTCAAATAAATAAATAAAATCTTTAAATAATAAATAAATACATACATACATAAATAAAACTCATCTTGGATTTTACCTCCTCCAGAAAGCCTTCCCTGAGCTGATTCCATCACATCCCATGCATGCTTCTATCATGATACAATGAATTGCCACATGTGCTATTGGTTTGTACATTTAAACACGAGACTGTGAGCTGCAGGAGGGGAGGGAACCCTGTTCTAGCTCATTCCTTCATATCTTCACACTGCCATGACCTACACATATTCCATAAGTAGACTTAAATGCATGAATGACAGGCCACTTACTTAATGATAGTTGCTTTCTTGAGAACTACCATTGTACTATGCGTCATCAAATCCAGGGGCTCCTTCTCAGCCCAGCCTCCTCCATAGCCCTTACACCACTATCCACATTTTCCTTCTCAGAAATCCTCTGTTCTTTGGTTTCCATGACAACATATTCTTCTTGTCCTCTTCTAGCTCCTGTAATCTCTCCTTTAACATATCTTTTTCTTCCTTAGACCCTAAAGTATTGATAGTTTCTAAGG
This sequence comes from Lutra lutra, assembly GCF_902655055.1. Lineage (NCBI taxonomy): Eukaryota > Metazoa > Chordata > Mammalia > Carnivora > Mustelidae > Lutra > Lutra lutra. The sequence goes on from NC_062282.1 coordinate 45,572,593, forward strand.
TTCTGTCTTTGGGTTTTGTCTCTCTTCACCCCACATCCTCCCTTGGAAAACCTGGTCAAGTAGATGCTCCCCAAGACTCAGAGGCTCACTGTGACTTTTGATCCTGAATTCCTGACCTAGCTTTTTCTCATGGCCAAATTTCCACAAAGATGTACTGTAGGATGGTGAGCTTAGCATACCTAAAAGATTACTCCTCTTTCTGGCAATTTCTCCCCCATCTCCAGCAGGTGCACACGTGTGAGTGCGTGCACACACAATCATACACACAAACACACACACACCTTTTTCACTTTGATTATCATTCCTGTATTTCTACTATCTTGGGCCTAAAACGCAACCATATAATTTTTCACTCTTCTTTTTCTGACTTCAGTAAATTGAAAATGTTTGCCAATTCTACCCTGTCAAAGTCTAATATCACAACTCCTTTCCTTGAATGAAAAAAATTAATATGAACATTTCAACCACATAAAATTCAGAAAATACTGCAACAACATTTCTGCTGTACCAGAGTCATTTTTTTTCTTCAAAAACTAAAATGTAATTACAGCTAAAACAACCCTTATATTGTCCAATTCCCTTCCCCATCCCTAATGTAACTGTCCACCTGAAATTGGTTTATATTTTTTCTGTACAATGTAATTAAATAATTTTAAAAGCAAGGAATTTATTAAACTTGAAAAATAAAAGGCTGTACATGAAAGAAAGAGTATTCATAATATCCCACTTGGTTTGGAAATGATATTTCTATAGCCATAATACAAACAGTGGATGTGGGGAGATAGGAGTGATGAGTGGTAGAGAAGTTGTACAAAAATCAAATTCTAATTTAACACTTCCTTTTTTCTCCCTCTTCTATTGCCCTAATTCTGGGATTCACCTAGTTAATTCTAATTGCAATGACTTTCTAACTGGCTCCTGCCTAGGTCTCCTGGATTCTCTTTCTAAAGCACAGCATGGTCTAGAAAACTTCTGCTCAAAAGCCTTCAATGACTCCCTTTATGCTTGTCTTCGATAATCTATCCTCTATCTTTCAAAGTTATCTCCCTGTAAACCAGAGGTGCTCAATCTTGGCACTACTGACATTTGGGGCTAGGTAATTTTGTTGTTGGAGGATTGTCTGTGCATTCAAGGATGTTGAGCATCATCCTTGCTCTCTGTCCCTATGTGCTAGTAGGAAAACTTCTCTTCAAGTTACAACAATTAGAAATGTCTCCAGATATTGCCAAATATCCCCCATGGGGCAAAACTATCCCCCTCAACTACTTCTGCTCACTAGCCAATGAACTCTACTGCTTTAAGCCCTGCCCCTCATCCACATGTTGAATTCACCCCCCGCCACATATATCTTAGACTCAAGCTATAACAAATTGCTTGTTTTCCTTTGACTCCCCACATTACGATCATTACCAGGTCTGGGACAGAATCTGTGGAGGCTGAGTTTTGCCTTAACTAAAAGCAACTTTTAAGCGGAGGCTAGACTTAAAGTTCAGAAAAACAAAGCTATTTACTGCTAGAGAAGAGGGTACACCCTGGTAGGGAGAGAACAGCTCAAATATTTTCTTCTCAGAAATTCCCATGAAAGTGGGTGGTGCAACTCAGTAAGAAGCAAGAACGGGGAATGGGAGGCTGTGAGAAGGGAAGAGGTTACAAGGGTTGGACACACTGGTCCTACTAGGGAACATGTGAGTCTTTACTGTGGGTCAGACACTCTGCTATAGTTACTAATCTCAAAACTCTGATGTTCACATTATCACTGCCACCCTACAGGTAAAAACAAAAACAAAAACAATGACTGCAAAGATGACCTGATTTTCCCAAGGCCCCACAGTTTGTGATGAGCAGAGCTGGCATTCAGACGCAGGAACTTTGGCTCTCCAGCCTGAGATGCCACCCATGATATCATACTCTCTCTTAGGAAGAAGTGCTTTCTTGAGCTCAGCTTTCTCAACCTAAAGCAAAAGGGAGTTTGGCCTGGATGGGCTTCCCCGCAAGGGATTCAAGAATTCAGAACCAGTTCTCCCACACGTTCCCAAGCATGCAGGGTTAAGTGTGATACAGATTCATTTTGATGCTAAGTTCTAGAAGGTCTGGGTTAGCAGCTCTGTCAAGGATGTCCTCAGGCAGCCTTGAATGTCTATAGTGTCTCCACTGCCCTCCTGCTTGGGGTGAAAGGGTCTTCTCTTTCAGGATCCAAAGATTCCTCTTTGAACCTTCCCATTAGCTTCCTGCACTGGCTTTGGACCTTCCTGTTTGCTCACTGGTATTTATCTCCCAGGCTGCACAGACATCTCCATGTCCTCCCCAGATGTGTTTTATTTTCCTCAGTAAAGAAAACAGGCTAGATGCTGCTTTTCACCCAGTTAAGTGGTGGCCCAAAGAAAATGCCAGTAAAGCTTAGCTAACATAACCATGGACTGCGTGTCAGCGGTTGATGAGGCACTGCGCCAAATACATGCCCTTTCTCCTGTGGTCCTCACAAATCCCTCTGAGGTATTTTTGTCCCCATTTTAAGGATAGGCAAAAGGAGGCTCAGAGAGCTAAAGTACCTTGCCCAGGGTCACGTCCTAACAAGCCTCCCGCTAGTCTTCCAATCCAAGTATTACGACTCCGGAGCTCATATTCTAAATATCAGCGGGGTTAAAAGTTAATAATCCTGTGGGTTACATTTAGCCAACATGGCTTGGACACCTCCCCTCACAGACTAACTTCTGGGCCATCTCCATAACGGTCAAAGTGTCCCCGAGAAATAATGTTGGTTACCTGTTGCTGCCACTCACTCCAGAGGCAGAAGTCATGAGGAAGTCAGAAGCCCCCTAGTCATTCTTCCTGAAAACCTGTCCATTTCTTGCTTCAAAGCTCCCGCCCCTGAAGCGGCCACCCCTTCCGGTTCCGGAACTGTGTGCCTGCGTTGCCTCAGCTCCTCCCTGAGGGAGCACGCAGGAGCCAGACTTGAGGGGAAAGGTCATGAAGTGCTAGAACTGCCCGGGTCCCTGAGTGCGGAAGAGTGGCGCCACCCTGCCCGTGCCGCTCATCCTCAGCCCCCGTGACTGCGGCAGCGAGCGAGGCACTGGACAGGGACCCAGGACGGGGACACCCTGGAGGCGGGTCCAGGCTGCAGTTTAGGAGTTTGCCTCCTGTGTCTTCCCCCACCGCGCCGCGATGCTCCACCCAGGGAACATGAGGGAACTGATGTGCCCTCCCACCGTGGCCAAGCCTTTCTAGGGGCTTTTGTTGTTGTTGTTTAAGCAGGCTCCACACCCAGCGTGGAGCCGGACCCCAAGATCAAGACCTGAGCTGGAGATCAAGAGTCCAGCCCTTGACTGAGCCACCCGGGCGCCTCTCTAGTGGCTCTTGAAGACGAAATAGTTCAGGCGTCTGATGCCCCATGAGCCGGTATGGCGTCCCATCCCTCCTCACCACCACCACCACCACCGCCAACCACCTGCTTGCCTTATTCTCTCTGTTATCATTGTGTTTGGACTCAGAATGGAAGAAGTGCTTCTCTTGTACTCTGGCTGCTTCCTGCATGCAGCCCCATGGCTCGGAGAGCAAGGGGCTTTGCTTCCCAATCAGTCCCCTGAGGCCCTCATTTTCAGGGCTCTAATCCTGGGCCAAGTCATTCTGCTCCCTGCATGGAGGTCACCGCACCTAGCAATGAGCCAGCTGCCCCTTGGACTTCCCTGAGGAGGGATGGCTTCAGAACTTTGGAGGCTGAAGGTAAGTCTCAGGGACCTTTAGGATGCCCATGCAGGGATGACAATGCAGGAAGGGCTGGTCAGTTTTAGAGGGTGCAAGAGGAGGTTAGCTCTTCCTACTGGGGGGTCGGCAGCAGGGGGTCCACAAGGAGGAGGAAGTGTTCTATAGCAGAAGGACCCTCTGATACTGCAAAGGGTTCATGGAGAAAGTGATGTGGGAAACAGAGGCAGAAGAAAAATTATTAAATTTCCCTACCCACTGACAAGTCCTTACAACAGGCAGAGTGACATTCCTCTAGGGTCTCCATTACCTCCACCTGGAGGCTTTGCTAAAGGCAAAGGGCAATCCTAGCCTGACCGACCCCTACCCCCAACCAGGATCCTGAAGTCTACTTTAACAATTCCTCCAGAAACTTCATCTCTAAGCCCTCCAAGGTACATGTTGACAAACATTCCCAAGCATATGGCCCACTGATAGACATCTAAAGGGTCTCACACAAAGGTTTAATTACCATTAATGAATAACCTTTTTCCCAACAACAGCTAGCTCCTCAAGGTCCTGGAAGCCTTGCTTCCAAAATCCCTTAGAGACTTGTGTCATCCCTAACCCCCTCCCAACTTGCAAGTATATAATGGACCATTCCTCACAGTCCCAGGGCAGCAGCTCTTTCTGCCCACAGGTCCTGTCCCTGTGCTTTAATAAACCACCATTTTGCACCAAAGATGTCTCAAGAATTCTTTCTTGGTCTTCAGCTCCAGACCTCACCCCACTAAATCTCACTTACATTCTAAGACTTCATCAAAAGTATGATGCTATTCTGTGTCTCCCCCACCCCCAGAGCTTTCCAGCCTTAGATTGTAGTGCCTTGCTTGACCATCAAAGACTCACAAATGACCACAGCTCTCTAAGTATGTGGGAGAGGAGCACAGCTATGGTGAAGTAGAGGGTTCCCTGAGACACAGTGAGACACACAGTGAGAGAACTTTGAAGCAGAGGGCTGGATGTCTGATGTCCAGGAGAACCTACACCCTAGGCCACAGATCTTCACCGTCTCTGCTTCTCAAGATGCCATCCCTGCCAAAAGCTACTGTGGGAACCCTGAATAGTCGTGCATATCCATTTCAGAGGGAACGCAGAAATCTGAACAGCTGCCTTTTAGACTCTGCCACCCCAGATCTGCCTCTTTTCTGATGTCTCACTTCTCCCCTTTATTAGGACATCCTGATAACCCAGGACAGGGCTACCATTTTGTTAGGGGACTGATCATCACGCCCCTGCGGCACATCCATTCTGGGGGTGCACTGTCCATGGGAACCCATCTTGGCTGGGCAGACTAAATGGTGCAGCTGGTAGGGGGTATGCCATCCTAGCATGTCTTGGTCTGACCGTAGAGAGTTGAGGTTGGAGAAGTACATGCTCATATTTAACTTCCAGGGCTAAACCAGGCACCAGTGGTTGGCACTGAATGAGGGCAGTTACTGCAGGGTGTTCCCAGACATCATCTGCCCTGGTGAAGCACTTTGCTGCCTATTTCATCCCTCTGGGGTCAAAGGACCAAACTACTCCCACGAGCCTTGGTCCCTGCTGGTGTGAGGAAGATGACCCTAGAGACCATGCCCATTGAAAGAACTCTTAAGTTCTAAATAGTTGGCCACATGATTTGAAGTCTTACTCCTGGTTTGAGTTCAGGGAGTACATTTTTTCTTTCAGGTAGAAAGTGTTACAAATAATGGTTAGTTTTCCATAGAAAATGTTATAAATGAATAGTGGTTAGTTTCTCAGGTGAGCCTACCAAAGCCGGGTGGACATTACTATAGCTGAAATGCTATACATTTGCTCTAAAAATAATAGAAGGCAATATTGTAGATTCAGGGTTCTTTTTTTTTAAGTGATATCATATAGTCCATGAGCTTCATAGCATCACTGACCCTGCCTGAGAGCCGCATTGGAAGAGTTACAGGAATCACTGCCTTTTGCCTGATGTCAACGGCAGAGGGAAGGTGGAGTGGGGAGCATCATGAGAAACAGAAACTGGCGGTGTTAAATAGGAGGAAATGATCTGACTTGAGACCTGGTTCTACCAGGTACTGGTTGTGTATCCTTAGTTAGTGCTTTAGCTTCTTGAGTTAGTCTCATTACTTATTAAAAAAAGAACTGCTAATATTGTTTCTACAGGGTTTGCTGAGGGAAAACATGAAGCTGAATTGTGAATGGCAGAGGCTTTGAAGACTAATAGACCAAGGTGTGCCTTGTATAATGGGGCTCACCACAATGCTATGGGTTGTTAAGAGGACTGAGAGGTATAATGTGTATAAAGTACTCAGCACAGTGTGCTGCATGTGATGGCAAGTGGTGACTGCCATTGATGACATTATGTTACTGTCCTCCCTCTCCCCATGGAGGCGGATTCCCTTCTGTCATGTGTGCCTCCCTCTCTTCTGGTCTTGAAGAGCTAAGTTGCCATTTCGGTTTGGCTTAAGGAATGGGAAAGATGGTGGAGCAGTGTGACCCGCTCAAGTTGGCAGGTATTAAGTTGGGTCACTGAGGATGTCAGTCTACTCCAGTAGCATCATAGGATGAAAGGAGAATGAGAATAGGGAACGGGGAGTTCTGGAACTGCTTTATCTGAAGGGCCCATAAAAGGGATAAACAGAGAAGTGAAGGCGATAAATCCGTAGTGAGGAGTAGAGGAGGGGGTGGTTAAGTCTTCTTTAGGGGATGTCTGTTAAGGACACTGGGGAAGTTCAGACAAACTTTAGCCTGGGCTTATTCTCTTGATTCTTGCCACTGTCCAGCTGTCAGGCAACAAGCAGGCCGACTGTTGGACCCTCCTTGTCTGTTTTGCCGAAATATCATCTCAGAAGTGTCTGGTGGAAAAATTACCACATGAGCAGTGGGCTAGTGGGCAGATCATGTTCTCCGGGGACTCCCATCTGCCTCTTCTAAAAGATCAGTCTAACTTAGGCCCCTTTTCTTGTGTTTCTATGGGCTGTAATTTGATCACCATTCCTTGAACCCCTTTAGATGAGCCTTGTGTCAGATCTCTCTCACTGTGACAGGACATGAACAATATTCTCCTGCAGGAGAGCTTGGATTTCAAGTTACTGGTCTGCCACTGTCTGCTGGAGGGCCCAGGGCTAATGACTTAACCTTTCTGAAAGCCTATTCTATGTGTAAATTGAAGGTACTGGGCTCCATTGTCTCAAAATTTCCTTCCAGTTCCAACATTCCAGCTGCTTCTCTTCCACATAAGAGATGTCGCACTCTTAGCTTTTTTTTTTCCCCCCTTTCTGCATGATGTTGTCTGTCTTAGAGTAATAAAGGAGAGGCTAGAGGTTAGGTAAGCAGCAAAATTTAATACTAGGAGTATGACAGTCAATTAGAACCATTTATGTTTCGAGTCTCCTGAAAACTGATTGAAATCCCCCTTTGGCTGTGGGGGTGGGTAGGGACTATGATATGCACCATAATTACTGCTGGGCCTCAAAGAAGGTTACTGGATATGGGGAGAGAAACAATGATTCATTTTCTTTCTCAAAGCACATATGCTTTTTGAAGCAAACCCCAGTTTTGTTCATGCTTTCTGAATGGCTGTTTTGGGCCCCTTCCTGATAATTCTGTGGCTGAGCTATTACAGAAATGTGTTTTGAGTATGAGGACTCCACTTGGCCAGCTCACCTCTTGGCCATCATGTGTCCTGGGGCAAGCTCTTGACCTTTCTGGAAGTATAGTGCACCTTGTCAAGGGCCTGTGCAGGGCAAATTGGCCAAACGGATGAGCATGGTCCTTGAGATAGTGTAGGATGATGGTTAGGAGAACCAGCCTTGGAAAACAGGCAGATACAGATTGAAACCCAGCTCTGCCTCTAAATGGCTGTATAAGTTTGGAAGTAATTAGTCAGCCCAACCCTCCCTTCTCCACCTGTAATGAACCTGTAAATGGAATGATAAGGTTCCTACTTTACGGGGTTCCTGGGAACATCACATGACATGTGGCAGATACGTAGCCTGGCACATAGTAAATACTCAAAACTAATTAATTCTCATTATATTTTAGGTATTATTCATGCCCCCTACGGGGCTGAAAATCAAGTAGGAGAGGCGAAGTTAAATATCAGTTAAAAGCGATAACTGATAAGTAACACAGATATTCAGGGATGCCCAAATGAGTGGGGGAAAGTATTGTGGGGAAGATGAGAAGTGAACGGGGTCTGAAAACATCAGAATGTAAGGGCCACCCATTCATTCTTTCACTACGTTTTGGAGAACTTACTTCTGTTAGAGACTATCCTAAGTACTGGATTCAAAAAGGTACATTCTAATAATGAGCCAAATGATAAATAAATATATGATATATTTAGGTAGTAATAAACACTGCAAATAAAAATGCAGCAGAGTAAGGGACACAAAAGTCATGGCAGGAGGTGGGGGTCCTGTTTGGGATAAAGTAAATAAAAAAACTTTTGAACAGAAGCCTGTATGGAACAAGAGAGGAAGTGATGTGCAGTTCTGAGGGAGGAGCTGTCTGGGCAGAAAGAAGAGCAAGTGCAAAGGTCCTGAGTGCATCCAAAGAATGAAGAGAATGCTAATGCGACTGGAGTAGAGTGAGCAAGGGAAGAAGAGTCTAGCAAATGGGATTGAAGAGGCAGCCAGCAGCCAGATTTTAGATTTTATTCTAAGAATGATGTGACGCTCCTGGATATATAAGAGCTGGGGAGTGACAAAATCTGACTTCTGTTTTTAAAAGTTTCACTCTGGCTGCTGTACAGAGAACAAATTATGTTGCCATGGTGGTTAGCAGGGTGGAGGAGGTAGAGAAGGAGTGGAAATGAAGTGTTGGAAAAGATTGCCATGATCAGATGCGAGGTGAGGGGGGGGAACGAATGGAGAGGTGGTGGGAAGTGGTAGATTCTGCTTGTGTTTTGACAGCCCAGCCCATGAAGTTTGCTGATGGGTTGGATGTGGGGTCCTCAGCTTGACCCGGTGAACGCAGCTGTCACTGAGGGAGATGGGAGGGCAGGAGAAATAGCAGTTTGTGTGTCCCTGGTACACAGATGTTGTAGGGTGTGGGGAAGTGACATAGAGGTAACGGGAGACTGGCAAACTGAACTATAGGAGAAGAAGGCAGAAGTAGCCTAGAACCACTGGGAAGGCTTCCAGGGCCAGGATGCATCTGGACTCCAACCACTGGGCAAAAACCAATGACATTTCCCATTCCCTGCAGTAACAGCTGGCAAAGTCCTGACTGTGTATTTGGATATTTGCAGGCCCTTGGTATCCAGCGTGTCATTAATCCTCACTCTAACCTCATGAAGTAGGCCCCCTTACAACCCATGTTTCGTAGACAAGACATAGAGACAAAGGGGTGGAATGGCTTACCCAAAAGGATGCATCCAGTGAGAATATGCTGAGTCTGGCAGTCTTGATCAGGGCCTCCCAGGAGAGCCATGGGAAATGCGGCCCCTTGGACAACTGTCCTGGAGTGCATTGCCCAGGCCACCTTTCTGAAGGCATTGCTGTTCTGGAGGAATAATCAGTGCCTCGATTTCTACCAATAACGATGGTGCTACAATGAGAGCTTCCCCCTGGAATAGACCTTTTTTTTTTTCCCCGGGCATTGATCCTGCCCCAGGGTGTTTTCCAGAACTTGCACTGCTCCCTAATTACCTCGGAATTCTGAGGGCTTATGAAAATGCTGTCATTTGTTTGAGAAGGGGAGGGAAGACTGAAAGAAGAAAAAAAAAGAAAGAAAGAAAATGCTCTTAAACCTGGCAGAACTCCAGGCTGGGTAATTACATTCTTCGGGGTGGTGTTCTCACCACACACAGTCTGTGGAGTATTTTGGGAGCTTTCTGTAGGAATTGTGCTAAAAACATGAAAAATATTATCATTATTATTTTCTTCTACATCTTTTAAAACGGGGTCTTTATAAAGCCACAAGGCAGCCTCTCTCTGATTGCGTTTTTGCCAATTTGTTAGCTGTCAGCGATCTGTTCTCAGATCATAAATTTGACGGCTTCCCCCCTCCTTGAATTGTTTCACACTAGAAGCCTAAAATCTTCAAGCCAGAAGAGACCTTGGTACAACCCCCACATTTTACAGATTGAGAAGCGAGCCCAGGGGAGGGGAAGGAACCTGCTGATCGCCACTGTTGCAGGCAGGGAGCACAGGTCCTCCCAGACCCATCCCTTGTCCTTTTTCTTTCCCACTAGGTCCCTGCCCTCAAATGGACTCTCTGTGTCAGAGCCAGAACAGTCTATAGCCGTCACCTAATGTAGTCTCCTCATTTTACAGGTGGGGGAACAGAGGCCCAGAGATGAAGTGGACTTGTCCTCCAAGGTGATATTGGATGGGTGTTTGGACCCTTAAGCCTTGCCTTCCGTTGACCGAGAACTGGCACTCTGTGGTCTGTGGGCCAGCTCAAGCTCAGAGACGTTTTCCTCTGCCCCAACCCTTTTTGTGCCCCTTGCAGGGAAGGTATACTTAATATTTTAAAAAATCCTTACTTAAGGGCACCTGGGTGGCTCAGTGGGTTAAGCCTCTGTCTTCAGCTCAGGTCATGATCTCAGGGTCCTGGGATTGAGCCCCACATTGGGATCTCTGCTCAGCGGGGAGCCTGCTTCCCTTCCTTTCTCTCTCTGCCTGCCTCTCTGCCCACTTGTGATCTCTGTCTGTCAAATAAATAAAATCTTAAAAAAAAAAATCCTATTTCTGCTTTCTCTTAAAACAACAACAACAACAACAACAACAAAACAGACTACTTGGCCACAACCGGCCTATGGTTCCTTACAAGAATTGGCTGGCATTGAGGCCTTGGAACTACCCTTTGAAAGGTTGTATACCTTCTAGTTCTCTTTGTCCTCACTGTTCTCTCCCCAGCATGGTTCATTTCATTCATTTTCTTGCTTGGCCCAAAGAGGCATTTGTATCTGAAATCCCCACCCAACACCCCACTCCTTGATTTGTAGTGTAAAACCAAAGCCAAAAAAATAAATCTTAGACTATTTTGGCTATATGGTAATGAAACATAAAGAATGCCAAAGAGGGACGCCTGGGTGGCTCAGCTGGTTAAGCGGCTGCCTTTGATTAGGGTCATGATCCCAGGGATCAAGTCCCACATCAGGCTCCTTGCTCAGCAGGGAACCTCTTTCTCCCTCTGCCTGCTGCTCCCCCTGCTTATGGCTCTCCCTCTGACAAATAAATAAATCAAATCTTTAAAAAAATTAAAAAAGAATGCCAAAGAGATGAACCACAATAGGTCAAATTGATCCTAGGGGTAGATGCCATGCCATCTCTAGGGCAGTTTGAACAGCATTACAAGGCCTCTCTACAGCCTGGAGTCTCTTCAGTAGATACACATCTGTTTGAACTTGGAGGAACACTCATTTTCAGGTGTCCTATTTTAAATGTGAAAAGTCTTGAAAGAAGAGGACTCTAATCTCTTTCTAATGTAGTATGATAAAGGGAAAGACTAGGACTGGGGCCTGGCGTCTAGTCCCAGGCATGCCAGCTGCTATGTCCCCTAAGAAAGGTGTTTCAATCTCAGAACTATTGCTATTTTGGGCCAGACAGTTCTTGGTTGTGGGGGGAGGTCCTGTGCATTGCAGGATATTTGACAGTATCCCTGGGCCATCACAAGATGTCAGCAGCACCTGGCCCATTATGAGAACCAAACATGTCTCCAGACATTGCCAAGTATCATCTGGGGGAGAAAAATCACTGCCAGTGGAGACCCACTGTCTTAAGCTGATCTTCTAGGCACTCATGAGTCTTACTGAATCTGTAAGAAGTTTTTAATTCCTGTCCTGTAGGTTTGGGGGTGGGGATGAAATGGTATGATGGATATACAAGTGAATGTAAATCCCAGTGTGTGACATATTGGTACAGGGTTTGGTTGCCATCAATCATCACCGACTATGAACAGTCCAGCCTTCCAAGCCTGATACTGGGGATGGCAAACAGGCTTCAGAACTAATGGGGGAGACAGCGTGGTGTACTAATGACAGATGACCTCAGAACAGGCTATTAAGGCAAGATATGGTATGTCGTCCCAGCCTTTGAGGCTGAGGAAATGAGGAAATCCCCTTCCACTCGTGGCCAGTATTTTCCTTCTCATGTACATTCCTGGTCATATAACTACTGTCCTAAAAATGTCCCATTGTTCCCCAGTGCCTGAGAGAAATTCCGTGGCCTCCAACCCCTGACCCTGACTACTAGGTTTCACATTCCCCATTCTCTCCTCCCATTCTGCAGCACAGGCTCCAGGCTCCCAGAGTATACAGTGTCCTCTCCTGCCTCCAGCCTTTGCATATGCTCTTCCCTTGGATCCTATGTCTTCCCTCCGCCCTCCCTTTCTGCCTTTTGAAGCCTTGCCGGCTCCCCATGGTTGCTTCCTTCTTTGCTCCCCCAGACTTGTGTTTACATCTCTATCAGAGCTCATGTCATGGTCTGTTTTCAATGACAGATGGCAGGATTCATCTTTCTTCCTCCTCTACTACATTCATCTGCCTGGAGGCAGAAACTGTGCCATATTCCCTTTCCATATCCCCCAGCCCATGATACCCTATGGGGTACAGAGTAGGTTCTCCACCCATATTTGAAGAGAATTTTAAAGATAAACAGTTGAACCTAAACATAATTTGACCTAGATGCTCAAGCTTGAAATATGTAAGCTCCATGTTTATTCAATCCTTGAACAACTATGTATTTAATAGGCCAAGGGGAGCCATTGACCACATTTGAGCAAAGCAATGACATAGTTAGAGCTATATTTTAGGAAAACCTATCTGACTATAGGATTTCTAATGATCATAGAAATTGCATGGTTTTGACTCCCTAGAGCCCCCTTCCCCCAAAGTAAGCAAAACAAATCTTAACTATTACAGGTAGGCGTTGAGGTTTTGCTAATTAATCCTTGTAAAGGACTTTGAGATCTTCCCCTGAAAGGTGACAGAGAAGTGTGAAGCTTTCAGTGACAGCCTAATTATTATTATTACCAGGCACAAAGCTCGGGGAACTTAAAAGATCCCCAGGTACCATTCAAAATAGCAAGAGACAAAAATATGCAAATGGAGAAATTATAAGAAGGAATCCTGGCATTACAGACTCCTAATGTTATCAGGGACCTTAGAGGTCTTTCCTGATCTGTTCTCTCACCTTCTCAAGTGGATGCTTTTACTCCCTCTAGAATGTTCTTGCTCAGTACTTTCTGTCATTAGAGCCTGAGGGTTAAGATCTTGGGCCTCAGGGTAGAGTTTCCTGTGTTCAAATCCTCATTCTCTTCCTTGTTAGTAATGGCAACTTGGGGAAATTATTAGGTCTCAGTTTCTTTATCTGTAAAATGGGGGTGAGATTATCTACCACAGGCATCATTGTACAATTAAGTGATGTGTGCACAGCCTGGCACACGGTAAACAAATAAACACTCATGTTAAAAATCATTTGAGCTAATTAATAGATGTGCAGGTGCTTAGGAAATTAGAAAGCATCTGACCTCCAAGTTGTTCCTGGTTCTGGAGCTCCATCAAACATGGTGAGTTGTTTCTTGCAAATCCCAGCCCTCGTAGCGTCACGTGAGTGTGCGTAATTGAGCAATCCTGGCAAAGGAAGCGAGGAGCCTTGGGAAGAAATGGCCTAGTCAAATGCCAAAGCAAAATCAGGTCTGTTCTTCTTTCTAACTATAGAAAGGTAGAACTCTCCTTTTCCTGTGCCATCATCTGTTGAGTGGGAATTCTGACCAGGGCTGTGGGTCAACTGGTAATGCCCAGAACATTCAAGTTCATAGGATGGAACCTATGTTGGTCCTGAGGGTCCAGGCTCCATCTTAGTAGGTCTGTATTTTTATGATTTAGTCTGCAGAGCCTCCAGATTTTCATCTGTAAAATAAGGGTGGTGGCTACTTCACAGGGCTGGTGTGAGGAAAGAGTGAGGTCACACTGTGAAGTTGCTTCAGAAACTGCAAAGTGCTCTGTGATGGTTCGTGACTGTCACTTGGCAGCCCACACTACTTCCCTGAACACAGTTGTTCTCTCTACAGGTTATTCCGGCGGAGGCTCCAGTCGAGGGTCTATGGACTTCTCGTTTACATGGACATGACCAGCATCCAGAGAAAACTGAAAGAAGCCTGAACCTTCTCACTAGAATCCCTGCAAAATGACTCATGTAATTGCTCTAAGCATCCTTAGCCTTTGTTGTACACCCACACGATTCTGATGCTGTAGACTCCTGTGGCATTCAGGGAAACTGGGAAGGGGACCCATTTTACATACCCAGGATCTGGAAGAGACCACCAATTCCTCCTGTAAAAGCAGACAGGGACCACCAAATGTCCAAGTCAAGGCACCTGCCAATCACTCCAGACCCTCTGGTTTGCCTCTCTGTTATTCCTATTAGGGAGGAAAAGGCTTTATTTTCCTTTAAAGCTCCTAGGAGGGATTTCTAGGGTCTTCCCCCTCAGGAATTAGTTGTAGGAATAATTGGGCCAGTGGAGTGCAGGAGATATATCCAGCACAGCCTGTGTGCTCCTAGAAAAAGTGACCTAGATCAAGCAGCGGGTGGATGGAGGACTATTGTGGGGACCCCCTGCCACCTACTGACTTGCAGCTGAACCCACATTTCCAGTAGCATCTGTAGGGCTGGGAGTTGGGGGAGGGGGCAGAGAGAGCTGGGGGAGGGGAGGGGGAGAGAGAGGGGGTTGTTCCTTTCAGGACCAGGCTCCCCGTATCATCCCCCAGCCCCAGCACCCCCCCCACCCATCTGCACACACAGAGAGGAGGAGAAGGTGAGGACTGGGAGACAGGGGGTGGTAGGCAGAGGAGGTCAGCCCTGGAACTTGAGCTGGCTTGGTGGGTATTAGCGCCGCTGCCTGAGCTCGCAGCCTGTGTGAGTGTGAGGGGGAGAGCGAGAGCAAGGGAGGGAGAGAGAGGCAGGCTGCGAGAGGAGAGAGGAGAGGGGGAGCAAGCGCTCCGCCAGCATGAGGACGGGCTTCTCTTTTCCGTGCTCAGTTAATCTGGCTGTCAGTTGGTGTTAACGCTGCCGTTTAAGTGCTCTGATTCCAAGGGAAACAGACAAACCTCCCAGAAGGAAAGAAGGAAGCAAGCAAGCAAGGCAGGAACTGCAGGAGGAAAAGAAAAAGCAGAACAGAGAGAGGAATCAAGGGAAGGGGGGGAAATACCAAATCTATGACTGGACCTGTGCTTCTTTTTCGCCAATGCAAAAAGGAATATGCAGCACATTTTTGCCTTCTTCTGCACCGGTTTCCTAGGCGCGGTAGTAGGTGCCAATTTCCCCAACAATATCCAGATCGGTGAGTGAGAGGGGCAGCCTGGGGAGGGACTTTCTGGGTCTGGAATGGGTTTTTTTTTTGGGGGGGGGGTGTCTGTGTCCCTCAAACCCCCTGCTATGGACTGTGCTTGGATAGAAAGCTGGGTGATGATGGAAGGCGGACTTGGACTGCCAGCAGGGGAAGGGGCTTCTCTTGATCAGATGAGGAGCAAAGGGAAGTGTGCACACACATATTTACACATACAAACACAGCTCCACACACACCACTCACACTCTAGGCATGAGCATGTGAAATGGAGGAACCACTGCTTTGAAAGAAAGAAAATTCAGGCTGTAGCGAGGAGGAAAGGGGTAGTGGGTGTTTAAAGGAGTTCACTCCATTGCTCGATAGATGGTGCCTGATTTTATTTATTTATATAAATATGTGTGGTGTGTTTCTGTGTGTGATGAGGTATTAAATATGCACATATGTATTTAACTGACCGAGGCGATGATTTCCTGGCTGGAGGAGGGGAAAGAGACCCTCTGAAAGGAGTGAAGGGCGCTGGGTTTATCGCAGCCCCTGAAATAATGCCAGGAGGCCCCCACTCTAAGTCGAGGGGGGGCTCTCATTCCTGCACTGGTCGCCCCAGCTGCCTTCTCTCTGCTATCTGCCATGCTGGGCTGGTGGTCCCCAGTCCTCCGATCCCGGAACTTCTTAGCCTGTCTTTATTCCTGCCCTTGCCCCCACCTCATAGATGTGCCATCCACAGACATCGTCTACCTTTTACACATACACTAGCACACACAAACACATGTTTCCCCTCCCTCCTCTTAGCTGTCCCCATCCTTAGGCTCTATCTTCTCAACTTAGAGGCAGGTTTCAACATGCTGCCTGCCTTTTTTTCCCCTTTTCCCCCTCCTGGTTGTCATGCTTCTAAAAGGACCCTTCACCGTCCCTGTATTTCTGGGGCAGCTGACAGATACTGTTCCTTTTAATAACAACGGGTGAGAGCAAAACAAACAGGAACAATAACACCAGTAACAATGCGTGTCCACAAGGGCTCGGGGCTTCAGTGTGACCGGCGTGCCATCACTGTGTGTGTCCTGGAATAGAGCTAGCTGCTTTGCTTGGAGGCATTTTGGTTGGTTTGGGTTCTGTTTTCTCTCCCCCACAGGGACATAGCTCCACTAGGGAAAGTTGCTATTACTGGTACTTTGTGTTCTTTGTGTGAGTGTGTTGGGGGGGAGATAGGATATGGTGCAAGTCCTGTTCTGCTGGGCACACATGTGCCGCAGTACCAGGCTTTCCCAGGCTCTCCAGCATGCCGGCTCCAAGGGTGGTTGGAACAGCCATGGAGTAACTTGCTTTGTTTCCTGACACCTGTTAAACTATATTCTGAAGTGTGTCTGTGTATATGTGTTAGTGCCTTACACGCAAAACAAAACTTCCTGCCTCCGGAGACACTTCCCTTGAAGCCCCATCTGTGCCGCCTACCTCCCTACCCCCACCCCCCTCTTTCATTCATTACGGAGGAGGCAGGGGACAGGGACGTGTTTGGGGTGTGGTCACCTGGTCGGGGGAGGGTGGGTGGAGCGTCAGAATCCAGCAGGAGTTTTTTGTTTTTACTCTTTAAAATGGTGGCATATTAACATGTGTAAATCACTTGCTCTTCTGTGGAGAAGATTTTGTTTATGTGGGAACTTGCGCATGGCCTGTACGTTGCTGGTTGGAAACGCTTGTCTCAAGATGTGTGGACTTGCTCTCTCTAAGTGTATTTGTGTACAGCACTGTGGGTATGAACGCGGGGAGGTGGTTTGTGTTTTGGGTACGCATTTGGGATATGTGTTTGCCCCCATGTATCTCTGCAGATTTTTCATCATATTTAGTTCCAACTTATTTGTTCAACTGGTAAGACCATTGTTTGTTTTCAAATAAAAGGCTGAAACATTACATTGTAGAACAAATGCTGAGAATATCACCGCCATCAGGTAGTATTTAATTCTACTTGTATGATTGCTAATAAAAGCCTCATAGTCCATTTATTGGTTCTTAAACCCAAACACATACCCACTGCATAAGAAGTTGTAAGTACATTACGTTGGGACTGTGATTCCTGTCGAATCTGAGATAAACTTCTCTGTAAACATTCATTATAGTTCAGTCTCTGGAAATAGCTGATTTGAATCCGTAGAAATGGAATTTAATTCATTTTACATTGTCCACAGTAAATACAAAGGTAAGCCATGTACTCTTGCTTCTTGGAACTAGAGCCCCAACAGGCACCTTTGTTATGCTTTTCACTAGAATAGAATGTTCATACCCTCTTGACATTCTTAAACCCCCACACCTTTGAAGTCCAGGATTCTACCATGCAAATAGACACCATGGCAATCTCTTATGTAACAAGCCATTCCTAGGTAGCTGGGATCATGAGTGTCAGAGAAGAAGCAAAATACTGTTTGTAAAAATTCAGGGTTTTCAGAAGAAATGAATAATATATCTCAGAGGTGACAGAACAGTTAAATTGCATGCAGGTCTTGCCAAGTCAGAGACCAAAAGTGTCAAAGCGAAGGGTTACAGTGCTGAAGAACCCCACAGAGTCCCAGTGCTGGATTTCCCCCTGCAACATTTGTTAGTACTACTTCCTGTAGGTCTCTGTAATGAGGAACGGTCAGATAGAGGAAAGATTAGGCGCAGCAAAGGTTTACGTGCACACAGAGCTTAGGCTGCCTGGATGGTTACAGGAGGGAGGAGGAAGAGAAACGCAGTTATCCTGTTTTCTCTGACCTCATCTGGGTTGAGGAGTGAACAACCAAATATTTGGGTGGAGTGATGGAGGCCCTTGTCACATCCAAGTTCATCGGTGGAAGTTGAAGCCTCCATGTCCACTTGAGTCTCTCTGAACTCCCCACCCCACCACTGAAGGCTACAAGTAGTGAGTTTGGCACAGGGAGAAGAAAAGGGCCCATCTGGGGTGGGGTGTTGGGGGATTAAACCTGTCTCTATCCCAGATACCATGTTGCATTTTCTTTCCTCGTAGGGGGATTATTTCCAAACCAGCAGTCACAGGAACATGCCGCTTTTAGATTTGCTTTGTCACAACTCACAGAGCCCCCAAAGCTGCTCCCCCAGATTGATATTGTGAACATCAGCGACAGCTTTGAGATGACCTATAGATGTAAGTAATCACTGCTATTCCTGACATTTCTTTCTGCGATCGACCAATGAAAGGAGAGTGTGCAAGTAGGTGGTAGTGTTGCAAAAAACCACTTGAGTTGTCATTCGTCTTCATAAGAGAAAGCCCTCCAAGAAAAATTTCCAGGGCCTTTTGAGTGATTCTATCAGTTGGTATTTTAGATCCTGGAATGCTTTAGAAAATGGGACTGCTTTTTCACTGTCAGCTAACTTTAAATGCCAGGACGATGGGTGCTTGGGTTGACTGCTTCTTCCCTACCTTGCAGAGGTTTTCTTCTTCAGCTGGGAGAGTTTCACACATAAGAAACTTTGGAGAGATAGAGAATTAAAGATACAGACTTGGGAAATGCAGTTTAAAATACTTACGCCTCTTCTGTGCACAAGTTAAAAGGAGAAAATATACCCGTGGCTGATTAGAAAGGATATGTGACAAGTTGTCTATCTGGTTCCCCACTTTGGGAAATGACCTGAACTTTTGTAAAGTTGGTGCCTTGATTACTTCCAAAATGCTTTGAAGTGACTGATGCTTAAGACATAGTTTGTTGGATGGCCTTTGAGAGGTGATCTCAAGAAGGAGAAGGAAGAGAGAAGTCTCTGACATATGAATTGAATGCATAGGAAAATGTGGGCAACAAATACCATTTTGAGTTTTTCTCACAACTAGGACTGAAAAGGAGATCTGTGTGGTTCCATGATTGCAATTTGATGACAGATGGAGGCATAAAAATTAATCAGTAGAGACATTTTCCCTTCAGGGATTAAACTCAAGTAAGAATTTCTGGCATGGAGGTGTGAGCTGAATGGCCAAGAACAACTGGCGACCCAAATCTGGGTTAAACTGGCACCATAGGCTTTGTGTGCCCCTATGGACTTGGTGACTCCTACTGAGCTTTGCACAAAGACATAGATCACATTTCCTTCATCTCTTCCCCACATTCCCTCACGGTGGGCTCTTAGTGGGTTGAACTGAATGTGCATTATGCATTGAAAGCTCATATGGAGAATTTGGAATTCTCCCTATTCCTAAGACCACTCATAAGACAATGTTCATACAAATTCCAAGAATTATAATTATACCAGATTCCACTTATTGAGGATTTACTGTGTGTTAAGAACTATGTTAAGTATTTCAGAGACAATTATATTAGGATTTATTATCACTTATTGAGCACCACAACGGCCCTTGCAATGCACTATTTTTCATGTGTTAGCTGATTAATCCCCACAGGCACCGTAGGGGGCACTATGTTACCTTCTTTTTAGGAAACTGAGGCTGCACCAAGTTACATAACTTGCCCAGGGTTGTCCAGGAAGTAAATGGTGGTCCTGTGACCCCCCCACAGTCCATGTTCCTGGCACTGTGACAGGTACACTGTTCTTTATGGTAGCCTGATCGATCTGCTTAGATTACCCAAGAAGCAAAAGGAAGTTTTCGGAGACTTTTAAGGCAGTGACTTGATCAAGCACCTAAGGAGAGAACCTTATAGTGCTTCAAATTATAGCTGTGATTTTTACACAGGAGTGACCCATTGAATAAATAAAATAGCAGTTTTGCATTTTGGTAACGCTGAGGTTAAAAATTTGTCTACGGTGTTATTCACTATCCTTAAAAAAGAGCTGGAGTTTAATTGTGAGGTATGTGTTCTGTGAAACCATCTCCCTGGAAAGCTGAATAATGTTGAGGAGGTAACCTTCCTTCCTTTTGATATAGCTTAGAGTAAAGCCTTTGAAAGGAGGATTTGGGTGTGGGCATCAACATATCTAAAACCCGCCTATAATTATGCATAATATTTTGCACTTATATGCATATGCTAATTTGTTTACTGAGGAGAGGCTCCACAGCTTCTGTCATACTCCATAGCTTTTGTCATCTCTCAAAGGGGCCCCTTACTCCAGAAGGATTACTTGCTTAAGGAATCAGGAAAAATAAGTGGCTGGTGTGTGCATTCACCCATAGTGCTGAGAATGGTCTACAGCAGAGTTTGGTGGAATGAGATGTTAACTGCTGTCCTAGTGTCAAGATGTTGACTGGCAGGACAAGATAATAAAAGACAGAAAAAAAAAAAAAAAAGAGGAGGAAATGTTCTGAGGCCAAAGGTGGTGCTTCTGTATTGTTATCTTAACTACCTAACACTTGATCTCGAATAGGGTTGTTGGCCATTTACTGGGGAGATTGAAATAGGATACACATCCTATTTCATTTCATCCATGGTGGTTAGTGATCCTGAAGTGAAGGGATCTAGGTTCTTAAACTTGATTCCTGCCATGAACCGTTGCACAGGTTTCTATTAATTTGGCCATCCTTTAAATGTTTCTTCTATACTCTGAACTGAGATGGACCCTGGGAAAAGAAATGATAAAAGGCCCTTGCTTTCAAGTAGCTTATGGTGCAGTGGGTAATGTTGCTGCCGGGATTGTATGAGAAGCAATAATGCTATCTTGTGCTTAGCTCTCTATTTTTTTCTCTTTAGCTCCAAGATCAGAGCCAGTACTAGGCAATTTGCGTGGTAGTGCTAGCATTGTAATTCCCAGCCTGCCTGGAAGATTCTCTGTTAACTTTTATAGGAGCCCAGGAAACCTTCTGGAGCTATGTTCCCTATGGTCTTTTGATTTGGGAAAACTGTACATCTGTCCTGATTGGAATTAAGTAAAACATGTCAGAGGAAGTAGACAGGTTTTTAGTAGGCTACACTAATTAATCATTTATGAAAAACCAAGAAAAGCATCTTATTCAGGTGAAATCTGAATCTGGTGAAATTTTGAAATCTGGACTAGTAGTTAAATTAAGTGCCTCAGTTTTACCTCCAGAAAATAACTAAATACTTGTTTTTCTTTCTTTTTTTTTGAATTTTATTTATTTATTTATTTATTTATTTATTTATTTATTTAGAGAGTGTGCATAGGGCGGAGAGGCAGAGTAAGAGAGGGAGAGAGAATCTCAAGCAGAGTCCCTGCTGATCATGGAGCCCTACAGAGGGCTTGATCTGAGGACTCTGAGATCATGACCCAAGCTGAAATCAAGAGTAGGACGCCCAACTGACTGAACCAACCCGGCACCTCCCTAAGTATTTGTTTTTTGTAATGTTTGCTGCCATTTGGTTCTTTTCCTGCCCATTTTGCTATTCACTATCCCTCCACCAGAGGGTAGAGAAGGGAAGGGAGAGGAAGTGTAAGGAGAACTATTCCTGCTGGAAATGTTGGCATGAGAGGATTACAAAGGGAAAGTGATGCTTGTATGGTAGGGGATGCGGGGAACATGGAAGAGGAGCATTGCTAACACCAGTGGCCAGATGAGAGTTTTGTATGTTTTTTGCATTCGAGCTTTCTTGCTTTCCTTGTCCGTGGTCATTAAGGGATAAAGTCACTGAATCAGCAAATACCTTACATTTTCCTTTCAGCACTCATCCAAGCCTAGAGAGGCAGGAGTTGAGGATACTGTCCATAGAGACTGAGGTTAACTGACCAGCTATTCAGTTTAGCTTGGTACCTTTGTGGTAGGTATAGATAAAGGGAGAGATGAGATGCAGATTGGGGTTTCTATTGGATGTCTAAGGAGCAGTCACAACTTAATTCTTACCTTTCCATTCATTCATGCTGCACATATACGCTGAATGCCTAACTTCATGCCCAGTACTGTACCAGGTGCTAGGAATATAATGGCCAACAAAGAAGACACAGTCTTTTTCCTAGTGGGGGTTACAGTTTAGCCAGGAGGACCTCAATCTTCAGTGCATAGAAAATTCAACCAGGTAGCGTATTTAAAGCAAGACTCAGAGATGGATTCTGGACCTCTGAGTAAGAATATTCAAGAGCCAACACTGGGGGGATTCCATAGTAGTTAGTATGGGGATCACACTTTGAGAAACTCTTTAATCTAAAAAGCTTTCCATTCCCTTAGCAAGTGTGTTTGAGCCCTTAATCAAGCCCAGACATGGTGTTAAGCACTAGAAGTACAGGCAAAAGTAAGACATGTTCCCTGCCCTGTACGACTTTATCCCTAGTGAGGCCAACTGTCCTGTAAAGAGAAAATTACAATGTCATATTGGAGTAACAATTTGTAGGGAGTGTTGGAGATGCCCTGAGGAGTCGATGTGGCCTCCCAGAGGGTGGTGGCAGAATTGAGTCTCAGTGATAAATAGCAGCTTTCCAGGAAGACAAGGTAAGGGGGCCAAAAAGGGGGTGAGGCAAGTGTGTTCTGGCAGAGGGAATGACAAGTACAAAGGTAAAGGTGATAACTTTATTGTATTACTCTCTTGCTCTGGCCTCTTGTGGCAGTCTAGGCTGGGCCTCTCATCCATTTATCTAATACTGCAGAAGGGGTCACCTAATGGCCATCTGTAAGCAGGTGCAGCACAATATTTAAAAATCATGGAATTTCACATCAAAATTTGGATATCTTAGGTCTCTTTGATATTTTAAAAGATGTGGCAGTATTGGCTCTCACATCTATATAGCCCCAATTTGCCAGGATAGAGGTGGGGTTACACCATCTAGATGGTTACTTTCCCAACCAGCCCATTTCTCTCATTTTATTTAGCTTGCCTGTCCCTTGGAAGCACTGTGTTTTCAAGCCCCAGTTGGTTTGTCCTGCATTGTTGCCTTGATGTGTGTCTATAAGTCAACTTCACCACCAGAATGTGAAACACTGTCCAGAAAGGTCATGTATATCTATGGTTCAGTGTTGCTGACAGCACCCAGCAAAGGGCTGTACCCCTAATACAAATGAACCAATATCTCCAGAAGCCAAGGAATCACACAGCACAAAGGTGCTCAGAGCTAGAGCACCTGGGTGGGTCAGCTGGTTAAGCCTCCAAGTCTTGGTTTCTTCTCAGGTCGTGGTGTCAGGGTTGTGGGATCAAGCCCCGCATTGGATTCCACACTCAGCATGGGGTCTGCTGGAGATTCTTTCCTTCCCCATTCCCCCTGCCCTCCCCTACTCATGCTCACTTGCTCTGTCTCAAATAAATAAATAAAATCTTAAAAAAAAAACAAACAAACAAAACAAAACAAGATGCTGAGAGCCTACGTGGCAGTCAGGTGGAGGCTAATTGCCTAACTATAGTGGGTTAGACCCACTCACGAAGCCCAAGGGGGATTTAGCCAGACTTTAGGCATGGATAGCAGGCAGATGGCATCTTAGCTCTTGCCTAAGAGTCCCTCATCATTTTTAGAGTTGCAGGCTAATAGTCCAGTGAATTTAAAATGCACAGTGCTTTTTAAAAAATGGCATAAAAAATCTAGATTTCTGGCTTCTCTAAAAAAAAAACTTAGGGCATCAGGCAGTCCTGGACCTACATTCCTGCTCAGCTTCTCTTGTCTAGAGCTGAGAAGTGCCGTCCTCTTTCTTTTTTCTCTCCTTTAAGATTTTACTTTTTTGAGAGAGAGAGAGGGAGAGACAACATGAGCAGGGGGAGGGGCAGAGAGAGGGGGACAAGCAGACTCCCCCCCCCCCCGAGCAGGGAGCTCTACATGGGGCTCTATCCCAGGACTCTGAGATCATGACCTGAGCTGAAGTCAGATGCTTAACTGACTAAGCCATCCAGGTACCCCAGTGCTGTCCTCCTTAGGCATAAGGCATAAATAAACTCTCAAGTTCACTAAAGTCTTCAGCACTCCCTGTTGTACATGTGGTCAGTGTAACAAAATTACACTGCTTCCCAGGCATGGAAGCAAGCCAGTCTGCTCACACCTAATTTATATCCTTCAGTACATGTCATTTCATTATTTCATTCTAATCATATCTCTTCTTCACTCTATAACTAATAGTGGAGGACACAAAAGGTATGTAACTTCTGTTCTCAAAAAAATCTGTATGTAATAATGAAGAGAATAGAGGGCTGGTTCTGGGTAAACAAAGATGATCTCAGAGACCTACCATGTGACAGACCCTTCACATAGGTTGTCCTTGAGTTTTATAACAATCCTAAAAGATCATTAGCCTCATTTTGTACATGATACTCTGGAGACTGAGGCAAGTAAGGGCCTTCCCCATATTCTAGAGTGGAGAAGGACTGAGCCAGTATTTGTAGTCAGCTTTGGGGACTCCAAAACTCAGTGGGCTTTCCCCCTTCCAAAATGCATGACTCTAGGGACACAGAAAAGAAAAAGAGCAGTAAGAGAGTCCAACACAAGAAGTGCCCCAGTGAAGTTTATGATTCAGGGTTAAGAGCTAAGTCTTCTGAGGCAGAGCATGGCTGTGCACAATAAGCAAGACTCCTGGGGAGGTTGAGGCAGCCCTGAAAGGTGGAGCATGTGTTTGTGGTTGGGAGGTGGAGAGTTCAGAGTTGGTCTCCTGCATCCACCCTGTGCTCTCAGTTAAATGGTAGATGTCTGCCTATCTCCAGTTGATGTTACAAATCTGAGTGTGGCTTTTCCATCTTTACCCATGCCTTCACTTTAAGACAGGTAGTCATCAACATGTGTCTATTTTTCACTCTGGGTTTTTTTAAAAAGTAATATTGATAACATAAGCTTCTTTGTGTCAAGGTTTATGAACATTGCTTCTTCTGATTACTTTGAAGACTCTGCTGAGATCAGTGAGACTACTGCTCTCCTCTCAGACACTCAAGATAAATGGTTAAGATTCATTCATTTGTTCATTCCTTCAAAACATTGTTATTGCCCTCCATGAGCCTATGTACCGTTACTGCCCCCTTCCACACCCTAGCAGACAGCAGTCATTGACTACAAAATTCTTTCCCAATGAATATAGACATGGCCTGAAATTATTTTTCTTTTTTCTTTCTTTGTCCTTCCTTTCTTCCTCCCTCCCTCCTGCTTGCTTTCTTCTTCCTTCCTTCTTCCCTTCCTTCTTCCCTCTTCCTCTCCTCTCTTCTCCCCTTTTCTCCTCTCCTCTCCCCTCCCCTTCCCTTTCCTTTCTTTTCTTTTTTCTTTCTCATCATAGCATTCCAGGCAGCTACTACAAATTGTTCAGAGTCGAAGTTGATGCAAAAGATAAAATCCATTCACCACTACAAGACATCACACTAGGAATAGAGGAAAATAAAATGCATTAGGCATTGATTCTCTCCTTAAGGTGCTCAGTTCTTAAAGGGGAAATAGGCATGCACAAAACACCTGATATAATGGAGAGGTTTTCTCTCTCTTTCTTTCCTCACATCTCCCCCCGCCCCGCGCTGCCCAAAAAACACACCAAGTTTTAAGCAACAAAAAGTATGTGAATTGGGATTTGAAGACATGGGTTCAAATTCTGGACTATCCCCAGGAAACATTCCCGTGTGTGACTTCGGAAAAGCACCACCACCCCAACCTTATTTATAAAATAAAGCTCTTATCATTTCTGAGAGTCCCTCTAGGGCTGTATTTCTATGGTGAGAGTGTATGAAAACTCAGGGACAAACTGTTTAGAAAAGAAGCTCTTGTATCAGCCACTAGTTCGACTGAGAATCTAAGGAAAGCTCTGAACTTTCCCCCAGCACATTACACATCCAGGCTACATTTTGTAAACCAGGGCAAGAGTACTAAGCCTCCCATGGGCCTCAGGTGCATTCATTCAATATTCAACAAGTATTTATGGAGTGCTTACTACCGTGAACGAAAACAGAAGGCAGCCCTGTGCTCATGCAGCTTACCAGCTAGTGAGAGATGGAGATATTAGTCAAATGATTGTACAGATGGGTATATCATCATAGTCTGTGATAAAGATGTGAAAGAAGGGGCCATGATTCAATGGAAGCATAGTACAAAGGAATCAGCTCTGGGCAGAAGGATGAATACGTGTTTGAGCTGAGAACTAAAGGCTTTTAGCGATGTGGTGCTTGGAAAAGAAGGCATATTCTAGAAGTTCCTGAGCAGAAGCATGAGAGGAAGGGAAATGAAGGGTGTTGGGGGCTGGAAAGGATGGCAAGGGCGAGACCTTGTGGGCCCTGTTACAGATTTTGATTTTTAGCCTAAGAGCTGTGGGAAACCCACTGAAGGGTTTCAAGCAGAGAAGTGTCATGTTCAGATTTCTGTTTTCTCACCAGGAATCAGATGCTCGAGAGCACTTTGCCACTTTCATGTTCCCTGAAGACTTTCTGCTTATGTAGCAATGATCTTTGTGCCTTTACTCCTGTTGCCAATTTGGGATAAAGTCTGGCAGATGGGCAGAGGGCTGGGGACAGACGCTGGGGGGAAGGGGAGGCTGATGACTGGGTGTAGGGGTAAGTTGTCATGTGTGCTCTGTGGTGTGCTCGTGGGTGTGCTCATGGGAACTGGAGGCTGATCCAGCACAGGGCTGGTAAGCTTGGGCTTGCAAGTGAGGAGTCAGCTGGAGTCCCCACTTACTTCACCAGCAGGAACCTTGATGTGCAGTCAAACCGGCTACTCAATGCTGTTTCCTCCACTTGCAGCTACAAACCTTTCCTTCCATGTTCCCCTGTTGAAATTCTGTCCTTCTGGTTAGTCCTAGCCCTTGTATCACCTTCTCCAGGAAGCCTTCCTTGCTTTCCCATGTTCACATCCACCTCCTCTGCCCCTTGGCCTTTTGTATCTTCCCCAGAGCAGTTGTCATACGTAGCACTGGGTTTTAGTCCCCAGGACCCTTGTCTTATCTGACTAAGCAACTTGGGAGCAGTGGCTGCATTTTCTTGAGCTCCCTATCACAGTGTCCACTGCAGAAAAGCATTCAGCAATGCTAGTTGAATGGATGAATGAATGAATGAACGAATGAATGCTTAGCTGTGTATTACGTAACATGGGGGCAGTGATGAGAAAAAGCCTGAATTACTGCCATTTATGGGAGTTGTGCTTTAATATTATGAGTTTTGAGAGTTCCAATAGGCTGCATTGTAAATTCCTGTGAAAGGCTGTTAAAACTAGAAAGTGTTGCTAGAAAGTGATAGTTGTAAGCCGAATCAAAAGCTCAGTCTGGCTCCTTTTGGACTATTGTCAGAAAGGGTCTTAGATAGACATAAGACTCCACTTTCTAGATTAAGGATTTCTGGCTCAAGGCCTTCTGTGCCACTGAGGCCTTGTATGGTTTGGATAAGTCAATTCTGTTTCTCTGAAACCTCAGTTTCTTTCCAATGAAGGAAATAATTCTCTCAAGGACATGTGGTTATTATGAGAAGGACCAAATGATAGCTGATTTCAAATCAACTTTCCACTCCATGCAATGCCATTAGACCGCTCCTTTCATTCTCCATTTTCCCCAGGTGAGAAACCAGAGTTCTCAGAGTGGGTGGGGGTGGCGGGGGACGATGGCCTCTGTGTATCTGGTTCTATCCCTAGACATCTACAAGCTGAGAGGGCTTTCCTGGTTCCACTGGTGGCTGTGTCTGCTGCTGTTGTGGACCTGTAGTTTCCCTCCCCCGGCAGCAGCTCTGCTCCCCTGCTATCAGGGCTTGCTGCTTTGGTCACACAGCCCTCTGTGCTTTCAAGTGGCCTGTGCTGCTCCGTGGCACCTGCAATCAGGGTGTGCTGTGCACTGAGGATCCTGGACAGCTCTTCCCACTCTGACGGCTCTTGTGACTTTGGTGTGTCACAGCTTGCTGTCCAAAGAGCACATGGAAGCCCAAGGTCATGGGAGGTCCAGATCACAGAGGATGCGGGCAAAATTGGGGTTAATGAGGCAGTTGGAGGCTAATGAAACTGAAACCCAATGGCTAAGGCTGTTTCTGTGTGTGCATGATTTAGAATCTCTAGGATGGAAAAGAACTGTTTAAGAACAGCATTTATTTTGTGTACAAAAGTGATATGTGTATTGTAGAAAACCATGGGGACATAGACACCAAACAAAATAAAATTTGTGTAATTACAGTACTAAGGATAAACTTCCCATCTCTCTTCTGAACATATCAACTTAAAAATTAAGGATAGATTTTTTTATGATTTTTTTAATCCAGTGTTACATATGCTACTTTGAATATTGCACATTTATTTTTAATGCCTTTCTAAAAGCATATTGTACATATATACAACTTACATATCTACAATTTATTTCATTTGTCTCCTTTTATTGAATGTCTAGTTTATTTCCAAATATTCTCCTACAAACAATGCTATGATGGTCATCCCAATAAAAGTTTAATCATTTGTATGTATTATTCTGATTTTAAGAGCATTATAGACCACTAGGACAATTTCTAATGAGATTTAATAGAATAGTTAATATATACAGAAATTGAAATAATTTGTTCAGTATTGGTATTGACTTGTTGTATGCCCTTGAGAAATCTTTGTGCCCACTTTTGTTTCCAGATGTATAATATGGGGTTATAATACCAGATTCTCAGGGTTATTAGAGTAACGTCATTACTCCTAAGGAAGAGCTTCGAAAAATGAGAAGTTCTAGGGAAATTCAGGGTAATAGAATTAACTAGGCTTCTTATCTATTAACATAAATGCACCACAAGTATAAAGTGACTAATTAATCCTTAGTGTTTTTCTATGAGGGTGGTCATTATCTATGAATGAATCTATTTTGTGGATGGGAAGAACTGAAGCCTCAAGGAAGCTGAGTTTACCCAGGGTCCAAATATGCAACAATGCAAAATCTGAAAGTATGTCTTCTCACTTATGATTCAGTCCCCAAGACTGGACTAAATATGTGGGCCAATGTCTTTCGCTTGAGAATTTACTGCTTCTAGAGAGAAAGGGCAATCCCATTTGGGCGGTGAGCAGTCAAGACTCTTGGTGGCAAGTGACAGAAACCTAACCAATGGATAGTTTTAATTTTGTATACAGGTAGATTCAGAGGCTTGAATAATGAATGTCATGAGGACTGAGATATACCCCCTGAATTTTAATCTCAGCTTTTCACTAAATCGGCTTTATTCTCAGATCTATCTATCTCTAATATATGCCAGATCCCAATTGTTAGATCCCAGCACAACTAGCCTTTACCTGCCCATTTGAAGATCCAGTGGAAAGGGAACTTCTCTTTTTCCCAATCCATTCCCATCAGAAAAAAATCCCGGGCCTGATGTCATTGAATAAAAATCAGGACTCATACTCATTTCTAAATGTGACATGGTAACCAGGATATTGTTATCTTTTGGTTGGTCTAGGTCTAGTCACATGTTCATTCTTAGAGCCTGGGGTGGTAAGAAGGACCAGGTGGATTGTTAGTTTCAGTCAGCCCCTATGCCTGACTATAGGGACAGTGGGAAGGATTAATTCCCCAAAGGAAATCAGTGTACTATTCCTTAGTAGGCAAAATAATAATAATAATAAATTTTTAAAAATCCAGATGTTCTCCTTTGGTACCTCTCCTCAGAAAGGAAAATTTGGAGAAGCTGGGACTAGACAAAGTGTTGATATGCTGAGACACAAAAGAGCCACCAATGAGAGAGGAGCATACAGTGGATGCCAGTGGGTAAGGCAAGATCAGAAGTCAGTGTAGGCAAAAGGTTTGAAATCCAGGCAGATTCATGAGTTAAAGCTGAGGAGATTTTGATAATCCCTCCTGAGCCAGGAGCAAACCTGTGTTCATGGAACAATTTTTGGAATGTATAGTCCACCCAAAACGGTGTGGCTGGGGTGGGGGGTGTCTTTTCAGATTACTCTTTGACATTCAGATTACTCTTTGACAAAATGTTGGAGCTTTTCCCTAAGACACCTGGTGATTTTGAGACACCCATACTCTTTCCCAGTGACCAAGACATTTCCTGCTCTATCAGACACTCAAGCTATTGTGCACAAACTCTTTAACAGTCCTGGTAGGAATCTTGGCTGCAAATCTGATGAGCCCACACCACCAGATGGTAGGTTCTTCTAATTGGTTCCATCCCTCCTAGTTTTTGGCAGGAATGAAGGCTTTCCTATGCCTGAAGAGGGGGACAGAGAGAGCCAGGATGAAATGAAGGAGGTTTTAACCTCTGTTAAACAGGCAGAGTTCTTAAGCTAGTTTCTGTTCAAGGAGGACAGGGTGGTATGGTTCTTTCTTGTCAGGTCATGGATTCATAGTGGACTGAAATCCTAAAACTAATGCGATGAGACACAGGATTCTAAGGATTAGAAAGTGGTTTGCTTAGCTAGAAAGGTCGGCTGATCTAGGGGAGGGATTTCACTTATTCAGTTATTGATATTTATGGAGCATTGTGATAGATTCAGTTATTATTTGGTAATTATTCATCTCTTCCCCCAACTCTTTGGGAAGAGTATATCTCCCTGCTCCATTAATGTTATGTTTGGTCATGTGACTGGCTTTTACAACTGGGATATTGTTAGGCAAGTTTCAAGCAGAAGCCATGGGGTGGGCGAACCACATGCCTCAGAGAGCCTGCTGGTCCCAGAAGAAAGAAAACTACAAAACACAGAGGCGCTGCAGTCAACGCACAAGCTAAAGTCTGAAGCGGAGCTGTCCCAGCTGACCTGCAGACCTGTGAACGTGCTAGTAAATGCTCATTGTTATATACATTAAATTTGGGGATGCTTTGTTGTGTAGCAATATCTGGCCAGTACAAGCAACCACTGTATGTTCCACATCCACATGTTACTAGGCACTGAGGGAACACTGCATAATGATAGATACGGTCCTGGTCTCCATGAGGCATAGGTTCTATAGGGACATAGGCAATAAGTACATTAACAAATAAGAATAATAGAAATTGTTACTATGGGTATAAAGAAAATAGAATGTGGTGACAAATCTCTATGGTAGAAGAGAATACCTACTTTAACTGGTCAAGAAGACCTCTCTAAGGAAGTGACTGCTGAGCTCAAATAATGAAAGTTAGAAATGAGACAGCCAGACAAGGTATGTAACCCTGCGGAATGTGAAAAACCAGCCACGTGGGCAAGTTAAATTGAGAATCTTGGTCAAGGCAGGGGGAACGAGGGACCCTGAAAACGTTCCTTGCAAATTCGGTCACTCAGTTGTTCTCGGGCAGATGCTGGTTTCTCTGCACCACATTATATATTCAAGTCAAGGGCTGACAAAGGCAAGAGAGCCACAGGCTGTGGAAGCCACTGAGCGTAACAGAAGCAGATAGTAAGGTGCCCAGGGCATTCCTACCAGAGAGGTCATGGAATTGCCTATCCTTTCTGTCTTGGTTCCAGAATAGTGATTATTGCTGTTGCTTTTAAGGATGGCAGGAGAGTGTGTGTGTGTGTGTGTGTGTGTGTGTGTGTGTGTGTTTTCTTTCACAGGGGAGAGAAACAAACTAGATGGTTTCTAGATCCTTTCCAAGTCTTTGATTATAAAACTTAAGGATTCTGAGATTTAAATTATGTGTGAAGGAAATGTTAAATCAAAGTACTTCATCTTAGCTTGGTGCCAAACTCCATTTGTTAATTGAGGTGGTTAATTAGGGCAGAGTCTCTCTCGAGCAAGGAGGATAAGCTCCAGCCATCCCAAACCTATCCGTAAAGCCTATGGAGGTGCCACAGCTACAAGGGAGGGCAGAAAACACCTAATGTGAGCCCTCCATTTAATCTGTACTCCAGACACTAAAAAGCAGGAGTCTTTGGGGGTGGGAGCTCATAAAGGCCCACGTGAAGTCTAGAAACCAGGTATTTATTAACTTTGGAAAAATTACTTAAGCTGTACTTACTGTCTTTTCTTTCTTGCTCCAAGATCATTCTGAATACCTTCAAATATGGTTTCTGCTCCAACTATTCTGATGAACCAGGTCCTCTAGGGTTATTATGTATTCTTATCAACCCTTCCAGCTGTATTATGCTTTTGTTTGTGAGAGCTGAACACCAATGGGAATCTTCACAGCTCTCCTTAAGACCGTAGCTTTGTGATGCTGTGTTCTCCCCCCGCCGCCCAGCACCACTGGGGCTCTCTCTGATCCCTTCTGCTCCTTTTTTAGCCTCTACGTTCAGCATATCAAAAATAGAACTTGGCATCTTTTCTGCCAAACCCATTGCTTTTCCCTCACTTTAGTTCTCTTGAGTTACTCAAGCTCAAAATGTCAGTGTTGACTCCTCCAGACTGTCCTCTCTCCATCCAGTACACGTGATGTACTGTTTTGGCCACCACTATGACTCTAGACCCTGCCAACATTTTTTTTTTCTTTTCTCATCAGATTCTGTCTTTAGCTTTCTAACTAGTCTCTCTGTGCTATGATCCACTTGCCACGCAGCAGGTAGATCAATGTCTTGAAGACTGTTTCTAATAGTGAAACTTCTCTGTCGTAAAAAAAATTGTTGACGGCTTCCCATCTTGTTTTAAGTTCAAACTGAGCCCAGAATATGAGTCTTTCAATAACACGGTCTCAGTTTGCCTACCTTGGAAAACTTATCTAACAGTCCACACTCTATGTTCCAGCCAATGCACCCTACCCAGTGTTGCCACCGACATGCCTCTCAGTCTCTCAATGCCCTGCTTTTTTTTTTTTTAAAGATTTTATTTATTTATTTGTCAGAGAGCAAGAGCGAATGCTCTGCTTTTGTTCATGCTTCTGCTTCCACCTAGCAATGACCTTCCCACCAACTGAGAATACTTCATTTATTTATTCAACTAGTATTTACTGAACACCACTCTTTATTAGGCCCTGGGGATGTGGCAGAGAGAAAAAAAAAAAAAAGCAAAATCCTTGCACTCTTGGGGATTACATTCTGATGAACAAATAAATAAATGTAATGGTTTCATATAGTTGGTTAATACCACAAACATGGCCAAACAGAGTCATGGAACAGTCAGCTACAGAGCTAATTTAAGTAGGTGGTCAGGGTAGGTGTCTCTGAAGGAGTGATGTTTTAACTGTGCCTTGTTGTAACCAATAAAACTTCCTGCAATGATGGGAGACGTTCTATCTCTGTGCTGTCAGATATGATAGCCACTAGCCAGATGTGCCTGTTGAACATTTGAAATGTGGCTAGTATGACTAAGGAACTAAATCTTTAATGTTATTTTAGTTAATTTAAATTTAAATAGCCACATGTGGGTAATGGCTATGAGATGAGTGTAGACTTCAGCACTAGAACTTTCTAGACATAAAAAGTAGTAAATGTAAAGGCTTTAAAGTAAAAGTGAGTTTGCAGATTCAAAGAACAAAAAGATCAGTGGGCTAAAGCATACTAGAAAAGAGTTTAACAGGCTATTTTGTAGGCCACCTACAAGAAATTGAGATTGATTTTAAATAATAAAAATTACTAGTGGGGTTTAACCTTAGGAGTAAGTGCATGATATGATTTTATATTTTTAAAAGTTATTACTTTCTAGAGAAGGGGAAAGTGATAAACTGACATGAAAATGGTGTGTATCAGTAAGTTATTGCTGCATAACAAATAACATCAAAATCCTAGTCACTTATACTAAACCTTTAAAAAAAACAACAATATTCTTCAGATTGACTATGAATCACGTGTTCTAGGCTGGTAAGGCTGAACTCCAGGAGGCTTTAGACCTGTCTTGTGTGTCTTTGTTTTGGGAGTGAGGGTGAAGGGGTAGCAGCTACAAAAAAAAAAAAACCACAAAAAAACAAACAAACAAAAAAAAACCACCTGATTCTTGTGGAGGGTCACCGGAGCACAAGAAGCTAAGCCTTATCATGCAAGTATAATTAAAATCTCTGCTTGTGTCAAATCATTTGTTATTCCCTTGGTTCAAGCCATGCATTTGGCCAGACCTAACACTCTTGGGGCAGAAAAATATACTCTACCATCTAAGAGGGATTATAAGTCACATGGCAAAGGATGTGGATATATAGTTCTATAATAATAACCCAGTGCACCACAGAAGGGTCAGAGGGAGAATAGCTAAGAGGCTTCTGTGACAGTCTACATGACAGATGATGGTGGTTTGAATCAAGGTTTAGCAGAGGAAAAGAGGTAGATTTGTAATTTATTTTAAAGGTGTTAACAACAGTACTTGGTGATGGATTGAACGTACAGTATATTGTAAAGAAACTAGATCTGTCTTTCCCTCTCTTTTTCTTTCTTTCTTCTTTTCTTTCTTTCTTTCTTCCTTCCTTCCTTTCTTTTCCTTCCTTCCTTCCTTCCTTCCTTCCTTCCTTCCTTCCTTCCTTCCAGAGACAGAGAGAGAGCCAACACATACCTGTGTATGAGCTGGGGGAAGGGGCAGAGGAAGAGGGAAAATGAGAATCTAAAGCAAGTTGCATGCCCAGTGTGGAGCCTGATACAAGGCTTGATCCCACTACCCTGAGATCATGATCTTAGCCAAAATCAAGAATCAGACACAACCAAATGAGCCACCCAGGGGCTCCCAGATCTACTTTCTAAGGTGCTTCTCAAATATGACTACTCTTCTATGAAATTGTTTCTCATTCCTTCAATTATAACTGATATCTTCTTCCCTTATATTACTAGCTCCCTTTTTTTATTCTTTTGTACTGATTTTTTTTTTTAAAGATTTTATTTATTTATTTGCCAGAGAGAGAGAGAGAGCACAGGCAGGTAGAGTGGCAGCAGAGGCAGAGGGAGAAGCAGGCTCCCCGCCGAGCAAGGAGCCCAATGTGGGATTTGATCCCAGGATGCTGGGATCATGACCTGAGCCAAAGGCAGCCGCTTAACCAACTGAGCCACCCAGGCATCCCTGTTTTGTACTGCTTTTATTGGTCCCTTTGAATTTATACCTTCTTTATATGGGGGAAAAGTCATATCTACTATAAGACCCTGAGCTCTTTGGTGGCGGTGGGGGCAAGTTTATTTGTATTTGCAAGACAAATTCTCAGGGTAGCTTTCCAATAAATACTTCCTGTGACCATAATGGTTAAGAACAAAGACTTTGGATACACTTTCATAATTTTGAGTCCTGTGTGATCTTTGCAAGTGACTTAACCTGTCAGAGCCTTTGTTTTTTATTTTGTCAAGTGGCAGTAATAATACACTTTTAGAGCTGTTTTAAGGCTTGGAGGAAATAAATGCAGAAAGTGCTTAGCATAGGGCCTGGCATAGTAAGTGCCCCCCAAATGGGAGCCATTATTGTTTGTTCAACTTAATAGTGATGACAAGCTTTTTTGGAAATGTCCTCCAGAGTTTTCATCAGAATATCCAGTGTTCTTGTTGCAAGAGGGACATGGAGAATAAAAGTGTTCTGGATAGGATTTTGTAATTTAGTTAGGAAATATCTAGATCTAAAGCTTCTTTGATCTGAAAATGACAGCAACAACAAAACCCCAAAATAGAGCCACTTTGCTACTTGTTTCCTTTTACCATCTGCCAAGATGATTCCTTTTAGTTCTCCAGGTCTTGCTTAGAGTCAGCTGCCTTAAAATAATAAAATAAAATTTAAATCTGGTCCTGCACTTACTTGGGAACAAGAAAGCGAAATACTTTAAATATATAGCTAGTCGCTGCTGGAGTGAAATATAGGGCAATGTTGACGAAAATGTTGGAGGGATGAACTGCTCTGGGAAAGTGAGTTTTAAGATAAAACTGTGGATTAATAAAAACCTGACTTTTTTTTTTAAACATCTGTAATTTGAGACAGTTTCTGAAATGTATTCTTCTGCCTTCCTGCCTTTGGAAGATGACTGTGTTGATCCTAGTTTAAGACTGCCTTGATCATGAGTATCTGATTAGTCCAGGGGGCATTGTGATCATGGACTGCGCAGCACCGTAGATGAGAATGGAAGAAATCAACAAAACGGAGCTCATGAACAAAGCAGAGAGTTAACATGATAGTCTGAAGATCTAGAGGGAGGTTTCTGGGGATCCTGGAAGATACATTTTAAGAAGTGAGCCAGTTTCAGTCTAGAGAATGCTTTGAAGGCCACAAAAAGGTATTTCAGAGACAGAATAATAAAGTTTCATAGCTGATACACAAAAGGTTCCCTTTTTACATGAATAAAAACAGTTTTATTCAGCATTAACTAGAATAACTGTCCATCAGAATAAAGTTACCTGATGTCAAATGATACGGAAAATCCACATTTCTACATGATAAGACCCCCAAGGGTTAGTTTTTCAAGGGCTTTAGGAACCCAGCTAGTCTGTGTTTCCTGTTACAACTCTGATGTTCTGAGGCTGCTGGTAGGTGTAGGGGTTGGGGGTGGGCCAGAAATTCAATAATGCTGTATTAAAACAAAGTGGGGAGATTCTATTCTTTTGGATTTTGAAGTCCCTTCTACTGATATGGTTTATTCATTTCTTAGAGGGTGATAGAGTATGTGTTTCCCAAATACAGCAGTCCCCCTTTGTAGTGAATTACCTATTAAAATCTTACAGGACTCAATGCCTAGTCTGGTCCTCTGTTTTACATATGGTGAAGTGAAGGCCTGGGGAGGACAAAGGCCTTTGTCTGCATTGAGTTAGTCTCTGGGTCATGATTCTAACACAGGGCTTCTGACCACCAAGCAAGGCCTTATTTCTCTCTTCCCAGCTTCCTATCAATTTTTGGAGCCAGTTCTCCAAACAGTTTTACCCAGAACAAGGAATTGCCGGTGATTTCAGAAAGAACTGGCAGACTCCAAGGAAGCACTTGCCAAATTGGCCCAGGCCAGCCTTGCTGCTGTGCTCCCTTTTCTCAGCCCTGCAAAGCCAGTTCTGGGCAACTTACATTTAGGAAGAATATCTAGGAATAACACCCAGCCTCTGCACTACTATTAATAAATAAATAAGTAAGCCATGCAAGTTTTAAAAATTAGGCAAGTTGAAGCAAATTAGTTTTCTTTTTTTTTTAAGATTTTATTTATTTGTCAGAGAGAGAGGGAGAGCGAGCGAGCACAGGCAGACAGAAAGGCAGGCAGAGGCAGAGGGAGAAGCAGGCTCCCCACCGAGCAAGGAGCCCGATGTGGGACTCGATCCCAGGACGCAAGGATCATGACCTGAGCTGAAGGCAGCTGCTTAACCAACTGAGCCACCCAGGCATCCTGAAGCAAATTAGTTTTGATGCAAGTTAGTATCAAAAATAAAAGTCACTGGGGTCCCTGGCTGGCTCAGTGGGTTAAGCCTCTGCCTTCAGCTTGGGTCACGATCTTGGGGTCCTAGGATCGAGCCCTGCGTTAGGCTCTCTGCTCGGTGGGGAGCCTGCTTCCCACTCTCTCTCTGCCTCCCTGTGATCTCTCTCTGTCAAATCAATAAATACAATCTTTAAAAATAAATAAATGAATAAATAAAATTCAGGTTTCATACAGAGGTTGACCGTGCTTACATATAGTGGAGAGGGTGTCAGGACTAGAGACGGAGTCTGCCCCAGGCCTTTACCTGATGGAAACAAGTCCATTCTTACAGGTATTATAAAGAAATCCCATGACTGGGCCTATTCCACCATGGGTGATTGGACTTTGGACTCCATAGGCCAGTCACAGGAATGGTGTTGCCATACTTAAAGACCATATTCAGATAGTCAAGGATCTGAAAAGCATTTCCAGTGTGGACTGGTGGGAGGCTGTGAGAAAGTCAGTCTTGGGCTGAATATTGCCCAGTCTTCACCCCTAAACATCTAAATGCCCATTTTTGAAAAAGGATTGTGTTTGTTCTCTGTGGCTTAGGAGGCTAAACAAAGACCAATGAATGGGAGGTTTGGTTTGACAGATCTTGGCTCAGTCTGGCAGAGGCCATTCTAAGAGTATGGACTGGCTAGCAGGGGAGAGGATTCTCTTTATCTGATTCTGGGCATCTCCCAATCAGCATGGCTACTGGAAACCTGGCCCCTTTTTCAGAAGCACCTTGCCATCTACACGCCGATGACCCAGGGCCTGTGGTATCACTTTAAGGAAGTCACTGGTTGGTTTCAGACTTGCCCTTTGTAGCCAATAAAGTCATATCTTTCTGTGTACAGACTAATTCCATGAACTGATGCTAGACTGCATTGTGTCCCTTCAAAATTCACAGGTTGAATTCCTAACCCCAATGCGATGGTATTTGGAGATGGGGTCTTTGGAAGAAAATTAGGTCTAGATGAGGTCCATAAAGGTAGGGCCTTTATGAAGAGTTTGGTACCCTTATAGGGAGAGATAGCAGAGAGCTGGGGTGCACCCTCCCCCCCACATGCATGAACACACACACATGAACACACGTGTGCACACACATACACACAAACAGGGAAAGCCATATGCGCACACAGTGAAACGGCAGACATTTGCAAGCCAACAGGAGGGCTCTCACCAGAATCCAGTCATGTTGGCACCCTAATTTCAGAACTCTAGCCTCTAGGACTGTGAAAAAATCAATTTCTGTTAAGCCACCCAGCCTGTGGTATTTTGTTATGGCAGCCCAAACTGACTAATAGATCTGGTAATTGAGGTGTTTCCTCTATAATAAGTGGAAGTACTTCAGTGGTTGATAGGAAGCAAACGGAAGCTTAGGCAAAAGGATTGGGGAGGGGTGCATTGGACAGCTAGAGGGATTCTTGTAAACTAGACCTAGGATTTGACAGTTCTGCTGAGGGCTGGCTCTGTGCCCAACCTCCTCCCATTTCTCTTCATCTCACTAGACCAAGAAAATACGCACATCTGTTATCCACAAATACTCTGAATTCCCCCGCCAACGCAGATCCCCAGGAAAACCTAACACAAGCAGAGCAGTGGAGGAGATGCACAGGATATTTGGTGTTTCTCAGGGGGAGGGCTGATTTTTTTCTGACATCTTCTATCTTGGTCTCTTAATTTGTCCATAGCCAGTGAGCCACATGATGGTCCAGAGGAAAGATGGAAATGGGACAGTGGGGCTCAAGCCTCAGCTCTGTCACTGATTAGCCATATTGTCTTGGGTAACTCACAGATTCTCTCTTTTTCTCAGTTCCCCTCCATGACCCTGACCACCCTCCCAGCTTCAGTTTTATTCCTGTTCAGCAGAGACCATAGGGAGTAGTGACTGTGAATCCACACTTTGATGTCAGATAGCTCACGAACTCAACACCTGCCTTCTCTCACCTGTGAAACTCTGGGTGAAATTATGTAATAAATCTGAGTTTCAAGTTTATAGCTGTCAAATGGGGTTAATAACATTCCCTATCACCCATGAAAAGAACAGTCCCTTTACACGCACAGAATTAAAAATTGCCTGTGAAGCTTTCACTGCACAGCCTATCATGCCAAGTAAACATTAGCTCTCTCTTGCTCCAACACTGTGGAAAAACTTGCAGTAGCCCACAAAACGCCCGGCTCTTATAGACCTCTGGGCCTTGGCTATGCTGGTCTGAGAAACTCCTAGTCGCCTTTTAATCCCCAGTTGAACAGTGAACTCAGGGAAGGGTTTTCTGGCTGTGTGGTAGTGAGCCCCACACTCCCAAGGGAGCAGTACTATGCCTTCTCCAGCCATTATGACTCATAGCCCCTCATGTTGTGATGAGTTTCTTACAAGACTTCTTCTTGCTAGATCTCAGACCTCTCCAGAGCAAGGTCAATGTCTTTTTTAGCTGGGTTTTAAACAAAACTGGCATAGCCTTCATTAGGCATTAAGTATTTCAAGGATGGCCATTGGTTGGTTGAAGGAACGAGTTAATGGTTTATTAGATGAATGGGAATCCACCATATGCACTTCTGAGACATCAACATGTAACCATTTCTTTTGTTTTCCCATCAGTTAAATAACTATTTATGAGCATATGTCTGTAAGCCTCGTGCTTATAGTCTTAGGGTTAAAAGACATGTTCACCATTTATGGGAACCAATCACACGAATCTTACTTGATCCCCACAGCAGCGCTTGCTGTGAAATAGCAGATGTTGGTCAGATTTTACTGATGAACAAACAAGGGTCTGTCCAGAAAAGTTCAAGTTGATCCTAAAAGGTCACAGAACACCCAGCAGTGTAACGATCTGGATTTGAGTCCTTTGTACCCTGCTGACCTGCTGTGTGACCTCAGCTCAAGATCTTCCTTCTCTGGAGTGTGGACCAGACTCCGGGGTCCTTTCTACCTCTGGAAGCATGTAAGCTAGAAAGCCTGTTAGCTGGGAAAACAACAAGGCTGGCAGCTTCCAGACTGGCCTCTGTGAAGGAGCACTGTGACTCTACTTTGAGCATCTCAAAGCACTTGGGCAGCATGGAGGAGTGTGGTGATGAGGTTGATGGATCCTCTCTGAACTGGCACTTGCAGCGTTCCCATGCCAACTGAAAGGAAGAA
This sequence comes from Lutra lutra, assembly GCF_902655055.1. NCBI lineage: Eukaryota > Metazoa > Chordata > Mammalia > Carnivora > Mustelidae > Lutra > Lutra lutra. The sequence continues at coordinate 45,612,673 of NC_062282.1, forward strand.
AAAAACTAGGAAACAAAAACCAAGCATAAAAAATGAGCATGGTCTATCCTGATGAAAATATCCTACTGATGGCAGTGTTCAGTTATGAGAAGCTAATTAATGGGAACTTCAGGTTGGCGTAATTGGCTGGATCTTAGGATTGGGGATAAAGGAAGAGATTAGGTATAAGAGATGCAGGAACCTGGAGGGAAACGGGCTCTGGGGTCTACTTCCCTTATTTGTCACCTCCATCCAAGAATGCACTGTCCTCAGCAACCCCAGAAACCACATAGGCTCGGAAGAAACCCTCAGCTTTTGTCCTGGTCTTGTCACTTCCACTGGCACCAGGAGGCCCAAAGCAGCAAGACAGCATCTTTCTCTTAATATTCAACTGAATTTGTTTTCAGTTTCCTGCCAGCATCCCAGATCCCCAGAGTGCCCGCACGGCTTTATTTTGTCATCTGCTGCCTGGTGACTGGCTGTTCTGCTAATGTCTCCCCCTCCACCCCCCGAGACTTGCTTCCCCCTTGTCTTGCTGGGAGCAGGACATCTGGGCTTCTGGGATAGTAACCACCAGTGCTGGCCTGCAGAGCTTCAGAAATCAGGGCAAGGACCATCGAGGAGCCTTGGAAAGGCCCCTGAGCCCTAAGAAAGGGAGGGATGGAATTAGGCAGACAGGGATGAGATGTGAGCAGATGGAAGCTAAGTAGCTGTGGCAGTTCCTTATAAAGAAATCACAGCTGGAGATGCGTTCACTAAGTCCCCATCGCCATCCCCTGCTCCTCTTGCATGTACCCCTACAGCTCGTTCATCAGCAAGTCTCTCAGTGCTAGCTACAAAATATATATATATATTTTTTCCTATCTCCACTGCCACCTCCTATCTCATATCAACACGATTTCTTTTGCATGTTCCTGCATCAAGCTCCTAACTTACCTTCTTGTCTCCTCCTAGGCTGTGGACCACTCAGAAACTAATGCGACTTTATTTAAAGTATTGAGCTGAACATGTCATTCCCAGCTTCAAAAAGTGCTGCCTCCATCCCCGGGCCTAGCAGGCCCTACAGGAACCTGCCCCTCTCCAATCTTACCGCTGATAGCTCTCTTCTGATGCTAGATTCCTGCCTTCCAGGCCAAGCTGCTTCCTGTCTCTGGGCCATGGCATGGGTTAATCCCTCCCCTTAGGTCTCATCTGGTAGGCCCAGGCTCATTATGCCCCTCTCAGCTCACATCTGACTTCCTCAGGGAGCACTCACCTGAGCACTCTACCTGAACTAAAACCCTGACTGCCCTTGATTTCAACACTTTTTATTTCCTTCAAAGCATCTTTTGTAATTAGTAACTACTTCGTCTATTTGCTTGTTGCATTATTTAATGTCTCTCTCACCCACTCAGTATAAGCACTGCTGCGAGAGAACAGAATCTGCTTGTTGTTCATTGTATCCTCAGGGGCTAGCTGGGGCCTGGCACAGAGAAAGTGCTCAGTAAACATTTATCAGTTGTATGAATAAATGACAGAGTGAATGAATGAGTTTCTATGGTTTTCTCTTTGTTTCAATCCTGGCATTGAACTCAGCCCTGGGGATACGGACACGAATGAGACAGGACCGTAATTCCGAAGCTGCTTACAGTCTAATGAGGGAAACAGAGATGCCGAACAGTTTCAAGGTAAAAGGTGTAAGAACACATACATGCACAATCATAACAATCACAGTGGCTGACCTTAAACCCTTATTGTGTGCTCAGCACTGTGAAAACTATTTTGGATGTATTTTTCATAGAACTGCCAGAACTCTCTTGTTATTATCACATTTAAACTATGTAACAACCCATTTGACAGATGCAGAAATGGAGATACAAAGAGATTAAGTGGGACCCTAACTCCTGAGGCTAGTGATTCTCAAAGTGTGTTTCTCCTGGACCAAAAGTAACTTTATCACCTGGTGTCTTGTTAGAAATGTCCCTTCTCAGACCCCACTCATGACCTCTTGAATCAGCACCTTTGTGGTGGGGCCCAGAAATCTGTCTTTTTTTTTTTTTTAAGATTTTATTTATTTATTTGACAGAGATCACAAGTAGGCAGAGAAGCAGGCAGGGGCGGGGCGGGAAGCAGGCTCCCCACCAAGCAGAGAGCCCGACGCGGGACTTGATCCCAGGACCCCGGACCCCGGGATCACGACCCAAGCCAAAGGCAGAGGCTTAACTCACTGAACCACCCAGGCACCCCCAGAAATCTGTCTTAATATGCTTTCCAGGTGATGCTGATGACGCTTGCTGAAATTTAAGAACCACTGCCTGCTAGATAACTTGTTTTTTTCTGGGATAATCAGCATGGATCAAGATTTTTCCTCTAATAATTCAGTCTCAGCTCACACTCTGTAAGTGTGGGTTGCTTGTGGATCCAGAGTTCAAGAAGCCACATAATAACCCGAACTGAGTCAGTTACCTTGCTTGACCCTGACCCCCAAAACCTACAGTAGTAAAACATTGCCTGGATGAGCAGCCTCTGTGAAGATAGCTGACCTGTGATGGAGTCTATGACCCCATTAACCTGGAGATACGTGCTTCACCAGGCAAAGAGAAGGGAACAAAGCCCAAGACAGGGGAACCATCATAAGAAGCTATCTTCCAAATGCAATCGACTGGCTGTTTAGCAAAACTTGTTAGACTTACTGCCATGGGCTAAAGGTCATTATGTAATCACAGTAATTAGTAAAAATAATAATACCATAACTTTCGATGACACTTTTAACATTTTCAGGGCATTTTCACATCTATTTTCTCTTTTAATAATCTGTTCAGTCACACAAAGCAGAAAAGAACTGGAAGGACTGTCAGCCTGTCTGCCAGGGGCGAGGGAGAGGAGATGTGTCTGAGGTCTCATGGCCTCTTAGTTTAGTAGTGATAACAGCTAACAGGCATGGAGAGCCTGTGCAGGCCAGGCTCTGTGCTACATGTGCCAAGTTCAGTTTTGTTTACAAACCCCTAGATCTGAGGCTTCCAGATGCCCATCGGGTCTAAGTAAGATTTCTCTTCTTCCACCGCACTCTGAACTTCTTACACCTCTCCAGTCCCTCATTCTTTCAACCTCTAACTTATATGCCACACAGAGGTAAGGGGACAGAGGTGACTGTGCCCGCCCATAAATTGCTAGCTTTCTCTGAGGGGCCCTAAGTGATGCGATGCCACCCACACTGGACCTTGCAGGACAAAGGCGAATTACAGTCGCCCCTTGAATGACACAGGTTTGAGCTACCTGGTCCACCTGGGCGTGGATATTTTTTGATAAATACAGTACAGCCCTCTAAATGTATTTCCTCTTCCTTATAATCATCTTAACAACATTTTCTTTCTTTCCAGCTTATTTTAGTATAAGAATACTGTATAAAATACCTATGTGTGTTAATCGACTCCTCATGTAGTCAGTAAGGCCTCCAGTCAACGGGATGCTATTAGTGGCTGAGTTGTGAGGGAGTCAGAAGTCCTACGTGGAGTTTTGACTGTGTGGGCCATCAGCACCCCTAGCCCCCTGTATTGCTCAAGGGTCAGCTGTATTTATCAGTTCAATAGGTGCCAGATCCAAGATTCTCGGCTGTCCTCTGAGGTTTGAGCTTGGTGCATAAGAAGAATGGATAATTCGTTTCTGACCAAAAGCACAACATGGAGCCAGCTATGAAGGGGGCTGCAGTCAAAAAGAACACCTTCAAAACTGTCTTCACAGGAGCCCATGAATGTGGAAGGGATGGAAGGGAAGGCATGCCCAAGCCAGAGGATCGAAAGATGGGGGTCTTTCTAGATCTAGATCTAGGGCCAGAACCTCCATACTTCCATCCCTTACAGACTCTGTGACTTTCGGCAAACTTCTCTACCTGTCAGGCACTCTGCTTTGTTCTCTCTGCAATAAGGACTAGAATTCCTGACTTTCCTGCTTCACAGCAATCTTTGAAAATCAAGTGTGAGAATTAGTAATAGTAATAATATTAATGGCTAACATCGATTGAGCAGTTATATGTATTACTCACTTTCGCTGGCTTCTTTCATTGCATTCTCAAGGCATCTTAGGAGGCAGGTACTACTTTAGAGTCCAAAATATAGGTCATCAAAAGAGAGCTTTAGTAACTTACTAAGGTCACCTCTCAAGAAGTGATAGAGCAAGGATTTGGACTCAGGTGAGGTTGATCCCAGAACTTAGTACTATTAAATCAATGCACCAGAGTTCCAGATCGACTGGGAAATCATAAAGCTCTGCAGATGTAAGTTATGATGATGAAATGGGTAGAATGCAAAACGGGAACAAAAGTTAGAGCCTGGGATCAGAAGCTGTTAACGTGACCTTCCGAGGGGTGGTGGGGAAGTGCTTCCAGATCCAAGATGCTCCAGGGAATCGACACAGTACCACTGCAGGCTAAGCAGGCAGCAGACCCTAGATGGTGAGTCAGAGTTAAAGAGTCTGAGCCAACCTCCAGGAAGAAGGGTTCATGCAGGGTGATTTAATACATACCATACACTGCACAAAGCATTGGGGACTAAAGAAAGAGACACTGGAGGCAGAGGGGTTATCAGACAGCTGGAGTTTCCAGAGGCCTCTGATTTTCTGCTGCAGTTCCAAAGGTGCATTTCATTTAACTCCATCCGCAGCCAGCTGGTAGTCTGGGGGGGGTGCCTTTGGTAGGGCTACAGTGTCTACCTCTGACTCAGTAGGTGAGAAGAACTAGATCTCTCTGGGGAAAAAAAAAAAAAAAAAGGCAGAAACTCCATCTTGCAGCTCTCCCCTGAGCCTGGATAAGGACCAGCTTCAGTGTTGACCTGCTGACGGCCGTTTGGGAGTAAGCAGCTGATCGTTTTGCTGCAGAATTTTGAACAATTTAGATGTGTCCCTGTTGGTCAAAGCTAAAGACAATAAGAAAAATAACATGACAGCTCATGTTTATTGTACTCGATTCAAGGGGTCATTTTAAGGTGTATTTTAGGGTCGAGGAACTTTCGTTAAGTCCCACCTCTCCCATCATGTCAAAGATATAACAGTGCACCCTCACCACACATTAAATCTAATTTACATTAGTTGAGTGGCGGCACTGTGGACTAGTTGACATGATGACAAATTTTATAGACTGTTAAGTATTTATTAATTGGATATTGCAGTTTGCTTTTAATATTTTAGGGCCAATGTATTTGTTTTTCTGGTGAGAAGTACTTTGTAGGCCCTTCAAAAGATCAAAGGCCCCCAACACTGTGCTTATCATGTCGAATGGAAAACATGAGTCTGTAATTGTGGGCTGGGAGTTCAGTGGTTCTACGCACTGCCAGTGGATAAACCCGGGGACTCTGCAACTGAACTGCCTTGACTTTGACTTCTGGCCCCACTGCTTATTAGCTGTGTGATCCCTGGCAAGTGCCATAATCCTATGCGTACCTCAGCTTCCTTATTTGTAAAGTAGTTATTATAAGGACTAACCCAGATAACACACGCTGCCTATAACATAGTATGGAAAGTTGTGGTTCTTTGTACAGTGTCCCTGCGAGGTAGCCACTGTGGTTATTCCCATTTTGAACAGGAGGTCAGTGAGGTTGAAAGGTTGTAACACACAAAATTTGGTAAATGGTGGAGTGAAGATTTTGAGCACAGGTGGTCTGACATTCTTAATCAGTAAGGGTTTATATCAGGATGGGCCAAGTTATACTACAGTAGCAATAACTGCCATATTGCCCTGGGCCAATATAATGTGAGTTTATTTCTTACTATGCTGCAAGTCAGTACAGGATAGCAAAAAGGCATTGTTCCTCATATTCACCCAGGGACCCAACCGAGAGAGTCTCCTTCCTGACAAATGCTTCCATGATCACTATGGCAGGGAAATAGATGTGACAGACAGGCACAGGTTCTTAAATCTTCATCGCAAACATAATAGACACTACTTCCCCTCATGGTTCATTAGACCAAAAAAACCACAAAACTGGACTGAGCTTCAAAAGAGAGGCAGGGAGGAGGCAATCATACCATATCACTAGAAGGACAACTAGGGAGTTGTGAACAACCCTAATGTCACCTAATGTCAGAGGGAATTTTGTGGGATCAAACTAATCTATTTAAATTATTATGAACAGGGCCTAGAACACAGTAAGAAATCTTTGCATGCTAGGTATTAACTCTCCTGAATTAAGGAATTGTCTCCTGTGATAACTATTTCATGAAAATATTTTCCATCTGATTCTCTTGATCCTGTTCCTCCTTCTTCCACTGACCCATCTTGCAGTCCACTATTCTGAGCCATTTTACTCTCCACATCTGTCTCTTTTCATGCCATCTTCCAGTGAATCCCTGTTGTCTTATGGAGCAAAGTTCAGACACCCAAGCCTAATACTAAAGGGAACCCATCCTCTAGTTCCAACCTCCTTTGGACTTTCTCTTCATGATATGTTGGCTCTGATTAGCTCAGAAGACCAATTCAGTTCCCAACATTAGTCTTGCATATTCCTAACTCATGCTTTGATATGCACCATTCCTTGTTGTGTGATCTCCCCTTTGGGGATGCTTCTTCCCTTTCTGGATTCTTATATCCTTTATGAAACATTTTGCCACTGCCTCCAAGAAGCCTCTCCCTCCACCACAGCCTGCAGTGATTTCATTCAGGGCTGAACATCCTCAGTAATCCAGAACTGCACTACTCATTTGGCACTGAACTCAGACTGCTTTGAACTTTTTTCCCTTTTATCTTTTTATGCTCCTGTCTTGGCTGTTGTGGAAAGGACACAGAATACAATATCAGACAGATGTTGGTCTAAATCTCAAGTCTGTTATTTACTGGCCTTGAGACCCTGTGTAGGTCAGCCACTGCCCCGAGCTTCCTTCTCCTTTTCTGCGACATGACAGTGATTGTGCCTACTTCACAAGGATGTTATGAGGAGAGAAGCAAAAATGAGGTGGAGTGCCCAGCGTGTAGAAATGACTGTTGTCATAATCCCTGATTCCCTGTTCTCCTAGAACATGACAGGTAATAGGCAGTTCAGTGAGTATTTGTTGAACGAATGAATAATCACCAGCAACTCTTACCACTTGCCAGTTGTCTCCAAAAACTGTAAGTTCTTTGAAGACGGGGAACCTCGGAAAGTAAATGCTCTTTGGGAAAGAAATCTTAGGCAACAGTTCTCAAACTTAAGTTGCAGAAGAAGCAAGGAAGATTATTCAAAATGCTGATTGTTGAGATCTAAAGTTACTAAATCAGGATTCCTGACATAGAATGCATAAAAACATGCATTATAATGAACTTCCTAAGTGATAGTGATTCTACGGTAGACCTTGTCTGGTAAGAGGGTACAGATCCTTCCAGATAGGTCTCTGCCAGAGGGATGGTCCTCTCTGGAGTAGCCTGCCTGCATAGCTAATTCATTTAATTCTAGATTATTATTTTAAAAATCAATTCATTAGAATTGGATGAATTTGTGTCCACTTAATTGGTATAGTGTGTGCTTTTCTAAATAGTACTAGGCTTGAAGTGAAGATGGCAACAATTCTTTAGGGTAGAGTTCTCTGATAATATTTGACTTTGTCTTTGTACACAGTGCCTTCTTTTTTAAAAATATTTTATTCATTTATTTGACAGAGAGAGACACAGCAAGAGAAGGAACACAAGCATGAGGAGTGAGAGAGGGAGAAGCAGGGTTCCCAGAAAGCAGGAAGCCCAGTGTGAGGCTTGATCCCAGGACTCTGGGATCATGACCTGAGCTTAAGGCAGACGCAGAATGACTTAGACATCCAGGTATCCCTACCCAGAGCCTTTTGATTAGCATCTAGCTTAGGGATCTCTACATTGGTGGCCAACAACCTTTGTTGATCCATTGAAAAAAATATATAATTTCATAATTGTAATTCCAGTAGACCTATAAGATTCTATAGGTCTCTAGAGGATAGTATTGTCCTTGACGTCAAAGATCATCCATTAAACCCATCTGGTGGTTGATAGAAGTACCAGGGTAATATTTGCTATCTTTTGGCAGAGCTCTTCTTGGATAGATACTGAAGAGACACATTCGGTCTTCGCGATGTCAGTTTAGGCTCTCTCAAGGATTCAACTATTTACTTAACAGAGGTACAGCCCATGGGACATACATCACCTATTGAATTCCAGAGCTTAGCAGTTTATTGGAAGTGTACACAATGCTTCCACACAGAAGAGCCCACTTATCCAGTTGCCAAGATGATTTACCTTCTCCTACTTTCTTCTCAGTCTGGTGCACTGGTTCTCAACTGGGGGTGATTCTGCCTTCTTCCCCTCCCCCAGGGTGCATGTGGCAATGTCTGGGACAGTTCTGATTATCACAACTCAAGGGAGAGGAGAGACTACTGGCATCTAGGTAGGAGCATTGGATGCTGCTGAATATTCAGTCATGTGCAGGACAAACCCCTACAACAAAAAGTTATCTGGTCCAAAATATCCTTTGTACTGAGATTGAGAAACCCTGGTCTAGTTCCTTTCACTGGCCAAGTGCTAAGCTCTGGTTCCCTCTGATAGTTCATGGAACAGAACCTAGATGGGCTCTTTGGAGTATTCCTTATGCAGAATCAACTCCAGCTGGCTTTCCTCCAAGGGAAGGCAAGGGTTGGGGGATTGGGTAATTCCCATCTCTTCTTTCTTCAAACCTGAAGCAGGTTTTGTCAGAGCAGAAGTGTGGAAAGCTGTCATTGGCATTTTATAAATCAAGCGTTAGTAGTCATCACTATAGCTGGAATCCAAACCAGAACCCTCTCTCCTGGCTACCTGAAGGAGCCAGGCTTGGATTTCTCCAGATACTATCCCCGCCTTTCCTGGTCTGGTTGGGAAATACTCAGCTCAGGAAATGGAAGAGTCACTTTACATACACAACTGGCACTTTGACTGATGAAAGTTTGTTAGTCGTGGTTGTGGTGTGGCACGGCCAGGATGGAAGCCAACTTTCCTATTAGCTACTTAGCAACAGTCAATCTGCACTCTAAACAATGCCAGTCCTATGGAAATTAAAGAACGGGATTGTCATGTGCTCAAAAGATGACTGGGTCCCATCCAGCAGGTGTGGGTTTGAGCCTTGGCTCCCAATCTTGCTAGTGGGTCTTTTTCTTCATTTGTACAATAGAGATAATAAATCCTACCCTCTGATGGAAAGGATCAATCAGATGGCTGCTGAGGTGCTCTGGAACTTATACCACAGTTGCTCCCCAAAAGTGGACATTAGAATTGGGGAGACTTCTATACTGGCCCTAGTCTTTAGAACCATGTTTAGGAATTGCTGCATTATAATCTGGAGAAATATTTTTGTAACTGCAGCAAATCAGAAAAATGAGGCCAATATAGTAAAGCAAAATGTATATTTTATGGGACTCCTTTATTCTGAGATTATGTGCTTTTTCTTTTTTGCTGTTCAAGTGCCTTTTCTGTTATGAAATATGATGATGGTAGATTGCAGGATGTTTTGTTTTAAAACACACTTACATGAAAATATTGAAAATTAACATCCTATATCAGTCCCTGACACGTCTTTAAATTTCTTCTAGTCTTTGAAACTTAATGCAAAGGAAGCTCTGCAAAGTCACCTCAGCGGGAATGTTATTATTGCAGACGATATATTTTGCTTAAGTTTGTGTGCCTATAACCTGGGAATGTTGGGCATATTAAAAGGACCTTTCATATGCTTTTTTTTTTTTTTAAAGATTTTATTTATTTATTTGACAGACAGAGATCACAAGCAGGCAGAGAGGCAGGCAGAGAGAGAGGAAGGGAAGCAGGCTCCCCGCCGAGCAGAGAGCCCGACGCGGGACTTGATCCCAGGACCCCGAGATCACGACCCGAGCCGAAGGCAGCGGCCTAACCCACTGAGCCACCCAGGCGCCCCCCTTTCATATGCTTTTTAAGTCTATAACAGATCTTACGTGCCTAGGTTCATGCCGAAATGCAAACAGGGACGCACAGTGTAGCAAGACAGAAAGATCAGCTACTTTGGACTCAGGTGTAGTTGATGTCTGCTCCGAACTTAGCCCTTAACAGTTTAGTGACTCTACTACACTAAGAGCCTCAGTTTCCTGATCTGCAAAAAGGGATGATAGTTATACCACCTGCTAGGGTGGCTGGAGTGATTTTGTGGGGAAAGGCGCCATGGAGAAACTAGCACTTGGTGGCTGCTTGGAATTGTTCCTTCTCTAACTCACAACAGTATTCTATACATCATTCTTGAACCATCATTCTGTAAATGATGTTCTGTGTATAAATGGCGAATTGGTGATGTGGAGGCTCTTCCAGCTCTAAGCTGGTGACTTCTCCCTTGCCTCCCTCTGAACACCTACAACCCCAGTATCCTAACCATGCCTTCTGGGGTGTGGGCTCAGAGGACCAAATGGCTTCAGGTGCATCAGACCCACATGGAGGCCCTGTTAAACCCACAGCTTTGCTGGGCCCAACTTCAGAGTTTCTGATGTAATGGGACTGGGGTGGGGACTAGAATCTGCATTTCTCACAACTTGGACGTGATGCTAATGCTGCTGTCCAGGCACCACCTTTTGAGAACCACTGGACTCACTGTTTCCTTCTCTTTTCGGCAACAATTCACTGCTACAATTCCTGACTGTTGGCTGCAGTTTTTCTGGTCATTTTCCAAAGCTGGCCCTCATTCAGCATCTCCTATCATAGTAAAGATGCTACATCCGTCCAGAAAAATAATGCAACTCCCTGGGTCCCATCCATCTGCAGGTCCCATCTGACCTGCCCCTGGCCCTGTCTCTCAATCAACTGACATCCAGCCCACTGCCCCCACCTGGTTTGATCCATCCCCCTTCCACATTGTAGCTCTATGACCTTGTTCAGGTTGGTTCACTGGAATAGATGTGTGAAGAATGAGTGTGTCTCCCCGACCTCAAGAACCTGATTAGTTGTGTCCTGACTGGAACCATGGAGTATGGTCTATTGTTGGCCAATAGAAATAATTATGGCAAATTTTCTCATTAGGGTCATGTTTGCATATTTTGTGTTAATGGGAATCACTGCTTGTTTGGACTGAGTTGTCCTCATTCCAGACATTTCTGCTTCACAATAAGAGGCATCTGTGCTTGCAATCCAGGGGGTGAATTACTTTCTTGTATTGTAGGACTGGGCTGTCCCTTCGGGAAGCATCTTTCCAGAACATCCGTTCTCACGGAGGTGCCAGGAGAGTAGGACTTAACCTAACAAATGATTTTCTTTCACAACAAAGCTACCACTAGACATCAAACTCATGGGCCCCTCCCTGAGGGACTTGGGTTCTGATGTTCCGTCTAGGACTCAGTGTATCCTTAGAGGCCAGGCCTCTAGGGTCCCTGTCAACTCTTGAGCTGCCTCAGCCCAAGTGGACATTCTTGTTTCAACTACTTTCTCAAAATGAGAGTGGAAACTTAAAACAGGATCAGCCCTGGGAAAGTGGGAGTTGGCCTCATCACATCAAGGTATCTGTGACAAGCATCAGAAACTCTTCTGGAGCTGCTTTTGTCATGCAGCTAGGGAAGAACACGTAAGAACACCTAGATGCCAAAAGTCAGGGCAGCATGAGGGAGTCCCAGAGAAGCCCAGAGTGACGTTCACCAGCTCTGAAGATTGTGACTTGAGCCTGGTCTTGTAGTAACAAGACATCTTGAGGCTTTGAGCAAAGCACGTTCAAACCCCCAAAACTTTTGCTTTGCTTGGAGGGGATACTTGTGTGAAAAGAGCAGCTTTCTAGAATTCGCACGTTGAGATAAGCACCATTCACACCCTCTGCTGGGTTACCTTGAGCAACTCACCTCGCCTTTCTGAGCCTCAGTTTTCAGTTCCCTCATTTCTGAATTGGCTGGTAACCTCTGCTCGGCCCACCTCCCGGGGACACTGTGAAGCCCCAGCGTGAATGCTACTAAAGCCAACACTTCTTGTCACAGCAACAGCAACATCCCTAATGGCGTGAGCACCCATGCTGCTCTGTGGACTGTCTTCTGTGCTGTGTCGGTCCATTTTTACGGCAGCCCTGGGAGGTGGCTACTGGCATCATACCCATCTTATAGGTGAAACAGCTCAGGCACAGAGAGGTTAAAGAGGTTAAAGAGCACGCCTAACCTCACACAGTTGGTCACGATTGGAACTTAGCCTTGCCTGACTCACCTGCATTTAATCATTAAGACGCTGCTCTGCGATAGATGTTAAAAATGTTCTAGTGAATTCTAAGTCACTCGGTGGAGGGAAGATGATTTTTTTGCCATGTGCCAGCTCACTCTCCAAGCCTTACGCAGCTGGCAGCAGAGCCAGACCCGTCATGGCCCGGCCTGCCTCCATCGTGGTTTCTCTCACTGCAGGGGATCATCTTTCCTTTGTTGCTCCTCCCTTGCATTATGAAAATGAGAGGCAGCTGTGAGCCCCTCAGATCGCAAATGGAATTGTGAGTGTTGCTACCTCTGCTAACAACTAATTCATTACCAGGTGGCGGACAGTTTCCGCTGTGCTGTTACAATCTACTTGGCTTCCAGGTGCCACAAGGAATCAAAACCAATCTGCTGGAGGTTAAGCCTGGTGGTGCTGGCATTCAGACAGGGATATTCTCTCTCCCTGGGCCTCTGATGGGCATCCTCCCTGATGAGGAGCCTTCCCCCTGCACAGAACAGGCTTTGTGATGGGAGATGGACACTGGAAGATACGTCTGGACTTGGAAGGGACTCCGTCTAGTCTCTCATACCTTTCAAGAAATATTCATCAGATATGTATGGGGCACCCATGATGGCCCACATACTGTTGTGCCAGGGGGTGGGGAAACATTGGTGAGCAGATGGAATCTCTGCTCTTACTTGGGTTGCGGAGAGACACACAAGCACTGAATCAACAGATAGCACCAGAGGTAATCTCAGATCCCAAGGTGCAAGAAGAACATAAAAGTGGTGATGTGATAGAGATGCAGGGCTGGACGGGGATGGATCCTTCAGTTAGGATGCCGGGCAAAGGATGGGATGTTTGAGCTGGGCTGGAAATGGTAAGCAAGAATCAGTCCTGAGAAAAAATAGGGAAGACCATTCTAGGCAGAGGGAATTTCAAGTGCGAACGTTTTCAGATGAGTCCAAGTTGGGGAGATTCAAGAAATAGAAAGGAGGCCCAAATACTTGGGTCAGCAGGGAGCAGATCACGCAGGGCCTCATAGACCGTGGTCCTACCTGGGCACCTCCTCTTTGAGGAATCCTTTGAGGTGCAGGAAACCAAGGCGGGGGTTACTTTCTATGTATTTGTCATATCTCTAAACCTCTCCAAGACTAAGACCCTGTCTTTTTCTTTCTGTATCACCCCAACCAAACCTTACACAGTTCTGGGCACAGAGCAGATAGATTCTCACAACAGCCTGATGACTAGAAGGTGTAGCTTAAGGAAGATGTTGCAGACCTCAGACATATAATTTATCTTTACCCAAGAAGACTTTTTTTTTTAAATATTAAGCAAAAGGATGGACTGCCTCAGTAGCCCCTGACCTCTTTATTACTAGAGGTATGTAAGTAAAAGATGGATGATCAGTTGGCAGAAGATTACTGGACAGAGGTAGTAGTAGTAGTTACAGTTGTAATAGAAGTAATATTCTCACACATTGACTGGTCTAGATATGCAGGCACTTGACATATACAATCTCATTTTATGCTCTAAACAACCCTGTAAGGAAGTTCTATTATGTATACTTCCCAGTCCTGGAGACCGAAACTCTGGTGGTTTGACAGTGTGCCAGTGATAACGCAGTGAGTAAGTAGCAAGGTCCAGACTAGAATCCCATGCTTTGAAATCCTCTCTATAAAAACTGCTGAGAGTCCATACTTTGACATGGCCTGTTCCTTCTGTCCTAAACTGAATCGCGGGACATGTGGGAGGCATGTTATTCTCTTCCAGCCTTTGCAGCCCCTCACGTGTGTTAGGGAATAATATAATGCAGACTTGTAGAATCTCATAAAATGCAGTGAGAAGAATGGCTGAAAACGTGTTTTCCCGGGGCGCCTGGGTGGCTCAGTGGGTTAGGCCGCTGCCTTCGGCTCAGGTCATGATCTCAGGGTCCTGGGATCGAGTCCCACATCGGGCTCTCTGCTCGGCAAGAAGCCTGCTTCCCTCTCTCTCTCTCTGCCTGCCTCTCCGTCTACTTGTGATCTCTCTCTGTCAAATAAATAAATAAAAAATCTTTAAAAAAAAAAAATGTGTTTTCCCGCCAGTGAACTCATTCCCGAAAGATCTCGTCGTGGTTCCTCACTCTCGCCCCTCTTTTCACTTTATTCGAACAGTATGTTAGCTGCCAACAGCAAAGGTTAAACCATGCCAATGAAGAAATAAAAATAAAAATTCACCACCCTAGAAACCTGATGTTTATATCACCTTCTTTCACAACATTTTAAATGAGGCCATCGCTCTCTGGAAGCTGAGACCTGAGTTTCTTGAGGGGAAGGGATTTCAAGAGAGGAAAATGATCTTTGGGCATAAAAATGAAGATAGCCAGAGTTCAGGTCCTATAAAGCTCCCTTCCCTGTCTGGCCTTGCCTAAGTACCACCTTTTCCTTGTGACCTTTCTAATACACCTATACCCCCAATCCCTCTGTGGCCTCCTCCATCCTAGAAGATCCAGTTGGGTTAAAATGGTCAGCCTGTGAGCTTAGTCTGGTCTGCAGTGGGCAGACAGTGCTTTAAAAACACTAAATGAGAATGTCTTTTGAAGGACGTACAGTCTTCTCAGCCCTGTCTACCTCCCCCATTCAGGACACCAGCATTTGCCTTGAGACCCGTGGTGAAGGTCATAGAACTTTGGAGCTGCAAGGGATCCATGAGGCCATCTCTGACAATGTCCTATGAAATCTCTCAAAGAGGAACATTTGATACTGACACTTGTATAATTGGACACATATTGGACCTGGCAAGCCTAGTGTGTAAAAAGTCAGCTTTGTAATGTTTTAAAACTTTGATATTAGTAACAACCATTATTAGCATTTACTAAACCTTTATTAGAATCTTCCATTTCCTAGCCTAAATGTTCTTAAAAATTGTCTGTCTGACATATCTCTATGCAGTGGAGACTATTTTTTTTTTCCTCCTTAGCTCAAGAGCTTAAGGTGCTTCCTCAAGGTCAAAGAGGTGATATTTGATTGCCGGCATTGACTTTAAAAACAGTATATTTCCAGAACAGGAGACACCAAAAAGCTTAACCAAGATCCTCAGGCCAGGGGTCCCCAATCCTAATGCCCATAGGGGCTGGACTGATAATGTGACTGAGTGACTCCAAGAAACAAGAGTGGTGACAGATGGCAGACACATAAGACAGTGAGTAAGTGAGAGAGCCTGCAGAAGTACCATGGGGATCATGGGAACTGAAGAATACATATCCTAACCAGATGGGGGCAGCCACTACTGGCCTCTAGCCTCCCATGGCCACCTATGAATGCCAAACTTCCCAATTTTTCAAGGGAAGCTGAAAACCTGAATTTTTATTTGAAAGTACTCAACTGTTTAATATTGCCAAGTAATTCAAATTTTTTGAAACATTTTGCCAGCTGAACAAAATACACCCAACTTTATGTTACCTTTGATCTTATCCATGCCTTCATCCTTTATCTGGGCAAACAAAGGACAAGAGAAAGAAAATGACTTCATGGATCATCCAACAAATCACATGGCAAAGCTGAACTTGAACAAGGGCTTTTTTTTTTTTTTAACCACAAAGTGTTATTTGCACTGTCGAGATATGTGAACTCCCTCCAACCCAACCTCCCGCCGTGCCTGCACATCTCTGTTGCCCAGGAAATTGAAACTTGGTTCCTTCTAGTCCCTCCCGAGTTTTTCTATGTGTTAAGTGGGGATTTACCCTTCATGGAGGGTGGAGATGAAATTAAGATGAAACCTTGGCAGGGTAAGCCAATTAAGGCTTTCTTTCCTACTGCTTTGTCTTGGCAGTCAGACCAGGAGTCCCTAGCTGTCTTGTCTGAGGACAAATGTCTGGTGTTCTCTTGCCGTCCATTAGGTTGGAAAAGCACAATGTTCCTCTTGTCTCTCTTGGTCATAGAGAGCAGCCATTTTAAGTGAGGGTGCTGGCAAAGCACACCCAGGTGAGTCATTCCTACTAGTTTATCATGGGTTCAGGGTCTTCTGTTTCCTACACGGGCTTTACAGAGGTCCAAAAACTGTCCCTCTAGATGGATCCACAGAGTCAAAATTCACCCCATAAAATAGGAATTCTGAAGAGTAGATGACTGGGGCACCTATTATCTGAATCTCAACTCATGCCTATCATGGCCCCAGGTTTGTTCCCTTCTCTATCTCTGAATTGCCTGTGATGTAGGTGGTATAACTCCTTTTACAAATGAGGAGGCTGAGGCTCTAGAGGTGCTGGGACTTGGCCCAGAAAAGTACTTCTGGAGTTAAAAGGAAGGGAGATTCTTAGGGATTCAGGAACTCAGACAAGCCTTCCCAGAGGGCTTGGGAATCTAGCCACACATGAGATTAACGAAAGTGAGAAGGAAGGTGGTGAAGGTGGTCTGGGCTTGATGAACAAACAGAACCTTTTTTTCTTTTGAATAATAATGTGTTGAGTTTGGAGCAGCTTTTGTTCTTCTGAAAAAGCTTTCCCAAATTTGCTGGATAGCCAGAATCACCGTGTGCAGGAGGGAGCTTTGAAAATTGGCCCTATTTTCTAGTTTGCCTGAGAAAGAGTAGGAGGCATGGGGCTGTGAGAGTGGAAAACACCGCCATCCATGTGCTGCTGGGATAATGTGTCTAGTGAGCCCATGCTGAGGCCACAGGGGAACAGAATCACCTAACGGAGGCACATGTGGTGCATTTGTATCTTTGGGGCTTAGAGGAAAGCCTAACAGGCCCTTGGGGATGAGAGGACTTGCCAGGCAGGAGTCCATAGAGAATGCTGGCTTTTGAAAACAGGTGTTTGTGGGGGCAGAGGGTGTGTTTCTTCCCCCTCTTGGCCAGCGGATGAGCTATTTTGAGCAGAAGCCAGCAGGATCCACCCCGAAGAAAGGGATCTCCCATGAGGAATGGGGACTCTGCTTCTCTCTGGGAGGAGGAGAAACTGTCTTCATTCTAAGTCATTATGAAGACTCTACTCACCCACATTTTTGTCTTGGGTCTAACTCGGCCAGTATGAGATACTAAGAACCCTTAGTTTCCTGTTCTGTTTTGTTTTTTTCCCCAGAAATAGGAAAAGTGTCTTTCCGTAGCCAACTGTGGGAAACATTCTGGAACCACACTGGAGGCCAACCCCTGAACACCGTGGAATGACTTAGCTTGCTGGATGGCCCTCCACAGAGCCCTGGGACACACTCCAATATATCTGTAATTGCCTGTGAGGCCAAGTGGGCCCCCACAGGCAGCTGTGGAGAGGTTTCTCAGGAGATGGGCTCCCATCCACAGGTCATGATTACTTACCGTCCTGGGCAAATCAAAGCCTTCACCATTTCAAGGAAGCTTAGAGCAGAGGGAGGCCATGTGGGCTATCAAGAGGAGTACTGGACTTGGAAATGAGATCTAGGTCATACCTCTTGTTGCCACTTACTAGCTTGACCTTGAGAAAGCCCTTTCCTTGTTTTCTGAATGCTACTTT
The DNA here is from genome assembly GCF_902655055.1 of Lutra lutra. Taxonomy (NCBI): domain Eukaryota; kingdom Metazoa; phylum Chordata; class Mammalia; order Carnivora; family Mustelidae; genus Lutra; species Lutra lutra. The sequence continues at coordinate 45,630,228 of NC_062282.1, forward strand.
TTTTTTTAGTCTGTGAGATGTGAATGGGAGCAGAATCTTTAAACTCTACAGTTCCTGATCATGTCACTTTCCCTCCCCAAAGCCCTCTGATAACTTTCTCTTGCAAGTACCCAACACTGTAACTGGGCCCAGTGCCTCAGCAGAACATGGTCCCCACCTACCATGCCAGCCTCACAACATTGCCCTCTCCCCACCTCAACCCTGCCAAACTCCTTCCACCTTGGGCACCCCCACATGGGTGGTCTGCCATTCAGACCTTCAGAATGCTCACCCCCATACCCCCATCTCACTGTGATAACCCCTGTTCATCCCTCAAGCTCTTATCAGTGCTGTTTCTTTAGGGGGCCCTTCTCTGGCCCCCTGCCCAGGCTGTTCTTCAGGTTAGTTCATAAGCATCTTACACTTTTCCTTAGAAGCACTTACAACAATGGAAATTAGACCACTGCTTATGTAACTACTTGCTCATCATCTTTCTCTACCAGACAGTAAGCTCAGTGAAGTTGTAGACCATGAGTGTCTCCATCACAACTGTATTTCCACAGGTAGAACTCACAAGGTCTAGAAACAGGGGGTGCTCAGTGATTATTTGCTGAACACAACTGTATGTGGTCAGTAAACCCCTCTGGCTTCAGATATTCAGAAGGGGAGGGGAATAGAGCCTTTGTGGGATAAGAAGTCCATTGACAAAACCTCACTTTCCTGGCTTAAAGAGAAGAAAAACGATCTTCAGTGTTCCCATATTCGTCTTCACCTTAAGATCAGACAGCACACCAACACGTTGCCACAATACAGAATTGACTCACCTGGGTGTACAATGAAAATAAAGAGAGAGATGCTGATGGAAGAAATATATTCTTCCTTTACCTTTTGCCTCATGGAAAACTCTGCCTACAGAACCAGTTCGAGTCAACTAGATCTTCCAAAATAGTGAAAGGGATACAGGAGAGTGGCAAAGCCAAAGGGTAGCTAGGAGAGTAGTGATGGGCAATTCATTGTAATGAGTGTTTTTTGAGCACCTACTGTTTATTGAAATGTTATGCTTTGCTTCATGTTGTTGATAGAAAGATAGTGAGAGGGGGCGCCTGGGTGGTTCAGTGGGTTAAGCCGCTGCCTTCGGCTCAGGTCATGATCTCAGGGTCCTGGGATCGAGCCCCGCATCAGGCTCTCTGCTCAGCAGGGAGCCTGCTTCCTCCTCTCTCTATGCCTGCCTCTCTGCCTACTTGTGATCTCTCTCTGTCAGATAAATAAATAAAAATCTTAAAAAAAAAAAAAAAAGAAAGTGAGAGCATTTAATAGTTAATGTTCAGAGATGGTAAGTGATTTACCAAATTAACGTTAAGTATTGACTAGTAGGACTGAGACTTAAATCCAGGTTGGTCTGAAACCTAAGTCTTGCCTCTTAACCTCTGGGATATATGCCTTCCTGTCACAAAACAGAACAATGACCTGGGGTCTTGGTAGTCTGGTAGATACTGAACCAAACCCATTATTAATTCAGGATGTCTGTGTTCTTGCTTGGTCCTACTCAGGACAATGGGATTCTTGTCAGCTGACCAACAGGGCAGAATTATGTGGCTTATGATGTGAAGCAGAGAGGGAACATCTGGGGCTAAAAATAATTTTAAAACCGAGGGTCCAAAGACCTGAATTCAAGCTTGGGGCCTAGTTCTCAATCTTGATGTATGCCTGTATCAAGTTCACATCCCCCTTGCCTCAATTTCTCCCTTTGTAAAATGAGGGACATTCTTTTATTCCAAGAAATGATGCACCCACAGGAATGAAACTCCTGAGGCTTTGCTCCGTCTCTCTGGAGTCTAACCAGCTCTCTCCCGGTATGAATAACCTCTTGCAGGGCTCCTCACTGACAGCCAAGGGAAGCTGCTGACCTAGGGATTCTTTTCAAAGGTGATACATCCAGTGCGTTTAAGCCTCTGCTTAGGGTTAGAATTGAAGCCAGGGAGGAGTAGGAATCCACTGACCTTTCTTCAGGGTTCCTATCTAGCACCCCACACCCCAGCCATCTGCCTGCCTGCAGTGGGGGAGCAAAGGAGCTCCATGCAATTTCTGGAATGTTTGACCCTGACTTTGATTTGTGAGTGCTTAGGTGGCAGGCTGACAGTGTGGCAGGTCCTCTTCCATCTACCCCATTCAGCAGGTGCCAATAGGCCTTACTACCCAGGCCTAACCAGGTACAATCGCCAAGCTATTTGCCCACAAAACAGATGATTAATGAACTTGTAAATACTCACTCATCTAATATTACAGCAACGTGTGTAGGGTCTTCCCACTCTTTATCCTGTTAACTTTCACTGCAGTTATTACTGTATCCATTTTACAAGTCAAGAAGCTGAAGCCTGCAAAGCTGAGTAGTTTTCTCATGGCCACTTGCTGATTACTAACCTTGGATTCTTTGTCTGGCAAACGTTCTACTAATGTCATTAGTCTGTTTGCTTAATATTTTTCTTCCTTGGTCCATTTGTGATTTCTTGAATAATTTAGCCTTGAGATAGTCCTAGACTAGCATTTATCAAATTTTCTCATTTGACATGGTCCATATTTATTTATTTACTCCCACCTAAATGTAGTTGATAAGGCCCTGCTCTAGAGAAAGCTCCAGTCTTTCTAGGCATGTAGTTCATAAACACATGAGTGATTATAGGCATTCATTTATTTATTTAGAAAATGTTCACCTACAACGTGCTGGGGACTGTCCTAGAAATTAGGAGCAGAGAGATGATCAAGGCAGCCCTCTGTTCCCCTGATGCTTATATTCTCTTGGGGATGAGTGGGAAGAAAGAGAAATTGTAGATAAATCCATCAATAATAAAACTCAGATAGTGATTAAGTGCTAGGAGACAAGTGTTAAAGAGAATGGGATAGTGTGGCAGGGAGGAAGATCAGCTGCTTAGGAAAGGTGGTCAGGGAGTGACGTATGACTTAAGGATCTATGAAAACAAGTTGCTAAGCATGCCAAGTGTTGGAGGCAGAGGGTAGCAAGTGCATGGCTCTGGGGCACCAACAAGAATGGAGAATTTGAAGAAAAGAAAGAAGGCCCACCTGACTGAAACAAACTGAATACAATGGAGAGAGAGTGGTGGGTGTTGGGGTCATCAAGGCAAACAAGGCCAGGTGCTAGAGGGCCTGCGAAGCCATGGTCGGTTGAACACAGAATGGAGTAAGAACTCAGACCAGGCTATAAGCCATGGGATATCTCAACCATGAGTCTGATAAGAATTCAGAGGAGAGGGAGGCTGTGGCAGATGGGGGCAGTCAGAGAAAAGTTGCCAGTAGGAAGAGTAGTCAGTATCTGGCTGCTAGTCTGTAGGATATTCCAAACTGGGGATAACCAGGGTTGGCATGGAAGCAAGAACTGACATGGCATGTACGTGTGTGTGTTCAACACTTGTGTGCATGTGTTTGTGCATGAGTACCGAGGAGGAGAAAAGACAAAGTTCAGTGGTCAGAAGAGAGTAGATCATTAGACACTTCTGCTGGGGAAATCAAAATATTCACTGTAGTGCCTGTTAAAGACCAGATGAAAAGTTTCACTCTGAACCCAAGTGAGTTTCTAGATTTCCTCTGAGGTTTCTCAAAAGTCTTGAGATCATTTATCCGCTGTTACTTACATCCCAGAAACAACAGCCTCACTAGGAAACACTGAGTTGTGAAGGGTCAGATCCAAAAGAATCCTTAGAGTGGATCAAATCCAACCCTCCCTACCCCTGCCCTGCCTCAGATTTGACACATGTGAACAATTAGGAGCTCCAAAAAGGGCTCCAAAAAGGGAAGGCTCCAAAAAGGAAGGGACTGGTTTACATACAGGTAATGTTAGAGCAAGTACTCTGATGCTCCTTCCTTGTTCTTTACCAGGAATCAGGGGATGGTGCATCCTACAAGTGGCTCCTTGGAGGTGGAGTGAGGGTGAGGGGGTGGATCTGCCTGTTCTCTTTCTTGTCCATTTCTCCTGACAGGTCTGCCCTACTGTAGGTGCCACAGGCCTGGGGGTCTTCCTATCAGATGGCACTAGGGAAAGAGCTAGATGGCTGCCTCCAAACACAGAGCACTCCCTTACGGGTGGTGGGCCCAAAACTTGTCCATAGGTTCAGAAAAGATTTCGAGGGGCTGCAGCAAGAAAAAAAATGCCAGTCTCTGCATAGAAACCTAATTATAAAAAATGAATCCGTTTCATATATATATATATATATATATATATATTTACCCTACCCTCACCTTGAGTAACCTCCTCTGTGAAGTCCGCTGCCAGCCACATTGACCTGTTTTATCCACCATTTTCAGAGTCTTGGAGAATCTTTAGCCCTGCGCTCTTCTGACTATGGGAAGTAAAAGGTCATTTGGAGGTGGTACGTGATAGCACTAGAGAGATATATACCATGAAGCCTTCCTACCCTCTAACATCTTCTCCCATAATTAGATTTGCCTATTCTCCAGGCTTTAATTCTCCCTGTTACTACCCCTCCATTTGGTTGAAGGAACTGCTATTTTTAACTGATAAGTTACCCAGAAAGGACTAATTTAAGAATCATTTACTAGCCATTTACAAATAAGCGTGGAAAAGTTGTAACTTGTTATTTATCTTAGAATTTACACAGATGGACGTTTTGAACAGGAACATCGTTGAAGATTCTCATGGATGCCAGGAGAGGCTTTCATAAAGGTCAGATGAACAGAAGAGATACCCCATACACATGCTCCCCGTTTATGACAAATGAATACTGCCTCTATTTGATACAAATTTCTAAGCATTGTGGGTCAGGGACCTCACTCATCTCCTTGTACAAAGGTCATAGAAAAGTAGATGGCAAGAGCACTTTGTCCCATGGACGTGTTTTTGCTTGATAAGCAGTGATTTTTTTCTTTTTTAATTGCACGTGAGTTCTTTTAGAAAAGGAATACACTCCTCTTAGAGTTAGCTACTGTTATTGGTTTTTCATATTGTGTAATTCCTAGGCCTTTTCACACATGCTGGTTACCCATTTGGTGCCCAAAGACATTTGAGTTTGTGAGTCCTCCCATTGCAGATAATGAATTTATCTTTGGAAAAATAGGGAGGAGGGGGTCTGCTATGTGTTGGGCACTGCAGGAGACAGAAGGAGGATTGATAGAACCTTTTAATCACTCATTCATTCCTTCAGCCAGTGTCCACTGGGTGCCTGCCATTTGCTAAGCACTGGGGATACAACTCGGGTCTCTGTTGGGGAGACAGATAATTCAATCACAATAAGGTGGGATGAGTGTGACTTCTAGAGAAGTTCAGAGATCTTTGGGAGGGAATAAATAGTATAAGGCAGTGGAACATGCCCGCAGTACATTGAGGAGCTGAAATGGTGACTCAAATAAGTATTACATGACATGAGAAAGTCAGAACGGTGCCAGTCAACACTCAAAGGAGGATTTTGGGTTGGGGGTATCAAGGAAGGCCATGTGGGAAAGGGAGCATTTGAGCTGATAGTTGAAGGATGGTTGGATTTCTGCTCTTAGCAATACTGATGAGAAAGGCCATTCTAGGGAGAAACACCGTGTGCGCACAGGCAAAGAAGTAAAAGGCAGATGTTTGACTCGAAGGTTGCAACAGTCACAACAGCTGTCATATGAGTGCTAGATACTCGGCTAATATCCTGGGCATAGTCTCGCTCAGTGCTTACAACAGTCTTCAGATCTGTGCTGTTATACTGCCTATTTAGAATGGGTAACTCATCTAAGGCTCACTCACGGTAGAATAACCTCCATGGTCACCCAGCTAAAAATGCAGAGCTAGGAAGAGAAGCAAGGTCTGTTCAATTCTGTAGCATGGGGACTGACCGAGGAGACTCTGCCCCCAGGTCAGGGTATTTCTACACTTGATTTGTGACAGGAAGTCCTCTGAAGGTTTGGGGGCTCCTCTGGTCCTTGCTAGGGACAGTCACCAAACCCAGAAATGTTTATTGTCTTTCAAAGCCAGCTGAGAGAAGACATGCAGGCCTCCTTTTCTCTGTGCCTCTGCTCCTAACTTTACTCCTAAACTTAAATTCCAAGGGGTATAATTAGCAGGCCAGTCTGTCTCGAAGAGTGGAGTTACTTGACTTTAGTATTTGCTGCCAAGTAAGCTTCATCTGAAAGCCTGACTGATAAATGCCCCTCCAGGGAGAGGGAGCTGTGGAATTGCTTGGATCTATTGGCAGATACAGGGAGTGGGGGAACATCCTTAGAAATTCAAGCTGAAGAAAGTGAGGAAAGCAAAATGACCAACTAAAGTAGAAAATGCTTCAGTAAACCTTCCTAATAGCAACTTGAAAAATCTTACACATTCAGTTTCGTTTCATAAACCCCTTCAGTAATGGAATAATAAAGGTTTCTCGCCTGGAAATGTAACTGTAAATACACAGATGGTAATATATTATCAGTTGCCCATGGAAAGTGTCAGATTGTGGCATGAGCCCCAGGATCATGGTTACAGGCTATGTGACTCTGGGCAAACCATGCACTTTCTTGGGCTTCTGGGAAACAGGATTATAACTCCCCACCCTAATGCATCGGCCAGTCTTAGTCAAGGGGTCAGATAAGTGTCTGACCTCTGTGGGATATATATCAGTGTCTTCAGGGGAAGGGGCATATTTGTAAAAGCTTATCCAATATTATAACATGGCTTCACAATTAGAAAATAATTACATTTATTGGTTTTTTTTTGGTTTTTTTTTTAATACTTTGGAAATAACGTTTCAGAAATCTTTCTGGCTAAGCAGATGGTAGGTTCTATATGAAACAAGAAATTTCTCCATGGGGTTCATATATCCATCTTAGTAGAGTGAATCAAAATCTCCGTGGGATGGAGAGTGGCACATGGATTTTTACATTCTAAAGAGGCAGAGGCCATTTTTAGTGGGTTGTTAGGATCAGCAAGTGGATACAAAATGCCCCGTAAATTTAGAGCGTTGATCATATGTACAAAGTAATGCTGCTGATTCCCATTTCTCACTATTGTTCATTTCCTTGTACACCTAAGAACTGGGATGGTCTTTTAGCCCATTGGATAGATGATCCAAGGAGGTCAGAGGGGTGGCCTCTATCTATTGATTACAGCAAGTGAATTGCACATATGATGGATTGAAAGCTTTCGCTTAGATTTGTGAACACCATTCTCCCGCCAACCAAACAAATTAGTGGTAGAGAAGAATATACTGTTTGACTGAATGTGTGTTCAGAAGGTGAGTGATGTGAATTATAAGCAGCTTTTATTTCTTGGTCTCAATTAGCCCTACCTAAAGCATCCATTCCCAACATGAAATAAGTATCTACAAATGCCAGCTGGTCATTGATTATTCATGGCCAAATCCAAGGTCATAATTTTTACCTCCACCATCTTCTGTCCCTCCTCCTATGCTCCCCATCTCAGAAATGGTGCTGTTGTCCACTGAGTCACCCAGAAAGAAAACAAGTCTTTTGAATTTTCTTTTCCCCTTACCCATATCTTTAATCTGTCACCAACTTCTGACTTTGTCATCCTTCTAACAACTGCAGCTGGCAGTACTGACTGATGCTTCTAACTGGCCTCTGCTTCTAGCCTGTCTCTGCCACCAGATCTATTCCTATTTATGCTATCAAGATCACCATCTCAAAACAGACCTTCTACTGTGCCATCCATTGTTACACTCATGGGACATTCAAGGCTTTACTGTATCATTCAAGGCTGAGCAGACTCTGACCCCGTCCCACCCCATCTGTCCTTCCATAGTCCTCCTGAACCCTGCCATAACCTCACATGCAGGTTCTAAACCATCACCAGGTCTCCCTTCTTTCCTCTATTGCTTCCACACCCCACACAAGCTACACAGCTGGCCAGCAATGCCTTTGTGTTCTTTTCTTCTTCACCCTTTCCTCTCCCCACTTAAGACTTTTAATTATCCCTCCAAGATAACTTTAGATCTAATTCCTGCAACTAAGCTTTCTTGGAACCTCCAACCCCCAGCCCCACTAGAATGAGCCTCCTTCCATGACATCTTTTATCACTCTGCTCTTCATGAGCAAGATTTGCATGCATGACTATCTCTCCCCGTAGACTGACAGCTCCTCTGGGGGAAGAGACCTCATCATGCTTGTCTGTGGCTCTTCTTTTACTTGCCTCCTTCCTCCTCAACTCCTCCCCCAGCCCAGATATCTAAGTACAAAGCATTTCACATAATAGACACCCTACCAAAGTTTGTTGAATAGAATCCATTAATTTGCACTGTTTCTTCAGCAGTGACTGTTGGAATCCTCTGGGCTAAGTGAAAATTTCAACTCACATGATGTTGAAGAAAAACCTTAACTTTTGTGCTCATATTCCTTCTAGAAACATTTTGCATCATTCCATCACACCACCTCTTCCTGCTAACCTCCTAAGGTTGCAGAGAAAGGGCAGCAGGCTTATTTTTCTACCTCTTTAATACTTCCAGTCAATTCTCTCTTCTCCGTTGATATTGCCAGTGCCTTCATTGAGATAGGTCACCTTTCTGGCAAAAGTTCAAGGGTACCGAGGTCAGATTGTCTGAGTTTTAATACAAGTTCTGCTAATAGAGCAGAGTTGGGTTAAGTTAATTACTCTCTCCGGGCCTCAGATTCTTCAAACTGCAAAAATAAAAATATCAATGGTACTCATCTCAGGGAGAGAAGTTCCACAGGCCTGATTGGTGGGCAGCACACCCTGAGAAATAAAATCAGTAGGACACCTGGGGAGCCAAGAGTCCCGGAACCTTCCAGAGGTACCTGCTGTCCCCTTTCAATCTCATACGGGGTGTGTGTGTGTGTGTGTGTGTGGAAAGAGATGCTGTCTCCTCCACTCGGTATTCCTGGCTCCTGACACATAAGAGGAGCATAAACAAGCTTTGCAAGGCAACCCCCCCCCCGCCCTGGAATTCTGCAGCAACCCAGAGACCCAGCCCTGAATATCAAAGCCCTATAGAAAACTAATGATCTCTCCCCTGCAGACCTGCCTAGAAGAGGGCCCCATGGAGCCTGGCCCGCAAAAGCATTCTTCCTTCTCCACATGCCCCTGGCTATCCCTCTCCCACCCCACCTCCAGGGTCTCCCAGTCAAGCTATTGTGTGTCTCCTGCTCTGTTTCTCATTGCTTGGGTCCCCCTGGGTGCTGTGCTGATACATTGTGTGTGATGTCTTTAGTGGAAAGGTGATTCACAGAAATAAATTGCATTGTGTTTTAGGTCTCTGGCAGCCTACCTGTGTAATCATGTCTATAAAGGACTTCATAATAGCTTGAGGGGCCTAGTGTCAGCCTGAGGGACTCCAATGGCTTCAAGATAGATAAACGTTGCACCTAAATGCACATTCAGCCAATGGAGTCATGAGTTTGAGTTGGGGACAGAGGTGTTAGTGCAAGAACCGACCACGCTTCCAGCCTTTTTATCTCCAAGTTGATAGAAATCAAAGGACGAGGGTTGTTTTGTTGTTGTTGTTTCGTTTTGTTTCTTTAATAATCACCAGAAGACCGAGGCTGCTTTAACCTAGCACCAGCACACAACTGCACCTTGTGCTCTCACCAGCTCTGTGATCTGATGCAAGAAAGTTCAGAATGTTGCTGTGACAGAGAGAAGCAACAGAAGAGAGAAGCGGGGGGAGGTGGTACAGTGAAGGGCAGGAACAACTGGGCCAGGGGCTGGGAAGCCCGAGGCCTTGATCTGTTTTACTCATCACCCAAAGTGATGGGGGCTAGCGAGGACTACAGATGTCAGAGGGAAGCCATGGCGGGGACACAGCCTCAGCGGGATGAGTATCGACAGGAAGGAAAAGAGGAAGCGAGCCAGTGCTCCTGAAAGATTCAGAGATGGCGGATGGTGGGAGAATCATGCTTCTTTGAGCACATCGTCCAGAAGAGGTCCCCTTCCCATGTCATTTTTAAACAGTCTTATTGATATGTAATTTACATACCATAAAGTTCACTCACTTAAAGTGTATACCTCATGACATTTTAAGGTGATGTATTATGACTAGGACAGTAAGATTTAGGAGAAGCAGCATGAAGGAAGGACTGTGGGATGAGTAGAGCTGGTTCAGAGTGGCATGCTTTTTTTAAATGTGTCTGTTCTCCTGGCAACTAATAGCTCGGCCCTCACCCCAGCCTCTGCCTCCTCCAGGCCTGGCCGTGCCTACAGGGTCAGCCCATGCTCTCAGAGTGTGGCTCTCGGTCAGCTCACAGGATGCTCACAAAGCTCAATGTTAGAGATCCCTCCGGGACACCTGCTGAAATCCACGAGATTTGGGCTTGTGTCCCTTGAACTTTCAGATTATAAGCCCCACCCCACCGCCACCCACCAGCCCTTTCTGTGTGACGCTTGCACTCATGTAGTGTGTCCCTGTCCTGCTCCTCAGGTTTGGTCTCCACCAATCGATTTAAAAGCCATGTTCTATCCCCTTAAGTGATTAGAAGGCACGTCTTACAGACACCTGAAATAGGATACGTATATAATCTTACTATCATTTGCCCCTGGTTTCCCTAGATTGTTTATGGTTGTAATTTTCCCCTAAGTCTAAAGTCTACCTAACCTGCACCTGTACTACCGAAATAGGTTATTCCTAGCACAGGTAACCCTTCCTCATGAAACCCAGGCCTGGTTGTAGGCTTAAATGATCCTGCCAGATACCTTCCCTGCAGTGACATGGCCTGGGATTGAGTACTGCTACTGCCACTGGCTGGTTCCCTTGGCTCTGGCCACTTTGTTACCCTCTCTTGAGGTTTGTTCAGATCACTGTTTCATAAACTTCAGCCCTTCCCCTATCTCCGCACATTTATCATGCCTAGGAATTTGTCTCTTTGTATAAAATTGCATGTTTGTTTTATTTAAAAATGAAACATACAAACTACTACAAATAGAAAAACCAGTATCACCTATGATTAATAAATAGAAGCTATAAAAATAAAAAGATCACAGTGGTGCCTGGGAGGCTCAGTCAGTTAAAGCGCCTGAATCGTGATTTCAGTTTAGGTCATGATCTCAAGGTCATGATCTCAGGGGTCTCCCTCTGCCTCTGCTCCTCTCCCCTCTATGCTCTCTGTCTAAAACAAAACATAAATCTTTAAATAAGTAAATAAATAGATAGCTAGATAACAGAAAAATATCATATTCTAGTCATCATCTAGAAAGGGGTCTGATCCTGACTCATGCTGTCTTTTTGTTTAAGATAAAAAAGTAGTGATCGGGTATAGAGATTAATAATTGTTAGAGAAGTCTTAAAGACAGCATGAAACTGAGATTTTTCTTTTTTGCTTAATCGGAGGATTAGAAGGATATTGAAAATGGACATACTTTCTCATTGTGAGTCAGCTGTTTAATGCCATCCCTGCTTTAGGGAATCCCACTCTCCACACTTGGGCTCTAGTCCTACTTGTACAATTAAATTGCTACATGGCGGGGTGCCTGGGTGGCTGAGTGGGTTAAAGCCTCTGCCTTCGGCTCAGGTCATGATCTCAGAGTCCTGGGATCGAGCCCCACATCGGGCTCTCTGCTCAGCAGGGAGCCTGCTTCCTCCTCTCTCTCTGCCTGCCTCTCTGCCTACTTGTAATCTCTGTCTGTCAAATAAATAAATAAAATCTTTAAAAAATAAATAAATAAATAAATAAATAAATAAATAAATTGCTACATGGCCACCTTACTTCTTGAGCTTTAGTTTGTTCATCTGTAAGATGAGATTGCTACGTCGAAGTAGACAATTCCTTTAAACCCAAGTTTCTCGTGGTCCATGGACCACCTGCACCTAAATCATCGGGGTACACTTATCAAAAAATACTAATTTCCAAACTCTACCTTTAAGAATCTCTGGAAGTGTTCACTCTTATCACTCATTCAATTCATCATGGGGTGTATAAAGGCTCAAGACCGTTGTTGTAAAGCCTGTGTGGGACATTCAAAAGTAGAGCTGACCTGTGCATACAAATCAAGAGATCTGGGTTCTAGGCCCAATTTACAATGTAAGCTTGGACTTACCCTCTCCTTCAGTTCCCTCATTTGAACAGTGACAAGGTCAGACTGGGTTGGGTTCCAAATCCCTTAGAAGTTTGCAAATATGATGTCAGGTTTCTTTGTTCAGTTTGCTCCGAAAGCCATGCTGAACCCAGGTTCATGGTGAGGGTGAAGGTGGAGAGAACAAGATGACAGCTGCGTCTGTGGGCTGAATTTTTCCCTGTGGAAAGCCAGCCATGTGCATGGAGAGGGACCAGTGCTACCTCTGTCCAGTTTGCCTAAACAGCATACACCTGTCAGCAGGACCAAGCTGGCCTAGGAAAGCATCTGCAAAAAGTTTAGTGAGACTTACTGCAAAGTCAGATTAGGCTCTGCTAGAGAGGCAAGAAGAAGAGTTCTGGACTGCCAAGTGGGCAAAAAGGAGACTGCAGCCAGGTCTGACTGGCTTGAATTAACTGTTCACATCCTTGGGATGTCCCACACTAAGATCTGGGTCTATGCTGCCACATTCACCTTCCTAGAACTGACCTTTCTCTGATGAAACACATCTTTTATTCAGAGACTAACAACCAAACATCTCAAACCAACTTTCATGGCCCCTCAGGCCATTACTAGCCTGACCTCTCTGCCTTGACACCCATGATTGACCAATTGGCTCACTGATCATCTTATTGGTTATTTCATCTACCAATTACTTTAGAAATACCTACTCTGTGTCACCATCTCTTCTAGTTACTAAGAATGCTGACCAATGAACTAGGCATTAACATGTCTGTTGTACCAGCTTCTCTTCAGCCTAGCCTAGTCTGTCCTTTTGGGCCACCCTGCCTTTCTGATAGTGATTGAGTCTTGGACCTGAGCCCATTCTACCCCAGGTTTCACTTGCAGTATCTATTCCAAAGTCCTTGATGTTCAGGTGGTGGCATTAAGCAACCTTTGACCATCTGGAAGAGTACCCAGAGAACAATCTTCGTTTTCTCTGATACCAAGAGACACAACCTATAAAAGTCAAAATTCCGTGTCTTCCCTACGTTCTGAGAGACACCCAAGTGCTCTCTCTTCCTGCGTATTACTCAACAGCTGTGGAATCAGCATGGACTGCAGTTCTTCCTTCTTTTTGAAGGAACTGCACAGGAGCAGGAGTTGTCATATTGTGATGACGGACTTCCTTCAGATGTAAAATAAATGGTTTCCCATTGGGAATGGCTTGACAGCAGCTGACAGCACTTGGCAAAGCATTCTGCATTAGCTGTAGGGTGAAACCACCACTTTGCCAAGAGTAGTCTTTATGAGCAACTGGAGATCAGGGATGAGATAAAATAATTTTGTGTTGCTGAGTGGGGTTTTATAGAGAACATGCAGTGGAGTGAACGCATAGTCACAGAGCCGTCTTTGCTCTGCCATTTGTTAGGCACGAGGCCTCAGCTAAATCCATTTCATTCTCCAAGATTCACCTTATGACATCTCCTCCAAGAAGCCTTCTCTCACCACTCCCTCCTCCCCCGGTCTAGTCAGGTGGCCCTCCTGTATACTTGCATAGCACCTTCCTACTTTTTTCAGTTATCACACCATAACATAATAGTTATATAAATACTCCTCTCTTGAAACTGTATGAGTACAGTATAGTGAGTAAGATCAAGGACATTATAATTAGGCAGACACGGTTGCAATTCAGAGTTACACTATCTTCCAGCTGTGTGGAGTAATACACTTTTCATAGGGTTCCTGTAAGGATTAAGGATATATAAAGCAATTAGCACAGAGTATAGGTCACAGCTATTCTTGTCTTTGTTCTATAACCACAGGGCCTAACACAGTGCCTGGCACACACTGGCAGAGGAAATGGTGGTGATGTGGGAGTAGGGATAGTGCTGATGATGCTGGTGATGGCGGTAGTAACAGTGAGTAAGGGAAATCAGCAGTATTTATTGAGAGCTCCCTGTACACCAGCCGTGGTACTAAGTACTTGTCTATAGCTGATCTCATCCTCTTGACATCTTCCGGTTATTACTAGTGCCCTCGATCTTTCAAGTGAATTTGCATTCAAGTGAGGTTTCAGACATTGAGTGATCTGCCTGAGATCCTTCACTTAAGAAATTAAGACAAAGTCAGAATGTAGTATATAGGCTATGGGACATCACCACAGATACGTAAAGCACCCAATTGTTAGTTATTTGAGGAAGGAAGGAATGGAGGGAGGGAATGAGGGTGGAAGGAAGGAAAGAATTGGCTTGTTTTCTGATCTTAAGATTCCTTTTCTGAAAATGGGGGATAATCCTGGGTTTTATGAAAATCAGATGAAATAAAGGAAATTAAAGCTCTCTGAAAATTGTCAAGTCCTCTCTATGTATAAAGTCCAAATCAGCAGCTGCAGCACCATAATTACTCATTATTTGGCTCTAGTCACTGGAAATACAGTAAGCAAAGCAGACTGAAGGACCTGGCCTGACAATAATACTGTATTATAAACTTCAAAGTTGCTAAGCGATTAGAGTTTAATTATTCCCCCCCACAAAAAAAACAAACAATTGTGTGATGGAATAGAGGTTAGCTAACATTAGAATGGTAATCATATTGTAATAAATGCATCAAATGAACACATTGTACACCCTAAGCTTATTCAATGTTACATGTCAGTTATCTATCAATAAAGATAAGTAAATTAATGACTGAAACAAATCACCTGTCCTCATGGAGCTCTCAGTCTAGTGACAGACAATAAGCAAAAGTGAGTGGAATGTAGAGCGCCATGGGGGAAAGTAAATCACAGGGGGAACTGGGGAGTGTGGGAGCAGGAGTCATTCTAGTGAACAGAGTGGTCAGGGAAAGCCTCTGATTAGGTAATGTTTGAGCAGGGCCTGGAGGAAGTGAGTCAGAGAGCTGTGCAGTCTGGGGAAGAGTGTTCACTATCCCACAGGACAGTTTAAAGTAAAATTAGGAATATTCAGAAACAACGAGGTCACTGTAATGAAAATGCTAGGAATGAGCTAATGCAGGAACCCCAAGGTCTGTTGCCAATGGCAGACTGAAGAGTAGAATTCAGTATTTTCCCTGGTAACCTCCCATAATCCTGTTCCTAAAGGCTCAGTCAAGGTGTGACTCCTAGAAGAGAGAGATCATTATCTGGGAGCATGGTTCCCCTGGCAACAGGGAGCCGGCTGGAGGGAAAGAGCTTCTGTTTACCACTCAACCATCCATGGGCAAGAGGAGGCTCGACAGGTCATCTGCCTTCTTACTCCTCTCAGCTGGAAAAGACAAAGGCGAAACTGGGGGTCCTCACCACAATAAAAGGAGAAGAATTAACTCAGCCTAGCTCTACAGGGATCTGTAATGATACTGGCACTGTTTATTAAAATCTGTAATGATCCAAGATGAAGCAAGTTGTACATTATTCAGATTTATGGGTGATGCCAAATTACATAGGATTGCAAGCAGAGGAGAAGATGATGAAAGAAATTATCAACTGAACTAAAAAGCTTAGAGGAATAAGTAAACAGTCAAGGGAAGAGATTTAATTTAGATAAACCTAAGGCAGGATCTCTAGAAGATTCCAAGGTCAGGTGAAAGTAGGAAAAACCAGCTAGTTAGATGGAAGAGGCATGTGAAGGGTTCTGGAAAGTATACTGGTAGCAATGTGGCCAATATTATGATAAAGGCAGAGAAAATGAAATTACTGAAAAATGTAACTTATCCTTAGAATCCAAGGAGTAATGGGATAGTACGTAGAATAGAGCGCCAGACTGGGAACCTGAGACTGGAATTCAAGTTGCCTGGGAACTGGCCCTGTGACTGGGGAGGCCTATTTCTGACCTCTTTCTTAATGATCTACAATGTGGGGCTTTCAGCCCCAAATTGTTGGTTCTTTTATGTTTAAGGATGGTTTCATGAGCTCTGAGGAGACTCTGAATCCCTCCCTGATTCCTCCCACCAGACCTGGATGGAAACAGCAAAGGATACATCATATTCATGACAGAGGTCCTACAGAAGGGCATTCACTGGGGAGATGGATCAAAGAACCAGGAATCCTCAGAGACACTGAAATAAGTTTAAAGGTTGCAAAATTAAGGAAGGATTATAGTTCTGTGTATGGTGGTTCAGTGTATCTGGGTTATACCAGATGTTGCAGAGCATATAAAAAGGAAGGTTTAAAGTGGTTGAAGTATGTGTGTAATGCAGAATGGTGGTTGTTAAAAAAGACAGATTATAGACTGGAGGTGTTTCAGGATTGGGGTGAAGTTTGGGTGACTTGAGATGGTATGGCAGTCCGGGATGCAGAAATAGTATTCTGCTGCAAACCATTTCAGGGTCTGCCCAAGGTAATTTGCAGAATATGCCAGAGAGAGAACGTCAGGCTCATCCTTGTTCATATCCTCGGCTAATTTGCCATTGTAACATGTGCTACTACATGCTAAGCTTGGTATGCAGAGGTCAGCAAACTTCTTCCTGTGAAAAGTCTAGATAGTAAATATTTTAGGCTTTGGGGGCCATGAAGTCCCTGCTGCAACCACTCACTTCTGCTGCTGGAGAAGGCAAGTAGCCATACACAATATATAAATGAAGGAGCATAGCTGTATTCTAGTAAAAGTTTATTTATAAAAATAAGCAGCCAGATTTGGCCTACCCCCTTTGTCTGGTGACCACTGTTTTAAATGCACGATGTCCCCATTTACCAGCAAATGTGTCCTCACCATTATCCTGAAACCTATCCAATTTTATGAATAGGTTTCATAAACTCTCTTCCCTACTGGGAAGAGAGTAAAAGTGGAAAAGCCGTTTTTCCAACAGGTGTTCCGAAGAATGGGATTACTTACTGAGACATGGGTCACTGGAAATGCATTTCAACATGAAAAAAAATCAGAGGTACTTCACCTGGCCATTGATATGTGAGGATGAACTGTAGAACATGAGTTGCTCATATGAGTGACGTGTTTTGGGAGAAATACACCAATATGGAGGCAGGTATTGACTTCCTCCAGGGAGGAAGAGTTGAAGAAATAAATTCTAGTCTAGAGAGATCATTGAGGGAACATCAGGGAAGAGGGAAGAGCCAAATGGGTGGAAGTCATAGGGTCCCTACTGTGACTAGTTTACACATCAGGCACTTTACATTAGAAAGGGTTTTGTTAACATATCAGGTAATGTAAGCACCTTTTTGTTAGGCTTCCCACATGGGAAAGAATTCAGTAATAATTACTTCTCATGATAGTTTCCGCTCATGATAATGCACTAGTAAGACAGCAGCAACAGTTCACTGACGTGCTGTGCAGAGAGCTTTATGCTCATCGCCTCGTGAATCTTCACCACAGCCTTGGGAGGCAGGTATGGGAAACATCGTGCAGATGAAGAAATTTAGAACTTGGCTTAGTAACTGATCCAAGGAAACACAAGTCCTACGTGCCAGTGCCTGGCCTTGAGCTCAAGTCTGACCCCATAGCCGATATTCATTACCTCACTTCCATAGTCCACAGCTATGACATTTTTTTCATTGGTGGTTCTGTTCAAGTGATGAGTCAATGCTTGGACTAGTCACCTAGCAGGATCTTTTTTTTTTTTTTAAAGATTTTATTTATTTGTCAGAGAGAGAGGGAGAGAGAGCGAGCACAAGCAGACAGAATGGCAGGCAGAGGCAGAGGGAGAAGCAGGCTCTCTGCCGAGCAAGGAGCCCGATGTGGGACTCGATCCCAGGACGCTGGGATCATGACCTGAGCCGAAGGCAGCTGCTTAACCAACTGAGCCACCCAGGCGTCCCCTAGCAGGATCTTTTTTTTTTTTTTTAATTTTTTTTATTTTTTCAGCATAACAGTATTCATTATTTTTGCACCACACCCAGTGCTCCATGCAATCCGTGCCCTCTACAATACCCACCACCTGGTGCCCCCAACCTCCCACCCCCCACCCCTTCAAAATTCTCAGATCGTTTTTCAGAGTCCATAGTCTCTCATGGTTCACCTCCCCTTCCAATTTCCCTCAACTCCCTTCTCCTCTCCATCTCCCCTTGTCCTCCACCTAGCAGGATCTTTTAAATCAAGCTTTTATTGTGGTTGAAGGGCAGGGGTCTAAAACATCAACGTTTGTAAACAGAGACCAGAATGTAACCTTCACGGAGGCGATATGTCTCTTTTTTTCACCATGTTATCCCTAGCATTTAGTTGTGTCTGATAAATCTTTGAAGCAATGAATCAGTGCCTAAACACTCTTGAGGTTATTTATTCTTACTATAAAAAACCTCATGGCCATCTAACCCAAGTCTCCATGATTTCATGATTAGGCCACATACTTTTCTCTCTTTCAACCACGTCGTCTCATAACCCTAGACACAGCAGGCACTCAATGAGTATTAGGTAATGATGAGGGATGATAGCTGACTCTGAATATATAAAATGCTGTGTAGCTACAGTAATCAACAACCTTTCATCCTTCCCAGCTCCCGTGACAGATGCAACTACTTACTCTCTTTTGGGAGTTGTAGCTCAACCCTTTTCTCTCCCACTTATGGATGTAGATTGGAGAGTAAATTAGAGAGGGATAAGCTAAAAATATGCTCTACGTTATAAATGCTACATTGGCTGAAATTTCGGTGATATATTACTAATGATGGATTACTTATAGCACAGTTTAGAGCCATTGACAGAAAACATGGTGGGACTTCTGTGTGGCTCCAGAGGGCAGAGCTCAGACCTGTGGAAGAATTGGAGGTAACAAGTGAAGGGATGTTCTCATAGGGCCATCCAAAGAGTGAATGAGCTGAGAGGTGAAGTACTGAGCCCCTGGACGCAGAGATACTGAAACACAGGTGGCCAGGGCTGAGGTATAAAGGGGACCGCTATGTTGGCTGGAGGTCAGGCACAGTTATCACTAAAGCCCCTTTAAAATATAAACTTCTTGGAGGCACCTGGGTGGCCCAGTTAAGTGTCTGCCCTTGGCTCAGGTCATGATCTCAGGGTCTGCTTCTCCCTGTCCCTCTGCCCCTCCACCTCTCACTTGTAGTTTCCCTCTCTCTCTCCTCTTCCCTCCCTCCCTCTCTCTCAAATAAAATCTTAAAAAGTATATAAAGGTTTTGGATTTTTGACATGCCCCATGCCTCAGTTTACTGTAGCATTATCCTCTGGTAAACAAACCCCCTTTCCCCCTTCACTTTCTATCAGAACATAATATGCATCACTTGCATGAGTTTGTACTCCTCCTGGAATAGTCTGGGCCTGGTCAGTAACTTCAGCAGGACCCCAGTCTATGGCAGATGTATTCATTCTTCTCCTGCACTAAGAGTGCAATGATTTTTAATTAATGAAGTTCATTCTGTGTCACATCACATAAGCCCTGTGACCAGAAAAGACACCATGACCATCGGTATTTAAGAATCAGCTCAGCCCTTTCTTGTAAGCCCTGAATTGTGCTGTGATGGCCTGAGGTGGGTTCTGCAGTGTTTGTTTTTAAATTTTTTTTCTTTATTCTGACACACAGTCCTGAAACAGGACTCTGTCATTTACTCTTCCCAGGAGCCTACCAGGAGAATGGCATTATCACCATTTTACTTAGAAGTAAACTGAGACCAGAGACCAAGGCCCTCAGTGTTTAAAGGTACAACAGTAGTCAGGGGCAGATTTCGGGCTAAAATCTTTATTAGCTTTTTCTAGATACAGAAGTCTCTCTGCCAGGCAACTTTTTATATAATACTCTTAACTTCTGTAGGACTGATGGTTTGGATGATTGTTGGTTGGAGGTAGATAGAGGTTTGTGTGTCATTGTGATTAAAAATATTCTTTTAATTTATACAAGTGACATGTTTATTGGGGGAAACTATAAGATATAGACAAGAAAAGAGGGAGGGAGAATCAAAGCACCTCCCATTGCACAGGTTATCCGAAATAACCCTATTAATATGTTGGTATATGTCCTTTTAGATGAACTAACTATCCATATATATATTTTTTTTAATTTTTACTTTATAAGACTGGCATCATTGGTGTACGTAAAGTTTTTCACTCTTCAATAGTCACTGACTATATTATTAACATTTTTCATGCCAGTAAGTAGCTAGCCACACTCACACTTAAATGGCTGTGTAGAACTTCTTGATGTAATACATCATAATACGTTCAATAGAATCTTATTGTTAGATGTTTAAAACATCTGTATTTTTTTAAAAGATTTTATTTATTTATTTGACAGACAAAGATCACAAGTAGGCAGAGAGGCAGGCAGAGAGAAAGAGAGGAGGAAGCAGGCTCCCCGCTGAACAGAGAGCCCAACGTGGGGCTTAATCCCAGGACCCCGGGAACATGACTTGAGCCGAAGGCAGAGGCTTTATAACCCACTGAACCACCCAGGCACCCTCATCTGTATATTTTTAAAGCAACATTCTTGAGTAAACAGCATAAAACTTACCCAAGCTCAAAAGTTTAGGTAATAAACAGCTCTGAAGATCTTTGATTGAGCATTTAGTTAGGCAGAAAATGAGTTCCCATCCCTCACCCTGGTTGGATAACTGAAGTAGTACACATCCTCTGCCCTGTTCCCATCCCTGTTCAATAAGACATGACCAGCACTATGATGTATGAGTGATCAGACCCACTGAGTTTATTTTCAGGTTTGAAATTGAGCTCTACATAATCCTGGGACATTATTACTTGTGGGTCCTTGAGATTTTCCTGCCACCTCCAAGAACAGAGGTTAGCAATCGCCGCTGAATTTTCACCAGGAAATAGAAAGGAAGTCACCAGTTTAAACTGTGAAAAATCCAATGCCTATCCAGAAATAGTAACAGAATCAGATTGGAGCATGGAAGAAAAGTCCCATAGACCTGAGGAAGATTAAGGTGACAATAGTTTGCTGGAAGTCCTGGATCGGAAAGGAAGAGTTCAAGAGAACTCAGAGCAGCTCAGCATCCAAAAAGTGAGCTAAACTGGCCAAATGATGAATTCTGGTATCTTTGGAAATTTTAGAAAATGCATCTAGCTTCTCTTCAGAAATTTGCCAGAAAATAAATTTGCCAGGCCATTTATTTGTGAAATGATAATAACTCTCCTAGTGATTGAGAAATTTCAAAAATATTTTTTCCTTCCCCTGCTGTGATGCTCAAGGGAAGGAAACCAGGGTGATCAGTAAAGCAAACTGAGGTCTACATTCTAGCCCTACCTGGCTTCACTCCTTCTCTGTGCGACTAAGAAAATTCTGTTCTATGTTTAGACAGTGGTTTTCTAGCCATTAAATAAGAAGAGAGGTGTCATAATACACTCATCAAGAATTTCAGCTCTGCCACTTACTAGCTGTATGAAATTTGATAGTTTCTTTACCCTCTTTTAAGTCGCAATTTTCTAGTCTTTAAAATTAAAAATAAAAATATGTAGCAAGAGTATAGTGAGTATTAAAGCAAAATGAGATATATAGAAAGCTTAGCCTAGGACCTGTAACAGAGTTGAGGCTCCAAAATTACGGGGGTTGGCATCTGTTTTATGTTCTTTGCTCCTTTCCAGCTCCGAAGTGTTACTCTATGACAAGTGTTAGGGGTGTGCATAGAGATGGTAAGTTATGTTCATTGCTCCCAAAGAGTTAACAGTCAATAGTTGGCTGTGGGGAGCAGACATGGGAATGCAGCTGGACTGGAAGATTGAGGAGTGAGCTGTGTAATTGAAACAGAGCTGCTGCATCCTTGCCAGGGCTGAAGGGAGGGAAGTTTCACAGTGGAGGCAATCACTGCGGTGGGCTTTAAAACATGAAAAAGGATTTGTTAAGGGAGGGTAATATTAGAAGCCCTCAGAAAAAAAAGTAAAGGGTGCAACTGGATGGTTGAATTGTTACTATGATTTGTTACCTCCTGATGGGCTGATACAGTTGTTAGGATGGAAAAAAGTAAGCATGTATATTTATGACTAAACTCAAATCAATTAGTGCTAAAAAACTTAAATGTATGTCCTCCAGATCCAAGTAATAAAAGCCAGGTGTCTGTTTTGCTACTCAAAGTCTGACCTTGGAGGAATGACATCAACTGTTTCTCATCTCTAAGATGAGGATTGTAAATTCTACTTGTCTACCTCCATAGGTTGTTGTGAAAATGAACTGATAATATAGGTTCTGCCTTAGAATCATCCGGAAGGCTTGTGAAAGTGCAGATTGCTAGACCGGACCTCCATAGGTTCTGATTTAGTAGATCTTGGTTAGGGGAAACCCAAGAATTTATATTCCTAACAAGCTCCTAAGTGATGTTAATGTGGCTAGTCTGAAGACTACACTTTGAAACCCCTGCTTTAGGGCACTCTGGTTTTCTAAGCTTGTATTCACAACTGGCTCAAGAGTAATGTAAGTGTTTATTACATTTTATTCTGTTACTAGCCCCTTAACAGACTCTATAGGGGATATGCACAAGCAGAAGACATAATGTTTGCTCTCGCTGTCCCTACACTGGATTAGCCTTGCTCAGTCATATGTTGTTAATGAATGCGTTGATTTGATTTGTCCTCATATAGCTTCTAGTCTCACCAGAGAGATATAACAAACTTATTAGAATGAGTTAGAATGATATGACTCATTGGAATAAGATTAAGTCTTGTTCCAATTTTTTTCCCTTAGTAATCAAGCTTTTGATTCCTAAAGGATTTTCCTTTTCTCTTAACCTTTGCTACAAACTGCATCCTTAATGTGGCCACTCTCCCTCTTTCTGCACCTATGACTACATATCCCACCAACCTTTAGAGGCCCTAGCCAGACTGGATGGGATTTCAATTGGTGTAAGGGAACAGATACCTATGTAAATAGAGCCAGATGTCTCCTCCAACATCTGAGATGGACTGTCCCAGTCATCAGAACTGTGGAGATTCCTTAAGAAATTAAATATAGAACTACCCTATGACCCTGCAATTACACTACTGGGTATTTACCCCAAAGATACAGATGTAGTGAAAAGAAGGGCCATCTGTACCCCAATGTTCATTCAGCAATAGCAGAACCAAGATGCCCTTCAACGGACGAATGGATAAAGAAGATATGGTCCATATACACAATGGAGTATTATGCCTCCATTAGAAAGGATGAATACCCAACTTTTGTATCAACATGGATGGGACTGGAGGAGATTATGCTGAGTGAAATAAGTCAAGCAGAGAGAGTCAATTATCATATGGTTTCGCTTATTTGTGGAACATAAGGAATAACATGGAGGACATGGGGAGATGGAGAGGAGAAGGGAGTTGGGAGAAATCAGAGGGGGAGACGAACCATGAGAGACTGTAGACTCTGAGAAACAAACAGGGTTTTCGAGGGGAGAGGGGTGGGGGGTTGGGTGAGCCTGGTGGTGGGTATTAAGAAGGGCACATATTGCATGCAGCACTGGGTGTGGTGCATAAACAATGAATCTTGGAACACTGGAAAAAATCAAATTAAATTAAATTAAGAAAAAAAAAAAGAAAGAACTGAATCACCTTCAGAAGCCTCCTTCTCCCAGGAGTGGAATTTCTGCATTATTCATTTCCCCACTGCTACAGTATGTTCTTGTCTCATGAAGATAATAGCAACCACCATGCTTTCATAGCCCATCCTCTTCCTGCACACCCTTCCTGCTTTCTTGCTTCACAGTATCCTTTCAACATTCTGTCCTTTGCACTTCTGTGTCCTGGGATCATATTTTGCATAGCAAAACCTTAGAGATCCTCTAGTCTGTTCTTGTGCATAGGTTTAAAAGGGTGCCAAAATCATGCTTTACTTGTAATAGTCAAGTATCTAAACTTAGGAAGAATTTACTGTTTTTAAGAATTTACTTTTAAGAACATAAATGATAGTAGTGTTGAGGCTGGTAGGGTTGAGAGTAGTGTTGAGAAAGTAGTGTTGAGACTTTCTATAATAAAGTCCTCATTTACTTACATTCCCTTATGCCTTCCTGACTAAAAGAGAGCCAACAGAACATTATTCTTTCCTAGTGATTCCTATCTTTTGTTGTGGTAGGTGGGGTGGAGATTAGGAAACAGATTCCCACCTATTCTTTCTGGTTATCGATCAAGATGATAAAACTAGGAAGTAGAAGAGCCAATACAATACCCTGAGGAAAAGAGTTCCATCTGTCTTTGTAAGTGGTCTAAAAACCCAAGAGGTTCTTTGTTTGATTGAGTTTTAAGTCATGTGGCAGGCTCTCTTTTCAAGTGAGAAAGAAGCGGTCAGCCAGGTCTAATTGCCTGGTTATATGAGTGAGCCAAGTAGTAACTCTCTCAACAGTTTAATTTGAAGACAGAAACTAGAGGGTTGAAGCTGGTCCATTTCCTGGGGCCAAAAGATTTCTTTCAGGCTGGCTGTTTTTCTGAGCTGAAAATGCCATCATGCTGGATTCATTCTTCTAGATCCATGTATCTCAAAGTACTACCAAGACATGTTAAGTGTCAGAATCCCTTGAGCCTCTATCTTTCCAGGCCCCTCTCCCAGAGATTCTGAGTGGGAGCCAGAACTGGCACTTTTAAGAAAACTCATTCAAGTGATTTTGATGCAGGGGGAGGGCCAGATGTAGA
Organism: Lutra lutra; assembly: GCF_902655055.1. Taxonomy (NCBI): domain Eukaryota; kingdom Metazoa; phylum Chordata; class Mammalia; order Carnivora; family Mustelidae; genus Lutra; species Lutra lutra. The sequence goes on from NC_062282.1 coordinate 45,654,663, forward strand.
GAAATAAAGTGTGGAGGTAAATGTCCTTCCTTCCCATGTGCTAGCATCATGGTTATTTTCTTTTGAACTAATGCTGCCTCCTAGGAAACAGTTGAAACAAGGACTGTGCCAGGCTTCCACGGAGTTTGGAAGGAGCCTCTCCATTTGTTAAATCTTGACAGAGATCATGCATGATCCCTTTGCTTCCAGGATGGGCAGTGTGGAACTACCAGTATTCAATGATATAGCCATTTGCTTAGCCCAGAGTACTGCTTATTACAGGAGAGTGTGAAATGGGGTAAAATTTCTCTGTCTTTAGATTTATTTATTTATTTATTTATTTATTTGACAGACAGGGATCACAAGTAGGCAGAGAGGCAGGCAGAGAGAGAGAGAGAGAGAGGAGGAAGCAGGCTTCCTACCAAGCAAGGAGCTGGATGTAGGACTCGATCCCAGGACCCTGGGATCATGACCTGAGCCTAAGGCAGAGGCTTAACCCACTGAGCCACCTCAGCGCCCTGCCCTGTCTTTAGATTTTGAGTCTCACTACAGCAATTTTTTGCAACTTTTTAAAGAATTAATGATTACTCCTTTTTTTTTTTAAGATTTTATTTATTTATTTGATAGATAGAGATCACAAGTAGGCAGAGAGGCAGGCAGAGAGAGCGAGAGGAGGAAGCAGGCTCCCCGCTGAGCAGAGAGCCCGATATGGGGCTCGATCCCAGGACCCTGGGATCATGACCTGAGCCGAAGGGAGAGGCTTTAACCCACTGAGCCACCCAGGCACCCCAATGATTACTCCTTTCGATTATCAGAAAAGCCTCCCACCTTTCTGTCTGCCCCCCCACAAGATTCAGATATGCATTTGGAGGATGCCCTTCATTGAATATCATTTAATACAGAGAGCCAATTTCATTTCTACACATCCCTACTAATTCGGAAAAATTTGAGGCACATTATTTTTGGAAATATGTACCATAAAAATAATAGGTATACATAAATGATTAATAATTTATAATGTTTTATATTGACTATGTTTTCATGACTACTGCTGTCCTGAAGGAATTGTGATGTGTTATATGACCCCTCCCCCTGTCAGGCACACTGCTGCTTCCTTGTGCTCCTATATGGAGACTCACTGTTAAAATGCAAGGGCCAAGGAGGACCAGAAAGGCAGTTAGGTGCAAGCCTGGCACTGCAGGGAGCCCAGGGCAGGAAGTGATTGATTGGTCCATGGGTATAGAGACTTATCTGGAAGCTTCTGTGCGTGTGAATTGGCCTGTCCAGGCTCGAGTTTCAGCCACTGCTGAAGGGGGCTCAGGTGTATACTTCAGCCACTCAATAACTCTTACCCTGCTGAATGTCAAATGATTTGATCCAAAGGGAAAGAGGCTGAAATTGCTCTGTCTGGTGACTAAGTAACAATCTGGCCTTTTTGATCAGGAAGAAATCTTTCAAGTGATACAGATAGTAAATGTAGAAACTGGAGTGATGATACTGATGACAGTGGCATTTAGAGCCGCAGTGACTGCCGCCATTAAGGAAGAGATGATAATATGTCAGCACCTGCACAATCCTGTTTAACCCTCACACCAACCCTGAGAGGCATAGGGATCATTGTTTTTCTCATTTTACATAAAAAATCTGAGGCTTAATCCTACTGAGTGGCTTGTCCTTAGTGATACGGGTAGTACAGGGCCAGGGTTTGAATCCAGATCCATCTGATCCTGAAGCCCATTCTGCTCTCCCCTACTGTACTACTATGCAATTCCTCATCATAGCTACTATTTTGAATGGCCTTTAATCATTGTACTAGTCCATACTTCCGGGGAAATTTTTTTTTAAAGATTTTATTTATTTATTTGACAGAGAGAGATCACAAGTAGGCAGAGAGGCAGGCAGCGGGGCAGGGGAAGCAGGCTCCCCGCCCAGCAAGGAGTCCGACTCGGGGCTTGATGCCAGGACCCCAAGACCACGACCCGAGCCGAAGGAAGAGAGGCCTTAACCCACTGAGCTACTCAGGTGCCCCCCGGGGAAATTCTTGATGTTAGCACAGTGTGGAAGCTGATGTTGGTTCTTTGAGGAATTTACCTATTTCCCCATCTACACCTGAGGAAGAAAGGAGAGACTTGGTGATTGGCTGAGCCTCCAAAGCTCATTCTTCCTTGTTTCTTACTCAATCCATACACAAGTCTCCTGGCTCCCAGTCTAGTGTTCCAGCAAGACCTGGGAACTAAATATTCCCTGGAGCTCTTATAGTCTATCGGGGATAAACTACAGAGTCAAAAATCCCAGATCTTCAAGGCAGTAAGCCTTATTTTTCTTATTTGCTGGGATACTCAGCTAGGTATTGAATCTAGCCTAGTGTTTACAATGCAATAAGGGTGCCACTAATATTGGTTGCAAGGATGAACATCACTAGTAAGAGACAGGATCCTGGAGATGGCATTGTATTTTCTTGCTTCTCACTTCTCCTACCTTTGAAATAAGTAGGTGTGGTCTCTGTGTTTTGAGAGACCTTTCCACTTCAAAAATTGTTTGACCCTAGAGCAGGGGTTCTTTTCCTGAGGTCTGAAGATGGGTCAGTGTACTCTCCATAACCCTATGGATAGTATCTCTACAATTAGATTTATTTTAGTATAATTTCAGAAGTAAAAGTCATCCAAACTAGGGGTCTAGTTCTATGGATTTTGACAAATGTATATACTCAAGTAACCACCACTATAATCAAGATAGAGCATATTTTAACTACTACAGAAAGTTCCCTTAAGCACTTTTATAGATAGTTCCTTTCCCAGCCCCAGCCCTGACAACCACCGATCTTTTTTCTCTTCCTATAATTTTACCTTTTCCATTAACTTGTACAGCCTCCACCATAGTCTAGTCTTTCACTAAGTGACATTACCAGTCCTCTTTCTCTTTCCAGGACCTCAGCAACCTGTCCGTTGGCAATGGGTTTGATAGCTAAGCTCTGTTTCTTAATCCTGCATTTCCCAGGCAACACAATGCAAGCTTTCTCTGGGCCCCCCACCCCTCTGAAGGTCTGGCTCAGACAGCAGTCTCAGACCTTCCAAGAACCCATCATTCAGTCTTGCCCTGCTTCCTGCAGAGGAACAAATACAATACATGAAGCTTTCTATCCACTTGCTCTCATTTTCCTCATTGATGTCTGTACCTGGGAGGAGGGATGCCAAGATGTTTATCAAGACATGGCAAACTAGAATGGGAGACCAGATTTTCAATCCTGGTTTTGCTACTAGAAGCTCACTAGACATGGGCAAATTACTTCAACTTCTCATGCCTAAAATCTTGAGGAGCTCTCCAGAGTCCTTGGGATAAAATGGCAAAACCTTCACAAGACCTGTAAGGCCTTATATAGCCTGGATTTTACCTGTGTCCTCAGCCCCTGCTCCCTCATTGTTACCCTTGTAGTGACCTCCAATGACTCTCTCCTCAACCAGAGGTTCAGAAAGTAGGCTTTGGGCGTAAGCTGAGGGCCTTTGGTCTTGTAGCTTCCCAACATTTAGCTGGGCAATGTGTGCCCCTAAGTGGAGTTCTGAAGATGCACTTATGAAAGTACTTAAGCCAGAGCGTAACCAGGCCAAGTTTGAGGTTGCACAGTCCTCAGCAAAACAAGAAGAGTGTATTTAAAACCAAGGAATAGGGATGTTTGGTTGCTTCCTGTATGTATGTAACTTCCTTCTCCTCAATTATGCACTTTTCTCCATGATACGTATCTTCAGGACAGCCTTGGAATAGTCAAAAATTCTTCAAGTGGCTGTGGTTTATTCAGCTGGCATGTATTAAACGTGGGGGGTGGTGAGGAATCCACTGAGACATCAGCCTTCTTAGCTGCGGGTCATGACAGCTACTGCTTCTCTAATACCTTCTCTGCACTCAGCATCTTGCTCTGAGTTTTACATGCATTATCTTATGTATTCATTACAATACACATAACACTATCCATTTTCTACCAATAAGGGAACTGAGGATTACACTGGGAAGTTAGGTGGCAGAGGTCATGAAGCTGGTGACGTGTACAGCCTGGACTCTAACTCAGGTGCCTCTGATGCCAAAGCCCATCCGTGTAACTGCCAGGTACGCTGTGGGAAATCAAGTTCGTTACATAACCCTATGAGGTCTCAGTTTCCTCTGTGCAATAAAATGTTACCTTGGCTTATAGAATTTATAAGAATTGAAAGGACAATTAATATAAAGCATTTATTTATCATAGTACCTGGAACACTGTAGTCTCCATATAGGCTAGCTGCTATTATTCTTACCATTATTATGATTATTATCAGCCAAGAAAGAAGTATATGCAAAGCACTATGTGGTTCAAAGGAGGGGCAATCATCTTCACCAAGAGGACAGTCAGGGACAATGCGAAGATAGTGAAAGTTTCATCCAAATTTAAGCTCAACCTCGAAAGGAAATGTGTAGGTAGGGACTTGGGGCCAGAGGGTATTCCAACAGTAGAAACTGTGTGAGTGAAGACACAGACAGGAGAGCACAAGTGTTGACTACGAATCGTAAGTAGGTCGACTGATGTATATGTAAATGCAGATGAGGGTGGACAGATGCCTTGGGGTGGGAGTTTTTTTTTTTTTTAAGATTTTATTTGTTTATTTGACAGAGAGAGAGAGATCACAAGTAGGCAGAGAGGCAGCAAAGAGGAGAGTGCGGGAGAAGCAGGCTCCCCGCTGAGCAGAGAGCCCGATGTGGGGCTTGATCCCAGGACCCCGGGATTATGACCATGTGGGGCTTGATCCCAGGACCCCGGGATTATGACCATGTGGGGCTTGATCCCAGGACCCCGGGATTGTGACCGGAGCCGAAGGCAGAGGCTTTAACCCACTGAGCCACCCAGGTGCCCCGATTGGGGTGGGAGTTTTGAGGGCCACGTTGAGTATAGGCTTGGTTTCACAGAAAGAGAAGAAACAATGAAAGCTTATGAGCAGGGCAGTACAGAGCAGAATCACGCCCCAGGAAGATTTGGCAAGCCAGATATACCCACTGTGGCTAGGATGCATGTGAGGAGGGTGCAGGATCGGAGACTCAGGAAGAACACTTGGGAAGGACAAGTCTGACCCATTACAATACTATGTCTAATTAGCAAGACCTCTTGCTTTAGACAGAGAAGAATCTCTGACCTCTATATCAGTCTTACAAAGACCCAAGGCTTAACAGGTCTTGCAAGGTATATTTTCAACAGTCAGAATACTTTTTTTTTTTTTAATTTAAATTCAATTAGCCAACATATAGTACATCATTAGTTTCAGAGGTAGAGCTCCGTAATTCATCAGTTGCAGGTAATATCCGGGGCTCATCACATCACAGTACTTTAATAAAAGTGTTTTACTTTACCATGTTCATTCTCAGACCAACCCTGTGCTGAGATGAAGGAAATATTTTGGACTGTGAGCCTGTTGAAGGCAAGCACTGTGTTTGGAGCTTGACTGCTCCCTCAACAAATAAGTGAGCGAGTGAGTGAGAGTGTGAGTGAAGGCAGGAATCTTCACTCCACTCAGGCAACTGAGGTGATAGGATGAAAAGATCTCAAGGTCTCACAGTTGGTAACATGTAAACCTGGGACTCGAACCCAGGGATTCCGATCTCATCATTTTTACACCCTCTCCATTTATACTCTCTTGAAAGCGTGCTTTTCAAAGTATATAAAATGTAATGACTTGGAAGTTTGCTTTTTTTCTTTCTTTCTTTTTTTTTTTCTCCTTAGAAGCAGAGCTTTGCCTTTTCACTTTTTAAGTCAGTCATGAAGGGAGCTTTGGCTTTGTGCCCCCTGAGAGCTGATTTTTTACCCCATGCTCCGACTCTGACATGAGATAATGCAGCTTAGCCTTCAGAGATATGAAAGGTACCAATTGTTTTGTTCTCCAAGCATTCAAATGCAGCTGTTGTGTGTGTGTGTGTGTGTCTGTGTGTGTTTCCCCTTTATAAACCTTTCTTCTAACAGCAAGGAGGGTGAATGATGGAACATAGGAAGAGGAAGTCAGGTTAGTCTGCCTCAGATAGCCTGAATAGTTTGGAGAAAAGAAACGAAATAACACAGAACTGTAACTTGTCATTGTTCTCTGCTGCTTCCACCACCCACTGCCAGTCTACATTTTCCATCAAATATTTATAATATCGGTTGTGCAGCAGATCAAGAAATTCTCTTCTCTGCATTGGTCCATCTTAAAGGAGGAGCCTGGCATCAAAGAAATCCATTGTTACCACCCCTCACTCATTTCTGTCCTTTTTCTCCCCTTCAGGGAGAACAGAAAGCCTGGTTTGCAAAACGACGTTTTCATTTCAAATTGGTCTCTTTCCATTAGCGTCTTGGTTCTCGGGGACAAAAGAAAAAAAAATAAATAAACAGATATACTATAAATAGCATTGTTGAGGACACCAAATCCTAAATAATAAGATTTTATATTTGTACAGTGCAGTGTACATCGCTTTTACAGACACTTGTGCTGCTGGGTTTTGAACAGTCAAGGAGCTATTTGGTATATAAACCATGACCACTGGTTGAAGAATTTGCCAAGATCAAGATGCGAGCTCTGCACAGATCAGACTCCTCACCTTGGCCGGGTCTAGAGTTTCACCCTTGTTAGTACTTCAGAGATGACTAGGTTCAAGGTGCCTGCATCGAGGCAACTAAATCCTTGAGAGACCGCCCTGTGCACTGTTACTGCAGCGGTGTCCGTTTGCCACCATAAAGAGGCAATCATGAGGGCTGTAGTCTGGAGTCTTCAGACAATGCTGCCTTTCCCAGAGGTAGGGAAGTCTCCATAGGGAGCCCAATTCTGAGGAGAAGTGTTTCTGTTTTGTTTCGTTCTTTGTTACACAGCATAGTGATTAAGCACATGGGATTTGGAATTGGGCAAATTTTGTGTATTAGCTACCAATGCTGCCTAATAAATTACCCCCAAACTTAGGGGCTTACAACAACAGTAATTATTTGTTATCTCTTATGGCTCTGTGGGTCAGGGACTCAGACAGCACAGTGTCTGAGTTCTCAGCTGGAAGACTTGAAAAGCGGAGGCTGAGATCTTCTGAAAGCTCCCTGACTTTCATGAAGTCTTTGCAGCAGCTGTCAGCTGGATTGCTGACACACGGCTTCCCCACATGGCCTGTGCTTCTTCACACAGTGACTGCATGCCAAGGCTTAGCATGACTGACATTACAGCAGAGACCCTGCCATTCTGATGCCTCATGGCAAGTTATATCCACAATGGAGAGTAGATTGTCAGGATGGAGAGGAGAAAAGAGAGGAATGGGAGAAGAGGCGACCACAGGTGGCCACGTTTGCCTAGCACTGCTTTAAAGAATCTGGAGACAAAAAATTATAACCTCCCCCATTGCCATGTCTGTGTATTGTGCAGAAATGAGTGTATCAGGAAAGTGTAGCTTAATAATAAATTATCCAGAGAATGGCCTCTCATTTCACATTCCCAACCACTGCCAAGCCGCCATTCCCTGAGTACCCCCTTGGCCCAAGCATCTTCAGGCATAACCCCATTTATTTCTTACACAACCTGGTAAGCTCAATATTACAGCTTCTACTCCCAGTTTTCTGCATCAGAGTTTGAGTATATGGAAACTTCCCAGCCCCCTAGTGATAAACTCCTGCTGAGAGGATTTATTGTTAAAGATGTAGAGCCATTGTTCATTTGCAGACATTGTCTTCTTTAGTTTCAGGAAGCTAATCTTTGGCGGCCCTATCTGATACTTCCAGTCACCTAAGGAGGTCTTTTGGCTGGCTATTCAGGTATTCTGATCACATGATCTATTTTAACTTATTTTTTTTCCCTGCCAGTAGACTTCCCTTTGATCTCTCATATCATTATTCTTGCAAACCTACCCCCAAACAAAAATCTACACTAAACAAGGAAAGCTTCTTTAGTATGTCTGGATTTCCAAGCAACAGTGTCCTTTCCCAAAAGAGTAAAACGGTAAAAAATACTTCTTTCAACTAGAAATAAAAATTCTCTGTCATTTCAGTTTCTATGGCTTTTCTCCTTTCTTTTAAAAGCTTTCTTAAGACATTAGTCACATCCCATACAATGCACCCATTTAAGTGCTGAATTCAATCTCTTGTACTATATTCACGGATTTATGTATCTGTCATCACAGTCTAATTTTAGAACATATCCCTTCCAACAAAAAAGGAGCCCTGTACTCATTAGCTGTCACTCCCTATTGTCCTCTCATAGTCTCAATCCTAAGAAAACACTAGTCTACATTCTGTCTCCATAGACTTTCCTATTCTGGACATGTCATATAAATGGAATCATACAATACGTACTCTAGGACGACTGACTTTTCTAATTTAGCATAACATTTTCAAGATTTATCCATCAGGTACCATGTATCAGACTCAGTTCCTTTTTATGACCAAATAATATTCCATTATATGGGTATACCACAGTTTGTTCCTCCATTCCTTAGTTGATAGATATCTGGGTTGTTGCCACTTTTTGGCTATTGTGACTCATGTTGCTATGAACAATCCTATACATGTTCTTATGTGGGCACATGTTTTCATTTGTCTTGGCTATGTACCTAGTAGTAGAATTGCTGTGTTACCCAGTAAGTCTATGGTTAACTTTCTGAGGATCGAACTGTCCCCAGTGTGGCTGTACTATTTTACATTTCCACCAGCTATATATGAGGGCTTCAACTTCATGTCCTCACTCACACTTGTTACTCTGGTTTTGATGTTCGCCGTTCTAGAGGATATGAAGTGGTATCTCATCACAAGTGCTCTCCTGCATCCCTGTCACCTATTTCACCCATCCCCCTACCCACCTCCCCTCCGGTAACCCTCAGTTTGTTCTCTGTAGCCAGTCTACCTTTTTAAAGTTCTAATCTAGTTGTTGATGTTTGGCATGAAAATAAAGAAAAGAAATTCTAGTCCTTTGTCAATGAAAGTATGGTTCACAGACCAACAGCATTAATGTCACCTGGGATCTTGTTAGAAATGCAGAGTCTCAGGCCCTACCTCAAACCTACTGAATTAGAGTCTATATTTTAACAGGGCCTCCCAGTAATTTGTATGCATGTTAAAGCTTGAGAAACACTGATCTGGTTTATCAAGATATCATCAGAAACAGTTGAGTGATTCAGATAGTTTTGATAGGATTTACTGAGTCAGAAGATTAATGATACTATCATCATTAAGCTCTTATTATAACACCATCTTGATTCCTTTCTCTCCTTGGCTTCCAGTAAGTCTTCATTCACAAGGTCCTATGGAATTTTCTGTAATTATAACACATATCCTTTTCTTCCCATTTCTATAGCTACTACCTTTGTCTTGGCCCTCACTACCCTGTGCCTGGACTGTCGAAGCTGGGTCCAGATTTGTCCCTTTATCCCCTGCATGCTTCTCCATTTGCCTAAAGCTCTCAACCTTTCACAGCTTTTCTGAGTTTTTCTTGCCTTCAAGATAAAATTTATATCCCACTCTGATGTGAAGACCTTTCCATTCAAGCCCCAAAACACTCTTCCCAGAGAATCTTTTGCATGTATGTTCTCTCTGTCCATGCCTTTATTCACACTCTGGAATGCCCTTCCCCACCAGTTTATGCCATCAAGGCTTTATGGAAACCCCACATTCATCATGAATGTTTCATCTACCCACATCACTCGACTCCCCTACTCTGAGTTCTGTGGTACTTATTGGTTATACTCGTTTTTGTTCAATTGCATTATAATTTCAAGAAACACGTGCCTCTCAATTAGACTTGTGAGTTCATGGAGGACAGGGGTCACATCTTTATCTCCCTCCCACCTCCAGCATCTGACAAGGCACTAGGCACACAGTAAACAGTCAGTAAATATTTTGCTTCCAAATCTGATGAAGTTGTAGACTAATGCCCAGATTTATAAGCACACCACTCTTACTAATTTATTTCCCCTAAGGGTCTATGCTACAGTTCAGTAGTTACGTAAACAACATTATTTATAAAACCAACCGTGGGTAGGCAGTCTCAAATCAGCTGGGCAGTAGGCACTGGATGCAGTCCAATATTTTAGGCCAAATAAAAACTGTGAACCTTCATTTCAAAAGCCACTGTATTCTGTGGAACCAGGCTCTATTCTAGATGTCAGAACAACAGGTATCCCTTCCGACCTCTCTGCTGTGGCACTCAAGGCCAGCTGCTTCCAAGCAGCTGTGTCAGGCAGAGCCCCAGCTGGCATGCTCCCACTGAGCCTGGGGCATCCCAGATACAAAATGGTGATAACATTGACCCTCATTCTGTATTTTGTTACATTTTCGTGTTTGCCTGGTACTTCCTTATTGAGACTACTGGCAACATTGTGTGCTGCTCACTGGGCTCAGTATACTATTGGCTTTTTGTATATGGCTTACTTTTCCTACTCCAGGGATTGGAGAGTAAAGATTCCTGTGAGTAGCCATTACTAGTGACAGTCTTTTTTTGTGTATATATTAGTTCCTTTGTACCATACAAGCTTAAAGAGATAGAGAGGAAAAGTGTCATTATTCCCTTTTTACAACTGGGGAAACAGAGACTCAGAAAAGTGATCTAATTTACCCAAGCTCACAAATTATGGGTTTGTGTCCAAGCTGGGATTAGAGTTCAGGCTCTATAAACCTAGAACTAATATCAGTTAATAGGCTTAGGGCAGTGTAACTGGTTATTAAAGGTAGGTAAAGTTAGGATTTGAACCCAAAAGATCTTTTTCTGGAGTCCATACTCTCACTCAACTATTAACATGACCTATCAAACAAACCATACTGATTCAGGTTAAAAAATATATATATTTGCCATTTTTCCTCTAAGCCCGGCTTGCCAAAATTGGGAGCAGTATCCTGTCTTTGAGATTCATTACTTCAAATAACTATCTACTTTTTCTTTCAAAGTTATCCCTTTAATAATGACTGTTCAATTCTGATTATATCTGGGACAGAAATAAGAAACCTATTTAGATGCTAATTGGCTCTAACATCTCAGTGAGTCTTGTATTTCCTACAAGGAGCCTCTAGAACATAGATCATAGATCAAACAGTTACTACAGAGTTTTCTGGACCCACTAGCTTCAATGTGGTTCAATGCATTTGAATTTATAAAGCGGTTTTATAATAGAACAAATCGGTGCTAAGGACAGTGTCTTGAAGGTTAGGCTTTCAGGGTAGCAGTTATTTTCTTATGCATAATAGTGGGGATGCAGAATGGACAAATTAAATTCTTTTGCCCGCATCAGAACACTGAAATAAAGAGTTTCTGAGTGTTTCAGGAAGTTTACAGGATTGTGGTAAAAAGCTAAATTTCTGGTGTCAGACTTCTTAGGTACAAATCACTGCTTTGTAACTTGGTAGCTTTGTAACCTTTGGCAACTTAACTTCTCTGAGTCTCAGTTGCCTCATTTGCACCATGGGGTCATAATGATACCCACCTCACAAGACTGAATTTGTGACTAAATGAAAGGATAAATGTAAAATACTTAGCCCAATGCCTGGCACATAAGTAACTGCCTCATAAAATCTGGTTGTTATTATTATTATTATTATTATTAGTAGTAGTAGTAGTAACTATTTTTTAATATTCCTATGGTCAAATAAGATGAGAAGTCATCCTCATCCTTCATAAGTATTTATGGAGTGTCTGTCTCTCAGGCCTGAGTAATCCCTACTGATATACTAATAGTAAGGGTCCATCTGTGTTTAACTGAGAAGAGGAAAGAAATGAGGGATGGAGAGGAGAACCAGCCCTTAACACCAGATGGTATATACCAGGGCTTCTCAACCTTAGCACTGTTGATATTTAATTGGTTTGGATAAGTCTTTGCTGTGGGGGCTGCCTTTACCACTGAAGGATGTTCAGCAGCATCCTGGCCTCTACTCACTCCATAAGATGCCAGCACCAAACCTCTGCCCTCCATTTGAGACCATCCAAAATGTCTCCAGACACAAATGTGTCCAGAAGGGCAAAAGTGCCACCACTTGAGATTTACATAGTGTATCTTCCCATGATAGGAACATGTATGGCCATGGAGTAGCCTGTAATAGACAGGGGCAGAGGTGGGAATTTTCTTGTGTGTAAGAGACACATACATGTTTTAGGCTTTATCTCTGTCACAACTACTCAGTTCTACCATTATATCATGGAAGCAACCATAGACAGCACATAAATAAGTTTCAATGAAATGTCATTTATGGAGATTGAAATGTGAGTTTCATATAATTTTCATGTGTCACTAAATATTCTTTTTTTTCAACAATTTTAAATTATTAGAACCATTCTTAGCTCACCAACCAGTAAAAATCTAGTTGTGCTAGATGTGTCCCATGGGCAATTTTTGCTGAGCTCTGCAGGGCTAAGGAGAATATGAAGCCCTGAGGAAAAAATATGATACTTCCCTATGGCATCCAATAAACTAAAAAATTGGGGGAAGACTTTTTTTTTTATTAAAATCAAAATTGCTAGGTGCCTGGGTGACTCAGTGGGTTAAGCCACTGCCTTCAGCTCAGGTCGTGATCCCGGGATCCTGGGATCGAGTCCCGCATTGGGCTCTCTGCTTCAGCGGGGAGCCTGCTTCCCTTCGTCTCTCTGTGCCTGCCTCTCTGCCTACTAGTGCGATCTGTCAAATAAATTTAAAAAAAATCAAAATTGCTCTATTTTGGAAGAGAATCCAAACTCACATGAGTTTTCAAGATAAAACAAAGTATTTCAGAGTAATATCTTATTTTCTGTGGGTTGCTTAGAGCTATGTCTCAGATCCCTAGAAGCTATCCCTGACATCAGTCTCTGCTTTTAGGGTACTTTGGTGAAAAACCTGAGAAGTTGCCACTGTAGGTGAGAAACTAACTCACATAAGAGACTTCTGGACTTCTTATAAATGATTACCCTTAGATGGGATCCAGTAAGGCACGGAGAAATATTCTGATTGCCTTGGTGGCTCAAATGTATTTCATCCAGAGAATGGTTGTATAACATGTGATTATTTAATCCAAGTTGGTCCCTATAATCCTTTCTGAAATTTTCAAGTGTCCCCTTTATTCCACTTAGGAGCGGGAGTGTTATATTCGTTTCTCTTGTCAGCTAAGCAGTGTGTATGCTACTCCACATGATGCCTCCCCAGGAGATTAACAAATGACCAGGCTCCACCCCCAGGAAGCTGAAATTTTTCCATTAATGTTAGGTCTTATTCAGATGAGATGACCCCAAAAGAGTACATCATCAGGAAAGATATAATGGTGGAAGGAACCCTGGAATGGCAAGCAGGGGGCTTCTTTTCTAGCCCTTCTATGCCTCTTATCCTGAATGGGAGAGTTACTTTTCTCTTCCACCCAGAGCGCTTTTTTGAAAAGGATTCTCAGGCACCATCCAAGCTGAGCTGGGAAGAGTGCCACAGCTGATTAAAGCTGTCTGCCATGGATGGGAAATCAGGGAGTGGCTGGCATAAGTGCTGGGGTGTTGCCATGCTTAGTCTCAATCATCTTTATGGTCCCTTTTGACTGGAGATGTCTATGGCTATATTACTCTGATTGCACGGTTTTGTATTATTCAATGGATCCAAAGAAGGAGGGATCATTGTGGGATGAAAAAGGCAAGGGAAGATTACATGGCAGAAATGAGAGGGTGGTCAGGGCTTTGAAGATGTTTATTCTTTCTCACAGCTGGGCTCCAGCAGAGGACATTTTGTACGGACTTGGGTTTTGGTTGGCTCTCAACTGGGTGCCTTCTATTGTGGCGTTGGCATGGCGAAAGGGGGGCATGTGGGAGATATTGTGTCCCTGCCATTCTCCCAGCCCTCGTGAAAGGAAATGTCTTCCTAATGAGCCCATCCCAGAGAGTCTGGCCTTTCAGATAAACAAATAAGCAGGAGACACAAGAGGACTGGAAAAAATAAGGCCACTTTGAGTGACGGCCCAAATAAAGGAAACCTAAGAGGTCTGAATTTAGCAGTTAATGAGCACATCTCCTCATCCATACTTTCTTGACCAGGACATCTATTGTTGAGTATGCCAGCAATGTGTGTGTCTTATGCTTCCTGTAGGAAGCAGCCCTTCCAGCCGGCCTCTGTCCTAGTACTTTTATTTTGTCTTTCATTTGGCGGGCGGTGGGGGTGGGGGGATTGCCTGGAGGATACTTGCAAGGTGAAAAGAAATCTAAAGCCAATTTCAGCCTAAAGCCATTTATTTATGTAATTAATGGAGATAAAAATATAATTCACCTCCCAGGGTAGCTAGAAGAATCATCTAGGCTCCTGCTCGGAAAGCACTTAGGATAGCACCCGAGCTTTTAGCCACCATCGGATGCATGCTGGCTGTACTCATTGTTAGCAGAAATAAATAGCATCATCTTATTCATGCATGGAGGTACACTGAAAAGAGCCTGAAGATGGGGGATCTAGTTCCAGTGTTGCCAGCAGGTCCCTGTGAGATTTGGGGCAAATCATCTCTTACGTCAACTGAGAGTAATGGACTAGAGTCTTCATTCATTCAGTAAACATACTTCAAAGACTAACTAAATGCTAGGCTGTGCCCCAGGTGCCAGACACATAAAGCTGAGGAAGATGCAGTTTGTGTGCTCTCAAAGGACTCCAGGTGTAAACGAGGGAGACAGACAACGAATGCATTTAACAGTATAACACGAGAATTACTGTCACTGTCATGACATGGGCCAGGTGCTCTGGGGCCCTAGGCAAGAAACTGGTGAGACTGAAGCCTGGTCCTGATGCCACCTTCCATGGATCTGTAACAGAAGGTGTCCAAGAAACTAGCTGGGTGATTAGGGGAAGAAGAGGCCCCCTAACTGGCGAGGAGCCTAAAACCCAGATCCTCTCCTTATAAGACCAGAAATCTTACCAAATACCAAGCTGCCTTATAATACAAACCTTCAAGGAAAAGTGATGTGCAGAGAGGTGACATGGTGACAGTAATGGTGGCTTGGAAACAGGAGACTTCAATCTGAGTTTCAGAATTGTTATTGTGGTAGCTTGATGACTTGGGGAAAGTTGTTTGATTTCTCTGAGCCTCCATTATTTCATCCACAGGAAGGTTGTTGTGTGTCAACATGCTTTCCATGTCCCCATGTGGTTAAGAGGGAGACTTTATTTTAAAGCTTTGGTAAACTATAACTTATAGAAGCTCTGGATTATGCTTATTTCTGTGTTTATTCTTAATAAAAATAATAACTACCCTCCTATGTTATAAACACACACACACACACACACACACACACACACACACAATACATTCAGTGGCCAGTAATTGAATTTGGGTGTTCAAAGAAGTAAGTAAGGATATTTTTCTTTCAACAATCACTATCTTTTTCCAGGAAAATAGGCTAAATGTAGGACTCTCTTTAATTTTAATACAAAGCAGTCTTAATTTTTATAGCCTGGATATGTGTGAAACACAGAATAGAGTGAAGGAGGAAGAGAGAGTATCTATTTCTCCTGAAAGCTAATCAGAAAAACAGCTCAAGGTAAGCATCTTGTGAGCTGATCTCAGATTAATTGAAGTCTCAGCATTCTGTTGTGCTGGGAACCCCTGAAGTGGGTGACTGATTATCTAATGATGGAAAGAAAGGGTAAATGATTATAGTAAACTAAAGCCTTTGTTGGAGGCAAAGCAAAGGGGATGTGAGGTAGGAAAAATATAATAAAGACAGAGTGAGAGAAGAAACTTGTGTTCTAGTCCCCTTAGATAGGTGACCTTGAACAAGGCTCTTCCCTATACTTGGACTCACTTTGTTTCCCTCTAGGTGCAACCCCAAGGCTTGGTCTAGAAAACCCCTGAGGCTCTTTTCAGGCTTGCTGAACTATGAGGTTTCCACCTGTACAATACTGAAACAATAACAAACCAAGAATGAGTGAGCTAACTGATAAACTGAAAGAGAAACAGACTCGTAAAACCCACTGACTCAAATTAAATGGAGAATTCATGTTGATTTAGAGCTGGCAATCTCAGGCTTCTAAATCACAAGGAGACTCTATTTAATCCTAGGATGGTCTCTTGGGCTTTATCTTTCTCAGCTCAGGAGTGCTACACAGAGAGCTCCCTTGGAAGTCAAGATGAGAGAGAGAAAGCAAGAGCCAATGTCAGAGAGAGCCATTTAGAAAAAGAAGAATATACCTGAATTAGTTGGGGAGCTGCCCTATACCTCCCCACCCCGAGGTATAGGCAAAAGGATTATGAAAGCCTCAGCCAGGCCTTAAATATTGGTTGCCTACCTGCTCAATGATCTTATGTAGGGTTAAATAAGTAACTTGCACACCATCTGTTTAATAATACTGTTTACCATTTTTAGAAACTACAAAGAGTAGGGAATTCAGCTGACCCAATGTCCAGCACTTGACCCTATGGACATTTGACCCTGGAGAGTCTAAGAAGTCCTGAAGGCTGGGAAAGGTTGCTGAACATCAGCCCCAGAGAGACATCAGATAGCTCCCCAAATCCATGCTACTCCAAATAAGCAACGGGGGCCTGGGGGAGATCCCATGCTTTCCCAGAGTCACCCATGAGTCCATAGAACTGGGACTGGAACTCAGCACTCCAGGTAGGACAACGACTCCAATCCAGTGTCGGGAAGCTTCCAGAGGCCCTTCCGATGTCAGAGAGGGGTGCAGGGATGCTCTGTTTCTTGGTTCTTTGCAGTATAATGTCAGAAAGGAATTGAGGATTCTCCTTGGGCATGGAGGCCACCACCCAACTTAGAGTGACAGTTAGACAAAAGAATGTTGGATTTGGGGGACTCGGTGAGACCTCGTATACAGCGGGTCTTCAGACACACCACTAGCATGCAGGGAAGAACTACATTCATCTGGAGACCCAGCTGCTGTGCCCAATTCCAATCAGGTCAATATTCTGATGCAGACAAGAAGAGCTGTGCTGTAAAGAGAACTGGACTAGGAGTCTCAAGGCCTAGGTTCTTTTCTTTTTTTTCCAATGACTTATTTATTTATTTGAGAGAGGGAGAGTGAGAGAGGGCAGGGGGAGAGGCAGAGGGAGAGAGAATCCTAAGCAGGCTCCATGCCGAGTGCAGAGCGAGATGCAGGGTTCCAACTCTTGATTCCGAGATAATGACCTGAGTAAACCAAGAGTTGGATGCTTAACCAGCTGAGCCACCCAGGCGCCCCAACTCAAGGCCTAGTTTCTAATACTATTTCAACAACCTGCTTGTCACCTCTCCCTGATACTCTATTTAAATTCTGTGAGCCTCAGTTTCCCCATCTTTAAGACAAAGATGATGATATCAGTATCTGCTGAGCAGTGTTAACTTCAACTAAATGAACCAAGAAAAAGAAAAAAATAACAAAACCCAAGAGGCATGGAATTAAGTATGAATTTCTAGGTTTTAGTTTATACACATCACAAAAATTTAAAGAGAAGAGGAAGAGGGTCACCTGGGTGGCTCAGTGGGTTAAGCCTCTGCCTTTAGCTCAGGTCATGATCTCAGTGACCTGGGATCTAGCCCTGCATGCTTACCCCTCTCTCTCTGCCTGCCTCTCTGCCAACTTCTGATCTCTCTCTCTGTCAAATAAATAAAGTCTTAAAAAAATAAAAAATAGGGGCGCCTGGGTGGCTCAGTGGGTTAAGCCTCTGCCTTCAGCTCTGGTCATGATCTCAGGGTTCTGGGATTGAACCCTGCATCAGGCTCTCTGCTTGGTGGGGAGCCTGCTTTTCCCTCCCTCTCTCTGCCTGCCTCTCTGCCTACTTGTGATCTCTCTCTGTCAAATAAATAAACAAAATCTTTAAAAAATTAAAAAATAAAAAACAAAAAAAAGAGAAGAGGAAGAGATATAAGTATCCTGAGGAGATGAGGAAGTGTTTTCCTGGAGAGATGGGGAAGAAGCTGAGCCCCAAACACAGGTTGGATTTGCACACTGGGAGAGGATGTGAGGAAGGGGAGGGGAGGTAAGGAAGTAGGGGCAAGAGCCTGAGCAAATGTCCAGAGCTTCTGATTATTCTAATGCCTTGGGCTTTGTACTTTTGCTTTAAATAATATTCTAATTTGGAGTGCCTGGGTGGCTCAGTCATTAAGCCTTCAGCTTAGGTCATGATCCCAGGATCCTGGGATTGAGTTCTGCATGGAACTCCCTGATTGGTGAGCCTGCTTCTTCCTCTCCCTCTGCCTGCTGCTCCCACTGCTTGTGCTCTTGCTCTGTGTCAAATAAATAAATAAAATCTTTAAAAAAATACATACATACATACATACATAATATTCTAGTCCTTGACACCACCATTCAACAGTGTTTTCTGTTTCCTGAATTGTTTCCCTGGGGAGGAGTGGAAACTACTTGTTGAAATAAGTCACATCACAGAAACTTCTGTTCTTCCTATCCACTGAAATTGTTTTAATACTTTTTTTTTTTTTTTAAGAGAGCGAATGTATACACAGGAGTGGTGAGGGGAGGGGCAGAGAAAGAGGGAGAATCTCAATCAGAACTCTGTGCTGAGCACAGAGCCCAACCTGGGGCTTGATTTCAAGACCATGAGATCATGACCTGAGTCAAAATCAAGAGTCAGTTGCTCAATCAACTGAGCCACCCATATGCCCCATTCACTGAAATGTTTGTCAAAATATATGAATTGTTAAAAAAGTAAAGTCTATATCCAGATAATCCTCCAAATGAACGGACTTATTAGCCTTTAATTATATTGTGTTCCCTTGTAATGCTCTTCATGTGCTCAATTATATCACTAATAATTATAATCCCTTCTCTGTGTTTTGGGCTTTAGAGTATGTAAAGGGTTTCATTTATGTTGCCATCTTTGGCTCTCATGGCAAACCCATGCAGTCATTTAGGTTGTCCTAGCTACAGAGAGGTCACTAATAGTTGGCCAGGTTGCCTGATTCATAGTAAGCTTTCAGTAAATGTTGGATGGATGTTTGGATGGATGGATGGGGCAGAGGCAGGGATTAAGTGAGTTGACAGCTGCTCTGAGTATCTGCCATATTCTATCATTTTCCCTCAGTGATAATCCCAGCTTCAGGGGAGATGCCAGGGCACAGACAGCTGCTGTGCTCCGCGGTCATTTACCTCTGGGCTACCCTGGAGCCTGTCAAATGGGGACACTAAGCCTCTCTGCTCTGATTTTGTGATATAAGAAATTTATCCGTTTCCCATGAAGCAAGGTGCTCAACCACAAAGACTGTCCCCTTTTATACTCTGTGATAGTGTATTTGGAGTTTCTCCCTCATTTGGGAAAAATATAATTCTTGCCTATTTCTATCCCAAGCAGGGAGCCTGCTTCCCTTCCTCTCTCTCTGTCTGCCTCTCTGCCTACTTGTGATCTCTGTCTGTCAAATAAATAAATAAAATCTTTAAAAAACAAAACTTTGAAAACCCCATCCTGATAAAAGCTACTTTATATTTCTGTTCATTTGTCTGGAGAATCTGAGTTCGGTTTCTTGATACCATGGCACCAACTTGTTCTCTATTTGGGGCCTAGGAACCATCAACCAGAATCAAGTGTGCTATTTAACCCCAAGAAGTAAAAATATCTGGGGAGAAAATGAAGGGCAGTACTGGGAGTCAGGTCAACATATCTTTGCCTAGAACTGTGCCCTTCTCACCCCTCTCCCTGCAATAGATGAAGCTTGTTCTCATTAGTCATTACCTACGAAGGAGTTGTGAAGAATAATACTGACAATGATGACAATAAGAATAACAGATGATTAGTAATGTGTATAGATATATATACACGTGTATATATATAGCCCTCTGCTACTTCTCTCAAAGCATTTTTTCCCCTCTATTGTTTTAATTTACCTCACACTCACGCACAGAGGTAGAGTGGGAGTATTCTAATTGGGGAAATGACCATGAAGTGCTGAAGTGGTTTGCCTCAAGGTCATATTGTAAGTGGTGGAGGAGGTGAAACCAGGTCACAGATCTCACAAGTCCTGGGCCAGCAGAGTGTGTCAAGACCCCTTGGCTCCCAAGGGGTCCTTGGGAGAAAAGACTGGGATCCTGAATTTCAGATCAAATAAATAGGAATTGGAGCATACTGAGACTCTAAAAACCTTTTCATCCATATAAGGTAGGCCTGCTCCCCCCTTTTGCACATGGAATAACAGCCACAACCTGGACCCCACATGGGCAAGTACCCTTTGCACCACCTGTTGAAGTACCTACTAAAGTGAAAGTTCCTGCCAGCCTGCCTTTCAGCCCCATATGTGGCTAGGGCTGCCGTGAATGTGGAAGATGCAGAGAAATCAAGGTAGTGCTCAAGGAGACACATTGCCAGAAGGAAGACAGACTAGGTACAGAACTCCTCAGTTAATTGAGAGTTTTCTTTATTGGATGCAAAGGTCTCTGTGACCTTGGGCAGACCTTGGGGCAGACCTTGGGCTTGGCACGCATTTACCCTAGGCTTCTCTTGTCCTCCCCTGAGGGGTTAGGACAAGGTGAATCTGTGAATTCTTCCAATTTGAGCATTCTTTAATTCTACCAAGTGTGGGCTGGGAGGGATATATTTGGCTGTTTGATTAGACTGTTGAATTATTGGTAATATAAAAGGCTCTTATATTTTAACCCATAGGATACATTATGTTTTCTTAGTTCCAGATATGAGCATCCTAAATGGGAAAAAAAATTCTCTACGATTTTCCTGGAGCCTCCTCCTTACCCCATACGGTTTATCTCCAATAACTTAAAAAGTCCAATAAATTTCTTTTTCTGCCCTGGGACCTTATCTCCAATGTTAAAAAGCTTAACAGTCAATGCAGCAGATATATGGTGAGGGTGTGTCAGGCAACAGGCACAATAAACCCACACATAACAGTAAGCACAGGACCCAGCACAGGGTTAGTACACGTTAAAATGCTAGTTCTTGCTGCTGTCATGGCTGCCATCATCATCAGCATCATCATTGTCACCACTTCAGAAATGGTACAAGAGGTTGTTTTGTCTCACCTACCCCTGGAAACAATGGAACAAAGTTGAAACTATTGTTTCCACATTTTGCAGATGAGTTAACTGGAACAGAGGGGAGTTACATAACTGAGCTCACACAGCCCGTCTTCAAACACAGATATGCTGGTCCATGGAGCCATCTTTAGATCGCTAGTTTCATTAACCTCTGTACACCTTGACAGATACACATATTAACTCATCCAACTGAAGCCTAAAAGGTGACGTAGCTCAGAGGCAGCCAGCTTTCGCGGGATGTGCATGAATGAGAATCTGCTGTCCAGGTGTGAGCCTTTTGACCTTGGTCAAGTGCCTGTCCTGGGGCCAAACTTCTCTATTGGTGAAATGGCTAAAAAGAGTCACCTAGCCCACCTCCTAGAATGGACATGAGGTTGCAATGGGACAGTGGACGAGAATGCACTTTTATTTCGTAATCCACTCAGATGCATGATGCTCATCTCATTAATATTATACTCTCGTGGCCAATTTCTGAGGGGTTAGCCACAGAGAAGCTAGATCAGGCTGCAACATCTCATTAGAGGCTGAAATTTGGATTCAGAGAGAGGAGAATGTAGGGGCGTGAGCTCCACGGCCATAGTTCTTGCTGTTATCTGTATTCAGGGCAGCTTGCTGGCACCTTGGCAGTGCTGCTGCTCAGCAGGACGTCTCTGACTTTGATGTTGCACGTGTCAACATTCTAATAGGGTAGCAACCGAGATGGAGTGTGAGTTTGGAGAGACATCTTATGACAGGTTTTGCCTAAAAATGTTTCAACAGATAACCCTTCAGAAATAACAAAGGTAGTTTATGCATTTCACAGGAAACCCGGGGGCTTAGGTAGCAGCTCAGTTGCAAGTTTGGCACAAAGACAGCTTCCTACTCTCTCTTTTTTTCCCCCACTGCACATCTGTGAGCTATCATCGCCTGTCACAGTAGTACAGTTTAGTACTGCGTTTAGTTACGCTGACATTCCATCTACAATGACAGCAATGGTGGAAGGACATGAGGCTCTTTCCTTCTAGAAAGTCCACCCTGGAAACCCTTAGAAAGTCACTGCTCCCTCTTAAAATGTAAATCAGATGACCTCCTTTTGCTGTTTAAAAATCCTCTCATAGATTCCCATATCATGCTTAGAATGAAATCTCGATGTCGGAACAAAGGTGCTGTAACACAGAATAGATGCTCAGTGAATATTTCTAGGACGGAAGAATGATGACCTTCCTTTTACAGATGGAGAAGGGAGGACCAGAGAAGAGTACTCAGAGGTGCCTCCCTGTTTTCCCTCTGAAGGTTTTAGGTTAGGATCTTCGTGCCAAGCTGAGGCTTTGTCAACTTACAGCACCCAGAGGTTCTTGGTGTGACGTTTGCATATCCCTGGGAAGTCAGGAAATAAGATCGGGGTGACTGGAGCTCTATGAAAGTGTGGGCATATTATTTCTGGTGATAAGGTTAATACCTTTTAGTAGCACCTCAACGGGACCCTTGACTCATTGGTATCTCACATGGACTCTGTTAGCTTTTCCTTTTGAGCAGTTTATGTTTAGGGAATATGAAGTGAGCGTAGAGAGGAAGGGCCACCTTAAGGACCTTTCTCTTTTTCCACTGCCAGCATGACTCCATTCTTCAGCTGCAGAACACAGGAAAGGCTCTCCTTCTTATCACCAAAGCATCTCCTTCCTAAGTTCATTCTTTCCATGATGCATCTCCAGTGCCAGAAGCTGAAGTCAGATTTCCGCACGAATCAAAGAATTCCAGACTTGTGAAGGGAGTTACTTAATTTGCTGTTAATAAGCCACAGCAGGCACCGGGTTTTTCTAAGGAGCTTTCTATAACTTGGCATTTGCTGGCCCCTACCCTGACTTTTTCATTTGGTAAGTTTAGAAGCAAGGTGTGTCAGATTCCCAGGGCTACTTAACTAAGTACCACAGACAGGGTGGCTTAAAGCAAAAATTATCATCTCAGTTCTGGAGGCTAGAAGTCTGAAACCGAAGTGTCAGGAGAGCCATGCTTCCTTTTAACACTATAGGTAAGAATCCTTTCTTGCCTCTTCCTACTTTCTGGAAGTTGCCATTCATCTTCACCATGGATCTGCTTGCAACTCAGTCTCTCTCTGTTCCTGTCACCCCATGCTGTTTTCCCTTTGTGGGTCTTCTGTGTGTTGTCTTTTCTATTTAATAAGGATACCAGTCATGTTGGACAAAGGGTCCACCCAACTCCAGTGTAACCTCATCCTTGTTACATCTACAGGGACCCTGCTTCCACATAAGGTCATACCCTGAGGTACTGGCAGTTGGGACATGAACATGTATCTTAAGGGGACACAATTCAACTTGTGACAAAAAGCATAGGAATCTGTAGCTTTTCAAAGTTCCACCAGTGATTCTTAATGAGAAACACTGCTCTAACCTATACCCTCAATGTACATATGGGATACTGAGGCCCAAGGAAGGGATGAATCCAGGGTTACACAGAGACTCAGTGATAGAGTCAGACTAGGAAGTCGGATATCATGA
Source organism: Lutra lutra (assembly GCF_902655055.1). Taxonomy (NCBI): domain Eukaryota; kingdom Metazoa; phylum Chordata; class Mammalia; order Carnivora; family Mustelidae; genus Lutra; species Lutra lutra. The sequence continues at coordinate 45,678,053 of NC_062282.1, forward strand.
TCCCCCTGGCATTTTTCCCAGTATGCCAAATGCCTCCTCTCATAGATCTACAAAGAACAGCATTTAAGTGGGCATCTCCAGAGGCTTATGTATGCATAGGGCCGCTGACGTCCCACTGGTATCTGGAGGAGCAGCAGGGGTCTTCGGGTCCCATCTCTTGTTTCAGTCCCAGGGGTTAAAGTTTTAGGGCAAGTTGGTCTACCTCAGCAGTCATACAGATGCATCCCAGTTCCCTCCCAGTTGTGCCCATGTGCTCTGACCAATTCCTATGGTCAGTGACTGGCATTTGCATGAAGTGTGGGAAAACTTCCTTCCTCAATCTCACTTACTCAGAACACCACCACCATCTGGTATGTGTTAATAACACAGTCCTCTCACTTGGATTATCATGGGGGTTGGTTCTTAGGAAAAGAAGTTAACATCTGGAGAGACATCCCAAGGCTTGCACACCACATTTGAGATATTACTTAGTGGAAATATTGGTTGTCATGCCCAATTTGTGTCCCCTCCCACTGTATTTTTGTTCTGGAAGTCTGCATGATCTGTGGATCCCTGTCTCGACCAGTTCCCTCACAGCCAATGCATTTAAAGTCACGGATCCCAGAGTAAGCAAATCTAAAGTGTTTAATCTATTATTAATCAGCCAGTTGCCAAAATGACAGAGCTCTGGGTGGGGGGGGCACTGAGGAAGACATCAATATTTATGGCCTTGTTAGAGAGGGCATATTTTTTTCTCTCTCTCCTTTCTTCCCTTCCCTTAATATGAGAACAGAAATATGAAACATAAAATATGTTTTATGCTGTTGTACAGGGCAAGAATGTCCTGTTATGGAATGAGATGACTCCAACATGGTCTTGCATATTTGTTTGGGAATATGGCTGTTAAGAGCTATGGTCACTGGTTTTGGGTTAACAAAACCAGTCTACAGACCATGGCAATACAGCGGGGGAGGGCACAGAAGGGACCTGGAAACCATCTTTTACAAATACTTCATTTACTTGTAAAAAGTGGTGCCAGAGAGGGAAGGGGCTTCATTGTGACCATACACTTATGTATCACTCAACAACCCTGACCTGGATATGTCCCATGTGTCAGGCAATGTGTGAGCTGTCCGGGACACCAAGCTAAGTATGAAAAGGAATAGGTACCATTTATTAAGAACTTCCTAGGTGTTAGGTACGTGCCAAGTCCTTTAAATAGTCTTTCCTGATGAAAACTCTCCAACAGCTTCCCACTGCACTTGGAATAAATATAAGTGCTTTGCTTAGAAGGCTCTGTATGGCCTGACTCTGACCCACCTTTCTGACCTCCCCTCATTTCATTCTCCCCTTCATTCCTGATGCTCTAGGCTCAGTGGCTTTCACTGTTACTGTTCCTGGAATATAACCAGGCTCGCGGTCCCTTTAGACCTTTGAATCAGCTGTCCTCTCCTAGATTACTCTCCACTTTATCATCTCTAGCTGCTCATCTTTCCAGCTTTTTCAGAAATTCCTTGACAATGAGTTGCCCCCACACCTTTTAATCAACCTATCTTAGTGTCTTCCTACCCGGGCATGTTCTGATAAATGTTTAATACCTGGATATAGTGGGGCAGAGGCGGGGGAGGTGCTGATCAGTAGTATTTGACAGTTTTCATAGTGTAAATACCTCCATGATCGCTGATTCTGTCATTCAGCCTATCAACGTGTGCTGCTGAATACAGAGATGGGAAGAGAGATACACAGTCTACTCCTGTGAGCCAGTTTAAGTCCGTTCTGGCAAACTTCTTACTGTCTCGAATTATAGTGTTTGTTTGTTTATTTGTAATTCTTTCCCCCTTCCATGCCGTGGAAGCTCCAAAAGAGGAGGAACTTTTTTTCTGTTTTGTTTACAAGTGTATTCCTAGCGCCCAGAACATGGCCAGGAATATGGTGCCCATTTAATAAACTGCTGCTGAATGGACCATGAATGAATGAGTGAGAACCCTCATAGCAAAAACATTGAGTAGGTACTACTGTTTTCCTCATGTGCCAAATAAGGAAACTAAAATACAGAGAGAGAGATTAAGGAACTTGTCCAAACTTATATAGTCAGTACATGGGAGGCCAGGGTTTGAACCCAAGCAGTTTGTCTCCATAGTGTCTGCTCTGCATTCCAAGCTATATGAATTTGATGAGGTCCTTCTTTCAAAGAGCTCACAGTCTAGAGAAGAAAAAGACATCTGAACACGAAGAAAGTGGTGTGCATAATACACACTAAAGGACCTGGGTCAGTCAAGGAGAGCTAATGCTTTTTGGGTGTGGGAGTGTCGTGGTCGTCAGGCAGGTAATATTTGATCAAGGCCTTAGAAGACATCAGCAACAAGCTTTTTCCACCATGCTGAGTTTCTTCCTACCCGGGGCCGTGGAGACTATGAAATCCCCCTGAATCACGAAGAAGAGTCAGGCTTCACTCAAATGTAAAGAAAACACAGAAGCGTTATTAAGATGCGTTGAGGGTTGACTGGATATTTTAGTGCACAGGAAATAAGATAATCCACTTGAAGCACGCTTCTACATAGAGACTTAATTTCTCACTGATGCTCTTGTAAAATACTCTGATTAAGGGCTTGTTTTGCTCTAGGCTAAACTACTCACCCATTTCTGCTTCTGATTCTTTGCCTCTTACATTAAAATTTCAGGTGGCCACTGACCCAAGGTGGTACTGAGTGCAGAGGGTACTACTATATATTTTTTCTGGTAGCCAGCTGGAGAAACCACAGAGCCATCACTGCCAACTGCCTAAACCCTGGCCTTCCCTGCCTCTGTTTCTCCCTTCCCCAACCCCAAGTCAGCCTTTGGATTCTTCTGTCAACTCCTGCATCATACCTTCATTTTCTTTTGTCAACTCTTACATCATACCTTCCTTTTCATTCCCACTGCTTCATTTCAGTGAATGAATGAATGAATGCTTCATTCATTTATTTATATATTCATACACTCTTCAACAAAGGCCAAGTGTCTTATGTGTGATAGATAGTCAAGTAGGCTCTGGGAATACGATGATGAGCAAAAGCAGACGTGGCCCCTGCCTTCAAGAAGCATATGCTCTAGTCGAGGCAAACAGCTCTTAATCAAATAATCACATGAATAATAATTATTGCTGTGACAGATATCACAAAGGGGAGGGGCCTGGAGCATTTGACATTAGCAGGAACATCAGGGAAGGCTTATCAAGCAAAGTTATACTCAAATAAATATCGGAAGGATGAGTAGAAGGCCTAATTCATTTCTGCCAGTTGGAACATATATAGGTGTTCTTCTTTGGTGGAAGGAAGCATAGTGTCCACCCGCACAGGGAAAGTAGATGTGTTTGCATGGGGTCAGAGAACAAAGGTGGAGGGTGGGGTGAGGTAAGGCCAGGGAAGTAAGGAGAAGCTATGTTGGAGCCCTGGGAAGCAGTAGTCATTTCTTTGTCTAGATACCTTTAGAGAGATAAAACCTAGTACCTAGTACTTTCGCTCTCTCATCTTCTGGCTCATCCTGTGAATCCATTGCCAAATTTCTCTTTCCAAAGTCCTGCTTTTGTGTTGTTTTTTTCCTGTCACACCCCTACTCTAAAAAATCATCAGTTGTTTTCCATTACCTACTGTGTAAGCCTGAACTCACTGTCATCAAGGACTTCTGCTATCCAGCACCAATCAACCTGGTAGCTGCCACCTCCCGCTGCTGGGAAATCATCTAACATAATGTTTGAGAGCAGGGCAATCTGGAGTTACATAGCCAATGTGACTCTGGTTTCTTCCCCTTTCTGCCTCTGTGACCCAGACAGATGACTTCATCTTGCTGAGCCTGCCATTCGTACCTTTAAAATTGGAGCACAGGGGCGCCTGAGTGGCTCAGTGGGTTAAGCCTCTGCCTTCAGCTCAGGTCATGATCCCAGGGTCCTGGGATCGAGCCCCGCATCGGGCTCTCTGCTCAGCAGGGAGCCTGCTTCCTCCTCTCTCTGTGCCTGCCTCTCTACCTACTTGTGCTCTCTGTCTGTCAAATAAATAAATAAAATAATTTAAAAAAAAAATTGGAGCACAGTGTAAGGGCTATGTCAGTACATGAAGCCTTGAGCATAATCTGTGGCATATAGAAAGTACTGATTTATTAATGATCCATTAGACTGTATGGTCTAGTCCCTGTGCCCCACACTTGCCTCGTCTCCCACCACATTGTGTGTTGCTTCTCTTGCCGAGAACATCTTCTTCCACATCTGTCCAGAATGTAGAGCCCTCTGATCACCAGATTGCCTGTCTCCTGCGTCCCAACCACCTCTGTCCCAACACTCCCTCTACTACCACTGGCCTGCTAGGGTGGGCCGTGGATCTAAATTCCTAGAACAGATTCACAGAGAGTTTTATTTGCACTGAATTATTTTCTTTAAAAGTCATCTTTCAGCTTTGGTGTACATGTTTTCCTTTTCATCCCCTCTATTAGCTTTTCTTTTTTTATTGAAGTACAGTTAACATACAGTGTTATATTAACTTCAGGTGTACCATGTAATGGGTCAACAATTCTATACATGACTCAGTTCTCATTGTGATACGTGTACTCTTAATCGATTTCACCCATCCCCCCACCCACCTCCCCTCTGGTAACCATCAGTTTGTTCTCTTTATTTAAGAGTCTGTTTTTTTGTTTGTCTCTTTTTCTTAAATTCTAAATATAGTATTTGTCATTCTCTGACTTATTTCGCTTACCATTATACCTTCTAGGTCCATACATGCTGTCGTAAATGGCACGATCTCATTCTTTTTTATGACTGAGTAATAGTCTTGGTGTGTGTGCATGTTTGTGTGCATTCGTGTGTGTGGAGTGTATGTCTTGTGTATATATGCATGCATGTGTGTGGTGTATGTGTGTATACCACATCTTCTTCATCCTTTCATGTATGAATGGACACTTGGGTTGCTTCCATATTGGCTTGGCTATTGTAAATAATGTTGCAGTAAAACTAGGGATGCACATATCTTTTCAAATTAGTGTTTTTGTTTTCTTTGGGTAAATACCTGGTAGTGGAATTACTGAATCATATGGTGGTTATTAATAATATCAGGTAATATGCCTTGTATTGGCCTTACTACACTTGTAACAACAAGTACAATACATGAAACATTGCTCTTGATACAGATTCCTTGGGCAAGTGAATAAATGAAAAGAAGTGAAAGAGAAGAGTGTAAAATTTTATGGTGCTTTAAGTGGGGAAAAATAGAGAAACTAAGCAAGGTATCTGGGAAATAAAATTCTGTCCTTCTCTTAGAACTTGTTCATTTATTTATAAGCTGGGGAACATGCTGCCTACCATCTATTTTGTCTCATGAGTGTGTTAACATCATTAATATGAAGTTTATGAAGTACTTTGTACTGCCTGGGGAAAGATAGTATAGAAATTTAAAGTATTACATATAATCCTTCCGTGAAGAAAATAGGAAAAACATCTATTCTGTGAGGTGCATCTTTCTGGATCACTAGTGGGGATGCCCAAAGGAGTCTGTACACCTCTTCAAATGTGAATTCATTTGTACTTTTTAAAGGCCCTGATGGATACCTTTCCTTTTAATTAAAGACATTTTGAAGAATTCTGACTTTAAAAATGAGATAAACTCATTCATGTATTGCTTTACCATATGCACAGTACTGGACAGAAACAGAACCATAAATGAGTACATTAGCCCTTTCTCAGCCTGCAGCTGGCCACCCAGCAACCTTTTCTCAGGGACTTGAATACTCTAATGTGTGATGTTTGTTTAATTTGGTGGTTTTATTTTTCTTATCATTAAAAAAGGAAGCATACCTTGGAAGGATCATTTCATAACTGAGCACTGCCACAGAGTTGGGGCCCTTGCTGGTGTCTGCGCATATGTACTGGAATAGAAGATGTATGGTACAGTAGTTCTGAGTGCGGGCTAGCTGACATAAAGATGGAGGTGGAGATGGAGGAAGAGGGCAAACACTGGTGAGAGAAGGGGACCTTCTCATGGTGCACAATAGAACTGGAGAACTCAGAGGATCTCTGTGACAAAAGAGAGTCACCAGTGGTGTCTGGAGGCCGGCAAATGCCGTCTTAAGTTAATACTGCCATCTTAAATTAATATTGGTAATTCAAAATATAATGGTCATATAATCATGTCTGTATCTCATTTGTAAATTTTCTTGTGTTTTATAATTGAAGGAGAGCTATAAGCGTAGAGCCGATCCCTGCCATAATGTTTATACACTTTTAAGTATCATTATAATAAAAATAACTTGTCGACATTATGAATCCAGAACGGTTTCCTTCAGAAGTGTTCCATAAAATATATAAGTTTGAGAAAACTTCACTAGTGGTAGTCCAAGCTTCCAAGAAAGTGTTGCATTACAGCCAAGTTTTATTATATCAAGTGCGGAAAACATAAAGGAAAGGATCAAAAGTGTAGAGAACTGCAAATATGGAAACCACTGCTTTCCAGGAAAGAGTAAAATACTGAGATTCTAAATAGTGAAACCTTCAAGGCTGAATGAAATGGAGAAATCATGACTGAGAAAGACTGTACTACAAAGTACTGAAGGTATTACCGATGAACTCCTAAAATAACCAACCTCAGTGTGCTGTTGAGGAATGTGTGTGTGGTGTGTTGCTGTGTGTGTGTGTGTGTGTATCCCTTCTCAGTTCTTTGGGGTTCCTTCCGCTACTGGACTACTTCCCTAACTTTCCAAAGAAAAGCTCAGTAGAAATGGTGCTAATCTTAAAGAAATTCACTTTATACCCATATTCTCTAGAAAAGTATTTCTTTTGTCAAAGACATCCTTATTTCACCTCTTGAAAGCTCTTATCTATCCCAAGTTATTGTATAAGCAGTAAACCTGTATTTTCTCAACTTTATTTTCAGCTTCCAATATCTATAAATGTTTGTTCCCATTTAGGGTGTATACAGTACTTGTCAGAAGGACACTCTTTTCTGTTTTGTTTTTTTTTTTCTTACCCTTTCAAGGTTGAGAAGAATATTTGTGAGAGTGTGAAAAGGTATAAGCGTTGTACCTTTGAATGGGGAATTGTGTTAATTGTAAGCACTACAAATTGGGTTGCTATTTTATGGCTATTGTATCCAATGTCAAAAGACTTACTTACATTCTGACCCAGTCCTAGTTATTCAGGAAACGCTGAGCAGATGTAAGTAGAATGGTCAGCCAGATCTTCCTTGTCTACCTAGGATCTTTCCCATAATTTTCCCCCAATCCAGTTTAAGCCTACTTTGTATCAGGAATTTTTTTTACCTTTTTATTACCTTTCTTTGGAGCACAATAATGAGTTTAGTAGGCCTCTCATAACATTTTTTTAAAATTTTTTTAAAGATTTTATTTATTTAAAAAAATATTTTAAAAAAAGATTTTATTTATTTATTTGACAGAGATCACAAGTAGGCCTCTAGAGAGGCAGGCAGAGAGAGAGGAAGGGAAGCAGGCTCCCTGCTGAGCAGAGAGCCCAACACGGGGCTCGATCCCAGGACCCCGGGATAATGACTTGAGCCGAAGGCAGAGGCATTAACCCACTGAGCCACCCAGGCGCCCTAACATTTTAATACCATTCCAAGGACATTCACCAAGGAGATAGACAATGTTTGTTGAGGATCAAATGGTCACTCAGCACTGTGGTAGGCATTGGGTAGCATAATGAGTATCACACAGCAGTACTGACCAATGCCCACCATCCCAATTTGATTGGCTTCTCATTGACAGGTCCTCATAATATCCAGATTCACTACACAATACACAGTAATTATTTACCTTGTGTGTGACAGTATCACCTCTGTCTTCCTGGAGCTTATAGCCAAGTGGAAATAGTAAGCTCCAGGAAGACAGAGGTGATACTGTTTTGTGCACTGCTGAATTCCTAGAACCCAGCTTAGTGTCTAGCACAAAAAAATATATTCAGTAGGCATGGGCTGGAATTAATGAAAAAAGGAAGGAATGATGATCTAGGAGGGAGTTGGATGAGTTTGAGAAACATATTATTATTGGAGGAAGCAAGGAAGGAAGGCATTTAAGGAACCTGAGGCTACATAGAGGCAGGGCAGGTATCTCCAACAAGAATGCCACATAGGGCAAAAAGTAGGCCAAATTATTAAGTACAAACTAAGAAAGTAGAACAATCTTTTGTGATTGCAACATGAAAGCAAAAGCCCAAACGAGAATGTATCTCACAAGACAGAAAGTATGTTAGGAAAATATGCTTTAACTGCACCAGGCAGAAAAGGAAATGGGCTATCCCCTTTACTGTGAGGCAGAAGAAAGCAGATGACTAGTTTCAAAGGGCAAAAACATCTAGGGCTTTATTCTTTCATCCCACTTCAGTTTTTCTTACCCAGTTATATTGTCAAAGGATGTGGCATCCCAAGGGGCTGGGAAGAAGCTGAGACATGAAGGCTAATGAAAGGTGATTTTAGGAAATGGCTCTTTCATAGAGAGACCCTGTACTCCATGAACTGTCCAGGCCATGGCCTGTTGTCTTTCAGAACTCACAGAAGGTGGTAAAGGTCAAAGAGTGTCTGTGAAACTGGCAGATGACTCTGAGTCCACTGAATCCCTACCTGGGGGCCTGATCTCTAGACTGTAGACTATTGTACAACCTCCCCTTCTCCATCTCCTGTGGGCAAGCACCAGTTCTTGTGTCAGAAGACCCAAGTCTAGTCTAGGCTGTGCCACTGGGTCTCATCTTGTGATTCTGAGCATGTCCTTCAAACTTTTACATCCTCAGTCTCCTCTTCTTTAAAATGGTGGAAGATGATGGATTGGTAGGATAAGAACATTTTAGATTTCCTTCTCCCCCTAAATAATGCATGTAAACAAGATATAAAACCAAGTGGTATTCCAAGTAATAAAACAAGATTAAGCACTTCTTTCCGCTACCCCTTTCTAACCTGGATTCCAGCTCTCATGGGGAGTCACTCTAAACTCTTAGCCATTTCTTCTGATGTTTTACCTTCATATCTCTTACACTGCCTTTTCCTGATTTTCCCATTTTTGACATCACTTGTTGACTCCCCACTATGAGGACTGAGCTCGTACCCATTCATCCCCACTCACATTGTTCCCATTTTCCCAGTGTCATATTTTTGTTAAACCAACATTCAGTGTTTACCCTATTATGACTAGACAGATACGTTCACAACTGAGTCAAGTAGTGTACTCTGAAACTTTTTGTTTCCTGCTTTGTTTGTGCTGTTTTTTTGCTTTGTTAATTTTGTTCTATGTATTTTATCACTGATTCTGATCCAAACTTTCTGAGCAAATTACAGAACTGTTCTCAGTTACAAGCATGCATCTTTCAGTTGCACTGTTTTGCCCCAGAGGTCTCCCTCTTGGGAGAACCTTTCTGCTTTACACGGTTCTGCTTCAGCCTGACCCTGTTGCTGCTGGGACCTGCAGGGGAGGTGTCTTCCTGGGACTGACCTTCACATTCTTTCTCATACTGACTTTCCTATTCTATGTATCTCATTCTTTTTCATCCTCTGTTTACTGTCTCATTTCAGTGGATTAAATCCTCCAGTAGCTTCCTTAGAAAGAGTACATAGGAGGTGAATTTTTAGATCTTGTGTATCTGAAATGGTTCTTATTCCACCTTCAAGCTTCGTTGATTGGGATAAAATGCAAGCTTGGAAATAATTTTCATTCAAAATTTTGCAGGTGTTGTTCTGCTATCTTCTGTTTTCCACTCTGGCTGAGGAAGGTCCAATACGTTCTGAGTGTTCCTTCTTCGTATGTGATTTGCTTCCCTTCTCCCTTTCTAGAAGCTGTTGTGATCTTTTTTTCATCCCTGGAGCTCTCATGGTTTAAAATGATGGGCTGTGGTATGGAGATTTTTTTTTTTTTAAATTCATGGTCATCCAGGATACTAGGCACTTGGTGAGCTCGCTCTTTCTTTCTTTCTTTCTTTCTTCTTTCCTTTTCCTACAGATTTTATTTATTTATTTATTTATTTTTATTATATATATTTATATATAAATATATATATTTAAAAATATATATTATATATTTTATAATATATAATTTTATTTATTTATTATTATCATTATTTATTATTCTTTCTTTCTTTCCTTTTCCTAAAGATTTTATTTATTTATTTGACAGAGACACAGAGAAAGAGAGAACACAAGCAGGGGGAGTGGGAGAGGGAGAAGCAGGCTTTCCGGGAGCAGGGAGCCCAAAGCAGGGCTCAATCCCTGGACTCTGGGACCATGACCTAAGCCAAAGACAGACACTTAACGACTGAGCCACTCAGGCACCCCACTGGTGAGCTTTTCCAACATGAAAACTCAGATCTTCCAGTTTTAGGAGATTTTCTTATATAATTTAGTTGGTAATGTTCTTCCCTTCGTTTTTCTCTCCTCTTTTTTACTGTCATTTCCTAGTAGCTGTATGTTGGATTTCTAAAAGTTTATTTGTTTGACTTGAAGCTATTTTCTGGATGATATCTTCCACTTTATATTTTAGCGCTTTTATTAACTAATCTATTGTATTAACTTCCAAGAGCTCTTTCCTATATTTTTAATTTATTATTCCATTATTATGGCATTGTACTCACATTCCTTATCTTTTAAGTAAGAGCGTAGTTTTAAAGTGGTTATTTTGGTCCCTGAATTTATACCTCTTTCCTGTGATTTATTTGGTTCTGTCTGCTAATTTTAGTTTCTACCCCTGCCCCATATTTCAAAGCCCTTGACTGTGTGATACCAGAAAGTTAGTAGGACGATCTACATGCAAGGAAGAAGATGGACAGCTGGTGAGCCTCACCCTCCACTCTGCTTGGTGACCCCAACCTGGAGTCTCTTCACTTCATCATCTTCAGTGTCAGCCTCCTGGCCTCTGCTTGGTGGAAAAGGAGGGCATCACCTGGCTGTGCAGGCCAGGAGAGGGGTTCTGGGGCTTTCTGTTGGTTTCTTATACCATGCAGTATGCAGTTACTTCAAATATGTACACCATTCTGGTTATCTGAGGTATGACTGCCTTTCTTCTTCTTGACTCCACCTACTTCCTCTGCAGATACGTAAGCTTCTGCTTTCTTCACGTTGCTAAGTCAGTTACCCTTCCCTCAACTGGTATCCATCTTCTAATGTCTTGCTTCCTTTGTCTGCTTTTGCCCTTTCTCAGTTTCTCTTTGTTCTGTAGGTTCATACCTTTGCTGGGATTTTTGTGAGGTTGGGCGTAGATAGCAAAGACAAGTATGTTTTTTCAATGTGATGTGGATTAGATAAGCACCACACAGCATATGTTATCATTTTACTGTAATTTTAGATTTACAGAAAGCTCTTGAAGGTAATTCAGAGAGCTCTCATATATCCCACATCTAGTTTTTTTTCCCCCTCTATAATTAAAATCTTACAGAAATATGGCAATTTAACAAAATTAATCAACCAATGATGATATATTAATGAACACTAAATATTTGTTTGGGTAACCCTTTGGAAAGAAGTCACTATATCTAGCCCAAATTTAAGAAGAGGAGAATTATGTTCCATTTCTTTAAAGGAAGAATAGCTACATAAACTATTTGGAATTTTGCCTGGGAGATTTGTCTATTCTTCCCCACTAATTTATCTTTTTTAATCACTCATTTATACCAATATGGTTTCATGGATACTTATTTTATACTTTGGGTTAAAATCCAGTACTACTTTGTTGATTTCGTTGCTCAAATTGAGAAATGCTTTGTAATGACAAACCTTTATTTGAAAGTAAGAAATGTTTTAGAGAATATAATTATATTCTGTGTCCTTTTTTTCTTTTAGGTTTTATTTATTTATTTATTTGACAGAGAGATCACAAGTAGGCAAAGAGGTAGGCAGAGAGAGAGGGGGAAGCAGGCTCCCCCGCTGAGCAGAGAGCCTGATACGGGGCTCGATCCCAGGACCCTGAGATCATGACCTGAGCTGAAGGCAAAGGCTTAACCCACTGGCTAACCCACTGGTTGCCTGGGTGAGCCACCCAGGCCCCCTAAATTCTGTGTCTTATACTTCTTGAGCTCCTTACCATCTAGAAAAATGCAAAGCACATATGATTTAAACACTAAATACTTGTTTGGCTAACTTATCGATTAATTTTAAATATATACTAAATAATGTCTAAATGTCTAGTGTCATGTTCCATGAGAGGCCACAGATGCATAAGACTCCTTCAAGGACCTATAATCTTATTAGGAAAATACACATATACAAAACAATGAGAAAACAGGTTAGCACTTTACAAAGTTGTGTCATTTTCGCAGTTTGAGAATGACAGCTCTCAGGGCCTCAGTGATCAGTTTGGTTGTATCCATCATGGTATCCCAGAAGAGGTTGAGAATGATTTAGGCAAGGGGAGTGGGGGAGTCTTTTAAGCACACACAGTATAACAAGTATGCATTTATTCTATTTGAACATGTCCACAAATTGCCAAGTGAAAGCATTTTAAAACTCTCTTTCCTTTTAGAAGAATATCTAACAGTCCTTTCATTTTTTTTTCTCTTTCTGCCCAAAATATGCATGACAGATTCCAACAAACAATAATACAATAATCCTCTATTTTTCCATTGTGGTTTTGAGCTGCCAAAACCACTCCATACGTTGGCTCATGGATCTCCACAGTTGCCACTGTGAAAGTGGCAATAACGAAAGTTATTACCTATAGCTCTATTTTGTACATGGGTAAATGAAGACCTCTGATTTGCAGTAGGTTATGCAGGTTGCAAATGGGAGAGGTGGGTCTAGAACCCAGGATTCCTGACTCCAAATCTAGGGCTTTCTGTTCATTACTCTGGATGCTTCTGTTTCGACAATAGGAAACCTGGCGGGGGGAAGGAGGGGCGGACAGGAGAGATGGTGACCCTCAAAATACAGCTTGTGGCTTTTTAAGTCTTTTGTGTCCTTGCTTTCTCTTCTCAAGTGAAATTTGATATGACCGCCTCAGAGACCAGAACAGGTGACCAGGGCCTTATCCTCCTTTCTTCCCAAGAAAAGAGCATTCTGCATCACTGCTCTTTGCCAGTTTAATAAGGTCTTAAATGAAAAACCACACGACTTCCAAACCTGGTCCTATTCAGGGAAGCCAGCACTGGTGCTACTTGACTGTCACTTAGGCTGGTGGAAGAGGCCAAAGGTGGAGACAGGTCTCTCCTTACCTGACACAGCGAACATTCTAAGCCTGCCTGGCCCCATGGCCTCCCCAGGCATTCTGCACACTTAGCTCTCTACTAGGAAGGGAGCAGAGGGAGCAAGCAAACACCAGCAGGAACGCTTCTTTAAGGTCCTTTGAAGGGTTCACGCTGCGGGAGAGTGATGGTTTTGAAAATTTCAGCTTAGCAGAGCCTTAAGCCCTGTTTTAAAGGGAAGCTTTGGTCAATAGAAATAGTCCTTAGAACTCACTTTCCCTCTTTTCTTTTGTGTGTTTTAACACTTAGAACGTTTGGGGACTAACTGAATATGAATTTGTTACTGAGACTTTCAAGAGTCAGGATCTCTGGAGGTCTGTGTCATGAATCCTGCACCCCCTTTTGCTGTTTTTCAGAGTCTGTTCTCTCCAGGATCGTTGCCCATGGGGGAGCCACCAAATCTTTTTCAAGAACTCAGACTGTAGTCACAGTGCCAGGGGGCATATGCTGGTCCCTCCATTTCACAGGCATGTGGCTTCAGACAAGTCACTTAAAGTCTCTGAAAAAAAGCAGTAATAGGAGTTCTTGCTACAGAGGATCACTGGGAGTTCAGGGAGCTAATACATGGTGCCTTGCACATAGAAGTGTTCTTAAAATGTTAACACTAATATTAGCTATTATTGAGCAAATTTCCCTATTTCTAAGTGCCAGAGGAAATATCAAAATGGATAAAAGACCACTCTTGCCTTCAGGTCACAATCGAGAAGAAGCTCTTGAGGTTGGCATTTAAACAACTAACCACAAATAATACATATGCTAAGGCTTGTTTAAGAGGTGTAGTCAGACTATGTGGGAGAGAATCCAGAGATAAAAAGATCACAGGCTGCTGGGGCGGATACCTTCCATTGAATTTAGATGGTGTCAGAAGAGGAGGAGGTAACTGGGGCTTCAATTATAGGTCAAGTTTAGTATGTCTTAGAGGAAAGAAAAATATATAAGCAAGAAAACAGCAGGGATCTAAAGAGAGAATACCAAACAATCCATTTGCAGGAACCCAGGGGCAGAAATAGAAAAGATAAGACTAGAAAACAGTTCATGCTTAGAATAGGGAGAGCCTTGAATGCCAAGCGACAGAGATGAGGGAATTGCTGAGATCCTGGTGCAGACTCAAGGAGAATAGATTTTTACTGTATTTATCAGCCTCCTCTAAGTGCATTTGGATTTGCATTTCCTTCTCAGGAATTCCTCCCTCCTTCCCTTCCTTCAATAAATATTTATCATACTTCTCAATGTATGATGGGGTCTGCTGAAGATCACACAGAGTTTCCTATCTGTCCTACAGTACTTTAACAAAATTAAGTGAAGGTCAAACCATGGAGACTGGCATTACATAGTGTAGGTTTAATCAAGGTTCACCAGAGTGGGGCTATCGATTTTATATAATTCCCTTCCTTCAGCCAAAAGCTAATGAAGTCCATTGCTAATTCTAGTTTAATACTTTTTATCACCTCAACTAGATTATTCTGTCCAGAATAATGTATTGAGCCTCTACCAGGCTAGGTACTCTCGAAAGTATGAAAGAAGTGGAAGTCACAACACTTATCCTAAAATAGTATAGTCTTGCAGATGGATGGTACTCATGAAATTGTTGCAGAATGGTGCAAGCCTGCCAGTGAGTTTGCCTCCAATTCAGAAACCTAAAGTGACTGGTTCTATAATACAGAGATGGGTTCTAGGTGGTCAGGAAGGGTCAAGATCATTGGTAAAGGTCCAGAGAAAGTGAGGCTTTGAAGTAAGTGAAAGGAGAGAAAAGGGAGACCCTATGCCTGAGAAACAGCATGTGTCAGAGTCCTGAGGCATGTGGAGTGCCAGGGGAAAATGGGGAAGACTACTAACTTGATCCAAGAGTCTATGCAGGGAGATGAAGTTGGCTAGATAAGGTGGTGGGCGGAGGTACTGAGTGCCTTGGATGCTGAATAGGGCTGGTCACAGGTAGTCTATGGTGTGAGCCATCTCTTCCCACTTGGTAATGGAAATATGGAGATTGTAGGCATAGGTTTTTAAACAGGAGGAAAACAGAGATGCTCTCTAATCCAGAATTTCTTTAGGAAAGAATGCCTTGTGTCTACCCAGTTTTTCACCTTGGGAGTTCAAAGGAGGCATAGGGAATTTCAGACCATTTCCCCAAGGGGCATGCATTCACAGAGAGTGATAATCTCACATCTTGGACTGAAAAATGAGCACCCAGATGGGACCAAAGAGAAGTACCTGTCTGTTCTTTGCCAGGTTAGGGGCTGAAAGGAAACCAGGAAAGGAAGCAGATAGACGTCTGTCACCTTGCAGCCTTGCTAAAAATTTATTTCAGAGTTTCCCTATGTCTATCAGCCCAAGAACTTGGGTTAAGGTGAACTTTGCACAGAGCCTGCCAACCTGACAGACCTAAAGGTGAAGACTTCCGTTTATTTCAAGCTTAACTATAGCCTTGACTGTCAGCATGGCATTGCCCCCCTAGAATCCCTCCTGCAACATCCTCATCTTGGCCTTCAGGGACTTCCTTGTCTCAGGAGGAAAGTGCAAGTCTAAACTGATCAGACACTTGGGAATAAAGCTGATTCCCTGGAGGTAGTGAGTTCTCCATTACGGGAAGTGTTCAAGCAGAGGACCATTTGGCAAGGATATTGTCACAAGAGAATTGGTCAGAAAGATGATAACACCTAACGTGGAGTACAAGTTGGGTGTCACGCTCTGTATTTAATACCTTACATGCCTTCCCTGCTATGTTTCCGTGAGGTAAGGCTTGCTGTTATCTACATTTTACAAACAAGAAACCTGAAGCTCAAAGAGTTTGGAGTTGTGCCAAAGATTCTGTAGCCAATAAGTGATAGAGTCAAGATTTGAACCAAGCCTGTCTGCCCTCTTATTTTTTTAACTTTTTATTTACAGAAAAGTGTGCTGGAGCCCACACTCTTCACAGCTGATACCATACTAGAATGACTTTTATATATTCCCCAGGCCTGCTATTTCGTAATTCCACTGCTAAAGATCAAGGCATCTTTGGTTCCTGACCTTTCAATGGGATATGAAAGGCTTGGGATTAAGTTTCATTTAGCCTCATGTGTGTTTCCTGTTACCAGGGTACATGTCTAAGGCAAAGGTAAAAATCAAATCAGTTTAAAAAAAAAAATGGGAAGACAGCAGAAAGTGCCTCTCTGGATAGCACCAGAGAGCTGGGGCTTCAACTAAAGAACTAATAAGTAAGACAGCACATGGCCAAGGGACCCAGGACCTAGGACCAAATCCTACGACCCTGCAATGCCAGATGGGAGAGCCAGTTGGCCACTCAGCTCAGCCCCTATCTTGTTCACAGGATGATCATGGGCATAACAACTGGAGTTTTTTGGATTGGAAGGGGCCTTAGAGCACCCTGCTTAAATTATTCTTAAATTATGCTCTACAGGAACAAAGAACTCACAGTTTATTCTTCAAATATTCATCATGAGCCTATCATGTGCAGGTCTTGGTCCAGGAGCTGCTTCTAGGACTGCAAAGGGGAAGGGGGAACACAGACAAATTTGCCCTCTTCTCACTACAGGACCATGCATACGCTCCATTATCATCTTCTCTGTAGCTGGGACTGCAATTAAGATTTATTTTAAAGAAGAGACTACGAAGCTTAAATTCCTTTTAGACAACCGCGTCTATTCTAGCACTCCCATTTGACAGACAGCAAAGCCATCATCACTATCAAGTGTTCAGGTGCAGAGTGAGACCCTTCACACTTTCACCACATTTCATACTGCCCTGGAGACTTCCATTCCCATAGTGGATGATGGAGAAATGGGACCAGATCCTCTCTAGAGCTATTTTCCAAGGCTAAAGTGTTTTCATTTTCTGAATTTCTTGAACATTCACTATTTTGCAACTATTGTCCTTGGTCATGTAGCAGTTGTGGCTCTTCAGTCCTTAACAGACTATAATTCCCTTTCCCTCTGTCTCTCTGTGTCCTTGTGTGCAGGCTGGGGAACTGTCCTGAATAACTGTCTGGGCTTTAATTATACTGAGCTTTTGCCAAGGGTCTCAGGGAAACTAGGAAGATCAACAGACAGTCAAAATCACCTATCTTTATGGAGTGCTCAACGGAATGAGGGCTTAAGCAGCTGGAGCCCATTTTCATTTGAATATGCAAATACCTATGTCTCTACTTTACAAATTCTAGGACATCTTGGAAGGATGTCAATATATCTCACATCAGGGCCATTGGCCTTGAAAGTATGGTGTGTAATGGTTAGCAATGGACAGATAGACCTAGAATCCAGTCCATGCCATTTGCCACTGGCTAGCTGTGTTCTTAAACTTCAACTTCCTCCCCTGTAGGAGAAGTCCAGTAATTCTCCAGTCACAGGGAGGTTTAAATGGTACAATGAATAAATGGTATGCGGAGAATTTAGTACAGGGTTAGATAAACAGTAAGCTCTCCATGACTAGTAATGCTATTACTCTCTTTTTTTTTTATCACCTGGTTTATAATTTCCAGGAAGCCTCAGAATGAGTCCCTTTTCAGGGAGCTACTAACAATAAGAAGGCAGCGGGGAAGGAGAGAAAGAATGAGAATGAGAGAGAGAACAAAAGAAAGGGGTGTGAGAAATAGAATTTGATATGTTACTTTGACCACAGTTTTAGTCCTCTGCATGCAAATTAAGTTGGTGGCCTCTAACTTTCTCAAGCTGTTACACCAGAACAGAACCAAGTTCAGTGCCCATGACTTCCTAATCAAGCAGAGGAGTTACCTTCAGAAGTTACAAAATGGCAGCCCACAGATGAAATGTGTGTGGCCCACAAAGATTTCTAAATTTTTTAAAATTAGCTGTTAACTGAATATCTGAAAATCCAGGTATTTAATTTGAAAATCTAGGTTTCTGGCTTCTCTCTCATTTTTCACTTTCTTAAATTATGAAGTCTAACATGCATATTCAAAGCAAAACTCAAAGCTCAATGATTTTTTATGAAATTAACACCCAAGTAACCACCATCCAGGTCAAGAAATATATGATGTTGCCAGCCCTCCAGGAGCTTCCTCTTACCCTTTTCATACACTATATACTCTCCTGCCAAAGAGACTCTATTTAACATCTTTGTTTTTTCTTTATAGATTTACCACCTAAACAAGCATTCCTAAATGTCAGAGTTTAATTTTGCCTACTTTTCAAAATTTATATAAAGGGAATCATCAAGTATGATTTTGTGTGTATTTATTTTCCTCTGCTCAGTATTACACTTATTGGTTCCATCCATGGTACTGCGTATGGGTATATTTTACTCATTTTCATTTCTATATAGGATTTTATTGTATGAATGTGTCACAATGCATCCATGATTCTACTGTTGATGGACACTTGGGCTCTTTACACTTTTGAATAATGAGTCTATAAATATTCTTGTATATGTCTTTCGGTGCACATGTGCACATATTTCTGTTGGATGTAAACCTAGGAAGGGTATGAGAATGTTCAGTTTTAATAGATACTGCCAAATAGTTTCCAAAGTGGCTGTACCAATTTACACTCCCACCATCAATATGTGATGGTTCTCTTTGCTTCAAATTCTCTCAAATGCTTGGGATTGTCAATTATTTTAATTTTAGCCCTCGTGGTGGGGGTGTAGTGATAACTCATTGTGATTTTAATTTGTTTTTCTCAAGATTATTTGTGAGGTTTAGCTTCATTTCATATGCTTATTGAAATGTTGATATACTTTTGAAAGCAAAACAGTTCATGCCTTTTGTCCATTTTCCTCCTAGGTTATCTGTGTTTTTGTTTTTGTTTTGTTTTTTTTTATTGATTTCTCAGTGTTCTAGACATGAGCCCTTGGTCAAGTGTGTATGTCACAAATATCATCCTTTCTTTAGTTTATATTTTCATTATCTTGACAGTATTTCCTGATGTATAGACCAAAAATTGTTCATTTTAATGCAGACCAATTCATCAGGGTTTGTTTTTTTTTTCCTTTATGGATTTTTTTTTAAGATTTTATTTATTTATTTGACAGAGACACAGTGAGAAAGGAAACACAAGCAGGGGGAGTGGGAGAGGGAGGAGCAGGCTTCCAGCCAAACAAGGAGACCAATGTGGGGTTTGATCCCAGGACCCTGGGATTATGACCTGAGCTGAAGGCAGACGTTTAAGGACTGAGCCACCTAGGTGCCACTATGGATAGTTTTATATCCTGTATAAGAAGACTTTTCTTACATTGAAGTCATGGAGATACTCTCCTTTATTATGTTCTGGTGGCTTTATGTTTTCCCTTTTACATTAACAATCCTCCTAGAATTGATTTTTGTATGTGGTATGATATAAGGATCTAGAATCAATTTTTCCATATAGATATCCAACTGGCAGTTTCACTTATTGAAAAGATCATTCTTTCTCCACTGATCTTAAGTCAATTTTTTGTCGTAAATCAAGTGACCAAGTATATGTGGTTCTGTTTCTGGTCTTTCTTTTGTATTCCTTTATATCTTAGATATTAGATTTAACCTATCTTGATACCAGGGACAATAAGTCTTTGTACCTTTTCTTCTTCAAAATTGTTTTGGACCTGTTATTAGGCCTTTACTTTTTTTTTTTTTTTTAAGTAGGCAGAGAAGCAGGCAGAGAGAGAGGAGGAAGCAGGCTCCCTGCCGAGCAGAGAGCCCGATGCGGGGCTCAATCCCAGGACCCTGAGATCATGACCTGAGCTGAAGGCAGAAGCTTAACCCACTGAGCCACCCAGGTGCCCTAGGCCTTTACATTTTTATATAAATTTTAGAATGAACATGTTGAATTATGAAAAAAATCTACAGGGATGACATTTACTTGGGTTGGCATTTAACTTACATATCAGTTTGGGAGAACTGGTGTATTTTTTTTTTTTTTTAAGATTTTATTTATTTGACAGACAGAGGTCACAAGTAGACAGAGGGAGAGAAGGAAGCAGGTTCCCTGCTGAGCAGAGAGCCTGATGTGGGGCTTGATCCCAGGACCCTGAGATCATGACCTGAGCCGAAGGCAGAGGCTTTAACCTACTGAGCCACCCAGGTGCCCCGAACTGGTATATTTGAATATCAAGTCCCTCAATCCAGGAACAGAGTATATTGCTCTATTTATTTAGATCTTCTTGTATTTCTTTCCATAATGTTTGTCGTTTTCAGCATAGGGATCTTGTGCATCTTTTGTTAGATTTATTTTCTAGGTATTTATTCTTTTTTTGATGTTATAAACAGTATCTTTAAAAATATTATAAATGTTTGTTGCTGGCATATTGAATTAGAATGATTTCTTTTATACTGATTTCATGTCCAGTGACCTTGCTATGTTCATTGAGTCATTCTAGTGTTTTCCTGTAGTGTCTGCGGTTCTCTATGAATATAGTCTTGTCAGCTGTGAATAATGACAGCATCATTTCTTCCTTGGCAAATTGGTCATGATATTATCTCTTATAGTATGTTTACTAATATTTTGCAACAATGTGGATGGAGCTAGAGAGTATTATACTAAGTGAAGTAAGTCAGAGTAAAATAAATACCATATGATTTCACTCACATGTGAAATTTAAGAAACAAAACAAATGAGAAAAGAGAAAAGAGAGAGGCAAACCAAGAAATAGACTCTTAACTATAGAGAACAAACTGATGGTTCTGTATACAATAAATACCTAGAAAATCTAACAAAAGATGCACAAGATCCCTATGCTGAAAATGACAAACATTATGGGAATAAATATAAGGAGATCTAAAAAAATTAGAGCAAGAGAGGAGGTAAGTAGGGAGATGAGTGAAATAGGCGATAGGGATTAAGGAGTGCACTTGTGATAAGCACTGGGTGTTGTATGGAAGTGTTGAATCACTATCTTGTACACCTGAAACTAATATCACACTGTATGTTAACTAACTGGAATTTAAATAAAAACTTGAAAAAAAAAGATATTCATCTTGATTATCAAATGAAAGGTCTATAATTTTCTTTTCTTACAATGTCTTTGTTTGATCTGGTATCAAGGTTATACTGACCTCAAAAAAGTAAGGAAGTGCTCCCTTTCCCTAGTTTCTTGAAGCATTTGTGTAAGGTAGGTGTTATTTATTCTTTAAGTGTTTTATAGACCTCAGAAGAGGTAACCTGGGCCCAGAGTCATCTTGTGTAATGCTTTAAATGTCTTTAATAGTTACAATCCTAGTCAATTAAGAAGTTATTCTTCTTGTGGCAGTTTTGGTAATTTATGTTAGGAATTTGTCCATTTCATCTATATTTTCAAATACCTTGTCACAAGTTTGCTCATAATATCCTCTCTTTCATGTCTGTAGGATCTGTAGTGATGTTACCTTTTTTTTTTTTTTTTTTTTTTTTACAGCTTTATAACATATATTTTTATCCCCAGGGGTACAGGTCTGCGAATCGCCAGGTTTACACACTTCACAGCACTCACCATAGCACATACCCTCCCCAATATCTATAACCCCACCCCCCCTCTCCCAACCCCCTCCCCCCATCAACCCTCAGTTTGTTTTGTGAGATTAAGAGTCACTTATGGTTTGTCTCCCTCCCAATCCCATCTTGTTTCATTTACTCTTCTCCTACCCCCTCAACCCCCCATGTTGCATCTCCTCTCCCTCATATCAGGGAGATCATATGATAGTTGTCTTTCTCCGATTGACTTATTTCGCTAAGCATGATACCCTCTAGTTCCATCCACGTCGTCGCAAATGGCAAGATTTCATTTCTTTTGATGGCTGCATAGTATTCCATTGTGTATATACCACATCTTCTTTATCCATTCGTCTGTAGATGGACATCTAGGTTCTTTCCATAGTTTGGCTATTGTAGACATTGCTGCTATAAACATTCGGGTGCACGTGCCCCTTCGGATCACTACGTTTGTATCTTTAGGGTAAATACCCAGCAGTGCAATTGCAGGGTCATAGGGTAGTTCTATTTTCAACATTTTGAGGAACCTCCATGCTGTTTTCCAGAGTGGTTGCACCAGCTTGCATTCCCACCAACAGTGTAGGAGGGTTCCCCTTTCTCCGCATCCTCGCCAGCATCTGTCATTTCCTGACTTGTTAATTTTAGCCATTCTGACTGGTGTGAGGGGATATCTCATGGTGGTTTTGATTTGTATTTCCCTGATGCCGAGTGATATGGAGCACTTTTTCATGTGTCTGTTGGCCATCTGGATGTCTTCTTTGCAGAAATGTCTGTTCATGTCCTCTGCCCATTTCTTGATTGGATTATTTGTTCTTTGGGTGTTGAGTTTGCTAAGTTCTTTATAGATTTTGGACACTAGCCCTTTATCTGATATGTCATTTGCAAATATCTTCTCCCATTCTGTCAGTTGTCTTTTGGTTTTGTTAACTGTTTCCTTTGCTGTGCAAAAGCTTTTGATCTTGATAAAATCCCAAAAGTTCATTTTTGCCCTTGCTTCCCTTGCCTTTGGTGATGTTCCTAGGAAGATGTTGCTGCGGCTGAGGTCGAAGAGGTTGCTGCCTGTGTTCTCCTCAAGGATTTTGATGGATTCCTTTCTCACATTGAGATCCTTCATCCATTTTGAGTCTATTTTCGTGTGTAGTGTAAGGAAATGATCCAATTTCATTTTTCTGCATGCGGCTGTCCAATTTTCCCAACACCATTTATTGAAGAGGCTGTCTTTTTTCCATTGGACATTCTTTCCTGCTTTGTCGAAGATGAGTTGACCATAGAGTTGAGGGTCTATTTCTGGGCTCTCTATTCTGTTCCATTGATCTATGTGTCTGTTTTTGTGCCAGTACCATGCTGTCTTGATGATGACAGCTTTGTAATAGAGCTTGAAGTCCGGAATTGTGATGCCACCAACTTTGGCTTTCTTTTTCAATATTCCTTTGGCTATTCGTCTTTTCTGGTTCCATATAAATTTTAGGATTATTTGTTCCATTTCTTTGAAAAAAATGGATGGTACTTTGATAGGAATTGTATTAAATGTGTAGATTGCTTTAGGTAGCATAGACATTTTCACAATATTTATTCTTCCAATCCAGGAGCATGGAACATTTTTCCATTTCTTTGTGTCTTCTTCAATTTCTTTCATGAGTACTTTATAGTTTTCTGAGTATAGATTCTTAGTCTCTTTGGTTAGGTTTATTCCTAGGTATCTTATAGTTTTGGGTGCAATTGTAAATGGGATGGACTCCTTAATTTCTCTTTCTTCTGTCTTATTGTTGGTGTAGAGAAATGCAACTGATTTCTGTGCATTGATTTTATATCCTGACACTTTACTGAATTCCTGTACAAGTTCTAGCAGTTTTGGAGTGGAGTCTTTTGGGTTTTCCACATATAGTATCATGTGATGTTACCTTTTATATTACCTAATTTGCTCACTCTCATACTTTCTCTAAGATTCTTTTGGGGTTGGTTTTGACTTTGTTCTACTTTTCTTCCTTCTCTCTTGTGTTTATTTTATTTTTTAAAAAAGATTTTATTTATTTATTTGACAGAGATCACAAATAGGCAAAGAAGAAAGCAGGGAGAGAGAGAGAGAGAGAGAGGAAGCAGACTCCCTGTGGAGCAAAGAGCCCAACGCAGGGTTCAATCCCAGGACCCCGAGATCATGACCTAAGCCAAAGGCAGAGGCTTTATCCCACTGAGCCACCCAGGCGCCCCTCTCTCTTGTGTTTAGTTCACAGGGTTTTTTTTTACTTCTTAAAATGGATACTTAGCTACTGATTATTTTTTACAGCTTTTCTTATTTTTTAATGCATGCATTTTTGAAACCATAGACTCCCCTCTAAAGATAGGTTTAACTGTACCATTATTTCTTGCCTTCTTTCAGATTTACTAATTTTTAAATTTTTTTCACTTTTTACTCCTCTGTTAACTTGGGTATTAGATACCCTTTAAATATTCTTGTGGTTACATTGGAACTTGCAACATTCATTCTTTACTTATCAACTGATATTGTGTATTGGGACTTACACACTTCCCAGAGAGTGCAAAGACCTTAGAACATTTTAGCTTTAATTATTTTCCTGCCAATGTGCATGCCATTATTGCTGAATATTTTTATACTTTTAAATTCAATAATGTATTATTATTGCCATTCTATTCAGTCTGTACTTACTTATACTTACATATATATATATATATATATATATATATATATATATATAATTTTTACTTTTTATTCTGTTCTGTTCTGTATCTCTTAAGGTTTTTTTTTTCATCTATAATAATTTCCTTCTTCATGAATAATGTTTTTTAGTATTTCCACTAGTGTGGGTCTGTTTTTGAGAAATATTTTTCCTTTTATTTGTATGAAAATGTCTTTTTTCACATTCTCTCTTGAAAAAAAGCTTATGTTGGGGTGCCTGGGTGGCTCAGTGGGTTGGGCCTCTGCCTTTGGCTCAGGTCATGATCTCAGGGTTCTGGGATCGAGTCCCACATTGGGCTCTCTGCTCCGCAGGGAGCCTGCTTCCTCCTCTCTCTCTCTGCCTGCCTCTCTTCCTGCTTGTGATCTCTCTCTGTCAAATAAATAAATAAAATATTAAAAAAAAAAAAAGAAAAGAAAAAACTTTATGTTGGATATAGTCTATATTTGTAGTTATTTTCTTTTGGCATTTTAAGATCTAATTCAGGTATTTCTTGGGAGAGTCAGATTGCTAATTGTTTCACAGTAATCTGTCTCCTACCCCTCCTTCACTATGGCTGCTTTTAAGAGTTTCTGTCTTTGATTTTCAAAATTTTTACGATATCATACCTAAGTGTGGTTTCTTTTAATTAACTTGCTTTGGGTACATTGGGTCCTTTGATTTTATGTCTTGATGTCTTTTATCAAGTTTGGAAAGGTCTGCCATGGCCCTTCAAACATTATTTCTATGTCTCCCATGTAGTTTTCTCCTGATGACATTCTACTTACATGTATGTTAGGGTTTGTCACTCTATTCAACGTATCTTTCATCATTTTCTCTTTCTGTGCATTAGTCCTATTATTTTCTTTTGATATATTTTGAAGTTTACAAATTTTCTTTTAAGCTGCATCCAATCTGTCATTATGTGTATTAAATTCTTGATGTCAGTCTCTGTCCTTTTCAAATATGGAATTTCCTCTTGATGATTTTACATGTTTTCCAGTAGTCTGCTGAAATTATCAATCTTGTGTTTTATCTCAAAGAAGACAGTAAGCATGGTTGACTTAAAATATGTCTGATTACTCTAATATCCTGAATCCCTATGAATCTGTCCTTATTTTCTCTTTTTTGTTTATTCTTAGTTATGTTGTTTTATCTTCTGGTATAACTGACAACTTTTTATTGTGTGTCGGACACTGTATTTGCAGAATTTTCTGTAGAAATAACATGAGGACTACCGTAATGTTATCTTTTTACCTAATGGATATTTATCTGCCTTTTTGTACCAGCAATACATTATCATTTTAATCCAGCTCCAGAGATTGAGACGATTGGAAGCTACCCTGCAGTCCCTACAAGCAAATGTCTGTTTCCAGTTCATTTTTACTTTTGTTGAGCAGCTCTTCTGGGTTCCAACCCAAAGTGATTGTTTCACAGCCTCTTTCCACTTCCATCACTTTTTGGTCTGGAACTCTAAACTCCAGCTTCTTATTTCTTTCTCCTTTTAGTTTAGCTGCTTCCTCTAGAACTGGTAAATGTCTCCAGGGAAAAAGTAGTTCCAAACATAAGGCTTACCTGCCTGGCTTTCCTCCAGCCCTACATCCTGGCTCTGTAGTTCTTCACTTTCTTATCAGCTCATCTACATCTTCAAGATTTGGTCTGGCTTTTCTGGTTGTCCTCATTGTAAGCATTTGTTCAAATTTTACAGTCTCTCGATTAACACAAATGGAAGTCCTGTGCTCTCTCCTGAAAAATTAACAGGTATATCTACAATAGGCTGGAGTTGAGCCATGGTTTCCCCCGCTTAGATGAGGTGTGCATTCTCCCACTTGTCATAGTGTCCGGCTGGGTTACTTTTCATTTACATTAATTTAGTCTCTGTTGGCATTTGGGATTGAGACTTTTTCCTTAAATCCTTTCCAAAGCAAAGTAGAAGATAACATTCCAATAAGGTACTACTTGACTTTCCTGGGTTTATTTCTTCTATGTATGACATTATATAACTGGTAAATTAAGCTAGAGTTTTAAAAAAAATCTTTTTGTGGAGGGAGCTCCTCAAGGTTTTATAGGGTGATCATTCTATTCTCCATGTACCTGAAAGATCTGGGTTGCCTAAGGGACCCAGGGCTGCCCTGAGAGGACAGACTGCCAGATTGCACTGAGAGCTGATGTCTAGCCTCAGTCATGATGTGATACCAGGGGAGTATTGAATGGAAGACTGAAGACAGGATGAATTAGAAACAGATGGTGTATATCTCCCTTGGGTGTGGTGTCCACTTCCAGAGCAGCTGGCAGTATCAGGAGTGTTAATGCCCTCTAGGGAGCCAAGTGGGGGGAAAACAAAACCACAAAAGATGAGGCAGAAGATTCAGCTCTCCCTGTCAGTGATCAGGAAACCTATGGAAATAATAGTGGTATTTACCTCAAAGTGTTGTTGTAAGGATTTTTTAAAGTACTGCATAAAAAGTCCATAGAATAGTGACTGGCACATGGAAAAACTAAAATAAAAGCTGCTGTCAATAACTAAATTTGTTTTTATTAGTGTAATTATATATAATATTTAACATGTTTATCTTATGTCCTCAGAGCCCTGGTGTTTTATCTCTGTTCTACACTCTTTCATTTAAAGTTCTAAACAAGCTGTCTTCATGAGACATTTTCTTTCCTGGCTAGATGAGGGGATTATATTGAGGATTTGGAGTATCTCTATTGACCCTCCTTTGTTTGGGACTCAAAATCTCCACTGTTCTGGGGATTTGATTGATTGAGGTTTGGATCTCCCATGCAGTGGGCATTCCTTTGGCTAAAAAGGCTTTCAGCTAGACATCTCTGCAACCATGATCAAGTTCTCTGTTGTTTCTTCAGTATAAGACAGAGGTGGAAAACTGATTACCCAGTGGTGAATCAGTTGTTGATGGTTCTCACAGAGATTTAAAATAAAAGTTGTATGTAGCTTTTAAGAAAATCAAGGGCTTGCCCATAAAAAATCCAGATCCTTAGCTTCTTTAAAAAAGAAAAATGGAAAGATCTGGACCTGCTTTTCACTTGACAAAGTTTGGCTGAAGCTGAGTGAGCATTGGCAGGGGAAGAGTGTTTTCTCATCTGCCTATTTGTTCATTTTTGCTTCCTGCTGGGCCCCGGAGCCTGCAACTGCAGGAAGCAGTGTGCTTTTCCAGAAAGGATGCCAGACCGGATCTTAAGAGAGGCGAGCATGCAGTCATGACTCTGCTTTTAACTCATTGTTGGACCTTGATGGAGTCACTCACCCTGTCTGAGACTTAGTTTCTCATCTGCAAACTGGGGAGAACGCTCTCCTTGTCGGCCTGCCAATGATGTTGGGATAAGCTGAAATGGGAGCCTGCAGTCGTCCTTGACTACCCAATGCAGGAAAGTAAGGAATTATTGCCATCACCTGCCACTTGCACCTGGGTTAGGGATGAATGATTCCTACAAGTTCCCGTAGCCAAAAATCCTAGAGTGCACTGTTGTGCTGAGAATGAATGTGGAGAGTGTGCTCCATGATATGAAAGCAAACAAAATAGAAACACCAGTGACTTTGCTGAGTCTGCAGTCTTCATGGGGGAGCCTTGGGAACATGAGAATCTGAAGGCGTATGAACCAGCTCCATTTTATGGATAAGAAAATTGGGGCCCAAATGGAACATGGCCCTGCTTATCAGTTCCAGCAACTTGTGTCCTCATACATGTTCCTTAGCCTCTCTGAGACTCTCTTTCCTTGTGTATAAAATGGAAATGTTAGACTCTAGCTTGTAATGCACTGTGAAGATTCAGTGCGATCATGTGCTATAAGTACCTAAAACATTGTAAATGTCTATTAAACGGCTGTTATTAACTCAAATCAGGCATATGCTAACTGAACCACTGGCGAATCAGGCAGTAGTTAAGGGAATAAGACATATTGTTAGTGGCTATTTCCTTACCAGAAATTTCATAAACCTTAAGGGGCTTCTCTTACTTCTCATTGCACTGAGGTAACTCAACCAGTATTCTTCCGAGCATCTGCTGCCAGGTTTATATGATACGCAACCATACATGCCCATATCAGTAGCAAGTTCTGAGCATGGAGGCAGTATTACCATTACAAAGTGTTTGCAGAATTAGACCAGTGTCCTTCCCCTTCATAAATCCTTAAATGAGACCCTTACTCAGCTGGAAAGTAGACACCGGGACCCAAAGGACACATTTCTTTTTGCTTTTCACTACCTTGCATACTTTTTCTCACCACCACATCTGAATATTAAGACAAGAAGTGCCCAAGTCCCTCTGGGCTCTGGAAGGCTTGCACAAATTAGCATTCTTGGAGTCAATACTTCTTTTCGGACTAGACTCCTTTTTCTTTTCTTCTCCCCCCAAAATTTTCTGTTCTGGAGAGTACTTTCTCAGCCACTCCTTTCCTAATGTAATTCTGTTTGCTCTCCACAGAGCAGGTCCTGAAAGGAGCCGTGGAACCATGCCTCAGTGAAGCATTTCAATTCCTGAGCACCAGCTTTCCAGCAGGAGCTGCTCCAGATGCATCTTTATATCCAGTAATCACGCATTTAACCAAGATGACTGACATGGCATCCCCCCCCCCACTTCCAGCCTACTAGACTTATTTGTCTTCCATGGAAAGGCTCCCCCAGTTTGGGTTCCTGCCAAGTCAGTGAACGTACAAACACATGCATAAGTCAGACACACCTACACACACATGGATGCCATAGGCACCGAGTCTTGAACGCTGCGCTGAGCATTTAACATTTCATTTCTAGATTTTATGTCTCCACTGAAGGTTTAGTCAGCTGCTTCTTTTCTTATTTCTTACCTCCTTATCTCCCTCTTTCTTTCCTTTCCTACCTCCACTTCTTTGATTTTTCTCTACTTTTTCCCAGAAATCACCTTTTTGTTGTTGTTAGTCATCACAGAATCTTATATTCTTCGGTGTTAAAGGGGCTCAAGAACATTTTTTATATAATCCTCTCACTTTAGTTGAGGGAAGTCTGTGTGCCAGAAAGGAAACCACATGTCATCGGTAGCTTTCCTTTGCCCTTAGGAAAACTCTTCAACTCTGCTGCGTGGCTTAGACCCTACCCACTGCCTCAGCCTCCTCTTCTCTTCACTGTTCACAGGGAACCACAAAAGCCCTTCAGTCCCTGTCTTTGGTCCTTTACATATGCTTTTCTCTCTTTCTGGACAGTTCTTCACACATAGCATATACCGCTTCTTCACCACTTGACCTCCTATTTGTTCTTCAAGTCTCATATTAAACAGTACTCCTTAGGGGCGCCCAGGTGGCTCAGTCAGTTAAGCATCTGCCTTTGGCTCAGGTCATGATCCTGGAGTCCTGGGATCGAGCCCCGCATCAGGCTTCCTGCTCAGAGGGGAGCCTGCCTCTCCCTCTCCCTCTACCCCTCTGCTGCCCCTGCCACCTCATGTGCTCTCTCTCTATCTCTCAAATAAATAAATAAATCTTTTAAAATAAATAAATAAATGGTACTCCTTAGACCACACACATACCCTGTTCATTTCCTTCATGGTGTTTGTCATAATTTGTAACTATGTATTTATGTGAGTGTTTAGTTTTTTAATTGTTTAGTTTTTTGCATCACTTAATAGAAGCAAGATCTCTAAGGACAAACACCATGTCCTTCCTCCCCCCACATTACTTCCTCAGTACTATACACAGTGCCTGGCATTTGAGAGTAACAACAAACATCAACAATAAAGTAATAGCTTCTAACATTGAAAACTTACTAGTTTCAGGCATACTGTTCTAAGATTTTTATAGGTATTCTGTGTGTATTTAATACTTACAACTATCCTGTGAGGTAGATATGATGATTATCCCCATTTTGCAGATGAGAAAACTGAATGGTCAAGTCACTCAGTCATGATTATACAGCTGAAAAGTAGCAGAGCTAGTTTCTACCTCAGGCATTCTGATTCCAACACCTGAACCCTCAACGAGGATATGCTGTGCCTCTATCAGGCACTCCATTGATATTCACTGAAAGAAAAAATGAAAAATATACCAAAATTGCTTAGTTGCAAAACTGAGGTTAAAACTTAAGCTGTTTGATTGATAATCCACTCCTCTCTCTATGCAGAGTGACAGCAAAATGCAATAAAAGAAAGAGAAAGACAAGCAAATTAACAAATTAGTCTGTTGCTGATAAGGACTTGGGATGGGAAGGAGACTTTATGATGTGGATTGTGGAGTGAAGTGAAATCATCATTTTAGATTCAGGCAGGACCCCGTAGCAGGTGGAAAAACACTAAATTGGTTGAAGAGTTCTTAAGATAAGGAATCAGGTTCTCCAGAAACATCAAGTGGAATTACAGTTATTATCACTAACAAGTCAGGTGATTCTAATGCTTTGGATGCTGTTTTCCAAACCTGATTTCAAAGTTTAAGTAACCATCAATGTTATGAAACTACTGATCAGAATTTTAGGAGGAAATCTCTAGGAATGTGCTTTGTTTACTCCTGTGTCCATAGTATGATGGACAGAGCCAGGCACATAGTAAGTGTTCAATAAATATTTAATGATTTAATGGAAAATGCACCCAAACAAATCTGTCAGCAGGATCTGTGAAATTCAAGGCACAATGGGAAACACAAAGAAAAGTAAGTTGGATTCCTATTCACAGAGAGTTGTTAGTAGGTGGACCCACTAACAACTATCAGTATTCATCACTACTACTATCACTGGGGATTTGCTTTGTCTGGAAGCTATGGTATGTCCCTTTATCATTAGGTCATCTTCATACTTGCAACAAGCTTAAGTGATGGCACAACTACTATTGTCCATCTCCAGATAGAGAAACTGAGGGTATGAGATGCTAATTCCTTTCCCAAGATAACAAAACCAGGAACTTGTGGAATCAGGATTTGAAGTCAAGTCTGTTTGACTCTGGAATCAACCATGCCAAATGTACCCATCCCATTATTTCAAGCCCCAAATCTATGTGTGAAAGACATGTTGAGACTAGAGAGTTTGCAAATGTGGCTTACCTGGGTCTGAGATATTTCCATTCTTATCCTATTTACTGTTTAGGTAGGTCCCAGATTCGCTGACACTTCCCCCTGAAAGACTTGCCAATCACTTAAAACTGGGTTAGCTATTCCCTCCTTTCTGCTCCTATTGGAAACCTTCCTAAGTCCAGTTCATAATTTTTCTACCCCACATCCCGATCATTTATGTTTCCTACTTATTAGTCTTTAAGTTCCCCAGGATAGCAGTTTATCTTCCCAGGGCCTACACAGTGCCTGGCATATAGCATATCATTTAATAACAATTTATGGAATGACTGAATTTTAAATAGAAATTACCATTATATGGATCCAGGTAATACACAGCAGCATTCAAAGGGAGGAGTACATTCTTAAGCACTAACTGGAACTTAAGGGAAATAGACTTTTGAAAAGTTGGGGAGGACATGCAGGCAGGGCCACACAGCACTTGAGTAGACATAACAGCCCTGGTGGATGAGTGGAGGGCCACAGTTGGTACCAGAATTAGCATCGCAGCTGGGAAACTCTTGCTGAGGAAGCTGTTGTTTATGGTGCTCCATACTGCCCCTACACTGTGCTCAAAGCTCTACAGGCACAAGGCTGGGAGAGACTCAGGAGCGGTGGTCCATCATGGTGGCGAAGCTGAGCCCAGAGCTACATATACAGCTAAAATGTATCCAAATTAGGAATTAAAGCAATCTGAAGGAAATTCAAAACCCACAACACTTACTACTTGAAATATGCCATATTGCTTATGCAAAGAATAAAAGGTTTGGGAGAACTTATTCTACTAAATCATGATGAAGGAAGAACAAAAGCCAGGGCAAGCAATCTTTTACTCAGAATTACCTAAAGTGGAACTTTATGCCCACCTGAATGGACTCACTGGTTCTAACACCATGAAGAAATTAACAGCCAAGAATTAAAATCCATGATCAGATGAGTGTCGATGACAACGGAAAGAAAAGAACATTTGAAGAATGCTTCCAGATATTTCAAATTATCCATCAGCTTACTACTAGCCCTGAGGATATTCTAATGGTTGTAAAATAGGTCATTAAAGAACTTTCAGAGGATAGTGTCAAGTACCTGGAACTAAGGAGCACACCAGAAGTAAAAAATACAGATTCTACGAAAGACTTAGGCCTGTAGCATTGAGGGTATAAACTATCCAAATAAGACAACTTAGACATTGATGATAGATATTTGATAGCAATCAACAAATATGTCGTTCCTTTGGTAGCCAAGGAAACTATGAAACTTGATAAGGAGTTCTGCCTTTCTACTAAGGATATAGTTCGTGGCCTTGGCCTCAGTGGAAACCCTATCACAGGACAAACAAAAGACTCTTAGAACCTCTTTTAGAAGGTAAAAAAAAAAAAAAAAGCATGTCTGATGTTAACATTACATCTTTCAGAGATTCCAACCCCCCCCCAAAAAAACCAAAAAACAAAAAAATTAAACTAACAAACAAAAAACCCAAGTACTACTGGATTTGCTTCCTGACAGAATCTGGCATTGGACATTTCTCAACTCCTCTGAAGGAGGATCCCTGGACCTAGTGACCTTTTGAGACAACACTCGATACCACATGGTAAAGCTTAGGACTTCAGGTTCTCCAGATAACCCCCTGCCCGTCCTTCCCCCAGCTTCCAGGTTGTACCCATTTGTAGAGAAGTGCTGTTCTAAAAATGTAAATATCATTTAGAAATTTTTTTAAAAAGTTGAGTTGAGGGTCATGCAATTATTAAGTTTCCTACCTGTGAATGTTTGGACTATCTGAACTTAGACAAGTTAGTTTTTTTTTCTGCTACCAGCATTTTCATCTCTACCTTTGCGATGGCACAAATCAGAATGTTGGGAATCTGAAATGAAGTAATACATTAGGAGCTCAGCAGAGGGCTCTGTTTTTTCTAAATACTCAGATTTTTATAATGGCCACTTGCTCCTGTCTTCTAGTATTCTTCTTGTCTTCTAGTATGATCATTAGGGAAGTTTCGGAGAGTAAAGCATTTCAGACCGAAGGACACTTCTGAGTAAAAGCATAGAGATATGATGAAATTTCCTGCCCTTGGGTATAAAGACAATTCCTGGCAGGGTGAGAGAGGCTGTAGATATTTAGTTCAGAGAGAATGATTCCTCTGAGCCAAGCAATCAAATACTGAGAAAATTAGAGAGCTAGGGAGATCACACTCCATTCCTGCTTTTTAAGAGCTAAATGTCTAAATGAAGAGTCCAGTGTATGTCTGAATCCACTGTATGTGTCTGTTCTATTAAATATATAGACAGGGCTCTATAAGGTGGCTGCCATTTTGTTCTCAGGAAGTGGATGCATCAGCCATTTGGTTCTCGGGAATATGGGTTGCTGACTCCTACTCTGGGGAAGAGTGGTGTGTTATTAGCCACTTTTTATCTAGAAGTATAACACCAATTTTGGCTTTGTGTCTGGTCATCTAGTCTTGTCTAAGGTTGCTGGAGTGGAAATGTGAAAAGATGGTATTTGGTCCCTGTGACTAGAACTAAGAAGAGTGGGTGGTATGCACGGTCCCCTAATTGTTCTCCTTGCCTTTGATCTTCACTGAGCCACCTCCTTTCAATCTGTAAGAGCTTACAGAATTAGCCAACTAAAGAATACTTCAGAGTAGGTCATTCCTTCATCTCACTCCTGTGGTGGGTCTCCACAACCAATAAAACTGTGTATCCTTCTCTTTATATCTACTATTTGAGTTTACCCTCCTTTCTATTTATTTTTTGCCTTACATCCTTTTGATACACTCCACACTTCTATCACCCTAAACAGCTGGTGGCACCACCAGCCTCCCCCCAGAAAAGGCCATGTGCATACTATGGTTTTGGCCTCTCTTACTTTCTTCAAACTGTTTTCTTCCACTGAGAATGCCCACATCCTATTATGACTATTGGGAGTCTGGATATGTGTGGGGTAGATGTAGTAACAACTGGAAAATAACAGGATTATGTGATTTCATGTTTATTGGATTTTTTTTCCCCCAAGAGAGAACCTGTTTGGTTAGCAACTTGGCTTAAAATTTTGTCACTTTAGATTATAGCAGCAATGTCTACAATAGCCAAACTATGGAAAGAACCTAGATGTCCATCTACAGACGAATGGATAAAGAAGATGTGGTATATATACACAATGGAATACTATGCAGCCATCAAAAGAAATGAAATCTTGCCATTTGCGACGACGTGGATGGAACTAGAGGGTATCATGCTTAGCGAAATAAGTCAATCGGAGAAAGACAACTATCATATGATCTCCCTGATATGAGGGAGAGGAGATGCAACATGGGGGGTTGAGGGGGTAGGAGAAGAGTAAATGAAACAAGATGGGATTGGGAGGGAGACAAACCATAAGTGACTCTTAATCTCACAAAACAAACTGAGGGTTGATGGGGGGAGGGGGTTGGGAGAGGGGGGTGGGGTTATGGATATTGGGGAGGGTATGTGCTATGGTGAGTGCTATGAAGTGTGTAAACCTGGTGATTCGCAGACCTGTACCCCTGGGGATAAAAATATATGTTTATAAAGCTGTAAAAAAAAAAAAAAAGAAAAAAGAAAGGATGAATACCCAAGTTTTGTAGCAACATGGACGGGACTGGAAGAGATTATGCTGAGTGAAATAAGTCAAGCAGAGAGAGTCAATTATCATATGGTTTCACTTATTTGTGGAGCATAACAAATAGCATGGAGGACAAGGGGAGATGGAGAGGAGAAGGGAGTTGAGGGAAATTGGAAGGGGAGGTGAACCATGAGAGACTATGGACTCTGAAAAACGATCTGAGAATTTTGAAGGGGTGGGGGGTGGGAGGTTGGGGGCACCAGGTGGTGGGTATTGTAGAGGGCACGGATTGCATGGAGCACTGGGTGTGGTGCAAAAATAATGAATACTGTTATGCTGGAAAAAAAAAAAATTAAAAAAAATTTTTGTCACTTTAGCAAGAGCATAAGTGGATGGGCTTAGAAATCTCTGTGGGGCTGGGATGGAGAGTGCAATAGACAGAATCTAGGGTTTAAACTTTCTAGTTAAGAATATTATGACCTATGGCGGTACCTGGGTGGCTCAGTTGTTAAGCATCTGCCTTCGGGTCATGGGTCCTGGGATCTAGCCCACATCAGCATCCCTGCTCAGTGAGAAGTCTGCTTTTCCCTTTCCTAGTCCCCCTGCTTGTGTTCCCTCTCTCACTGTCTCTGTCTGTCAAATAAATAAAATCCTTAAAAAGAAAGAAAGAATATTATGATCAATGGAGATAGTGCACACTCTATCCTATGGACATCCCCGTTTAACCGGATTTCAGACTTTAAACAACCTTACAATCTTGGAAGACTTCTAATATATAAATGTAGAATAAAAAGTTTTCTAAGCCAGATGAAGAATTGCATCTCTCTTGCATCCTGCAGGCAAATGCATGCTGACTGTAAAACTGTGTAAGTGTGAGTTGTGTGATTTCACAGTCTTGGTCATTGGACTTATTAACAACAGATATCAGATGAGAAAAGCAGCAGGTGAGTGTGAAGTGAGCAGTGGCTGCTGACAAAGGAAGGAGTGACAGCAGACAAGGAGGTTAGGACCCAGAGGAGACTCCATGCTCACCAAGGAAAGAAGCCATCTGGACACCAAAGCAAATAAAAACAAAACACCCTAGTACCTCAGGAGTCCTTAAGTTGTCATATACACCAATGCTTACGATCATTAATCAGCAACCAGTTATCATATGCCTACTATGTGCCAGATCCCATTCCAGGATATCCACGGGGGCAGTTTTAAAAAGTATAAAATACAGTACTCAGCTCTGAAAATATTTATCATCTACAACACTACCATATCGGCCAAGGTGATGTTCTGTATACTAAGCTCTTTTTACAAAAGCAGGGCATGTGCAGAGCCTACTAGGAAGTCTTTCTCTACAAAACATTTAAAATTATTTAGCCGCTCACAAGATAAATTTGTTTACTCCTTTCTCAAAGATACCATTTCCTGACAATGCTAATAATGGAAACATTTCAGAATAATGACCTCATAAAGTTGACACAGCCGTCTCTCTGTACAGACTTCGATAACACACGGTCATGACCTCACTCACTCCAGAGGCAGGTCTTAACAGCTTGATAGGACTATGGTCAGAAATACAGTTTGGTTCAAATGTTTTCCCTCCTAACTGTTAACTTACTTAATGAAAGGGAGTGTCTCATTAAAGGGTCTATTTTTCCTGAGATTCTGCAGGGATGAGACCATGGTCCCTATGGGACATTAGACAAAAGAGTTGGATCTTGAGCTAGATCAGGAACCCCCAAATTCATCCTTGTACTTAAATCATTTAAACTCTTTGGTTATTTTATTCCATCAAGCCAGTCATTTAGAATGGAGGAAGATCTTACTCATTCCAAAAGGCTGATTTAGGGCATTTTCCCTGGGGAAGAACATCCTCTATAATCAGGCAGTGACAAAGTCCCTGGTACTGCTGGAAGATAAGGATCACTGCCCATGTCATACGGAATGTGTTGGTGACGGTAATCGTGATGGAGGCCTTATACAAGCAGCAGGCAGAACGAGGGTCAACCACTCATTTAAAATGGAAAGGGAATGTGTATGTTTAGCCCACTGTCCACCAAATTTATTTTAGGAGAAGTACAATGAAAGCAGAAGAAAATGAAGAGTAGGAAATGCTACAACTGGTGGCCCTTTCTGGCCTCTTAAAATCTGAACCAGGCTAGGAAAAAATAGGGTGAGAATACTGAATTTGGAGTCAGGAAATGTAAGTTCAGGTACAGGTTCTGTTGTTATACCCTCACTGTTTGACTTTGAGGGCACCATTTCCCCTTCCTAGAGCATTCACCTCTTGCCAATGATGGAAAGGATTAAATGAAGCCTCAGTGGTTTTTTTGTTTTTGTTTTTTTTTGTTTTTTGGGTTTTTTTACTCCTGGAATTCTAGGGTTCAGTAATAAGCTGAAACAAGGATCTTATTTTTTAATGTGTAATCCACAATGAAGTATATACAGTGAAGTGACCTATAAATTCTGCTTAAATCTAAATGTGAATTAGATGCAAATACACACTGAAAAATTAGGGTGAAAATCATTACTCTGTGTAGATTAGGAAGTACAATGTGATTCTTTTGTAGGGGGAAGAATTAATTTTATACAGGCTGAAGTAAGCATTAAAAAATGTAGGGAGAACCAGACACTACTACAGTCTGGGTTTTCTTTCTCTTTGGTGAGATTTTTCTTTTCTATTTTTGTGCCCACGGTTAAGGGATGAATGTCTGTGGGATTCTACATGGGGCTATGGCATAAGCACTTAGAAGAGTAACAGATCATGCGAGCATAGTCATAAGCAATGATACCATCTACGATTTATATGATCCAGTGGACCTCAGTGTTTATGGTCTCTGGTCAACCACGTATATAACCTACCTGTCCTGAGAGGAAGGAAAATTTAGCCAGTTGTTACATATGAACTTGAGCTGAGAAAATAGTTCAGGAGCCCGGGAACTTGTCCTTACTGGGTGCCACCACCAATGTTAGTTTAGCACTTGACAGATTGTCTTTCATTTAATCCACAGACTAGAAGCTCCCTTTCAGAATATAGTTTTTAAACATTATTTGCTTTCCGGATTCCTATTAGTAAAATGGGGAAATTGAATCTTGGATGGGTTAAGTAAGGTCTCACAGCCAGTAAATTGTATAAGCTGAGTATGAAAACTTCTCTGACTCCAAGGCCAGTTCCCTTCCACAGTACCACGTTGCATTCTGGGAGTTCTGCTTCCACTCTACTTCTGACTTTATTTGGCTATGGTACCTAAAAAAAAATCACTGACGTTCTTAAATCTCAGTCTTTCATCTGTTAAAAAATCATAAAAGTCAGCCAACCAAAATTGGATATATGGCCTCCACTCTCTTCCATGGTCTGTGTATGATCTTTACAGGGCCACAGTTAAGTCATTGGGAATGGTGCCTCTTGCAGTCATGAAAACATGGTGGCCTTGGATTTAATAGGTCCGTGTACAACCTAAAGCTTTGTAAACTGTATTGTATTTACAAATCTGCATTGTGTTAAGAGTCCAAAGCTTTCCTGAGGCTGTCAATGAAATCTGTATCCCCAAATGCCTAAAAACATTCTGATTAGTAGGTCTCCTGATGATGTCTTCTAACTCAAAGCATCTGTAGCAATCTGGAATAAATTAATGTTTAGTACATGAAGGGAGCTCAAAGGCAGAACTGACACTTGTGTCAGAGACTATGTGGTATCATGGAAAGGGACCTGGCAAAGAATTGAGGATTCTGGGTCCTGGTTTACTCTGCCTTGTCATTCAAAGAGAGATGCTAATTCCTGCCTGCCTCCTCACTAAAGCAGTTATTATAAGAATCAAATGTGGTAATATGGATGAAAACACTCTGAAAAAACATAAAGTATCTTGCAAACTTATGATATTAACTGTGAGATATTAAAATATCAAGTCATTTCACTAGTTGTCAACTGAGAAAGGGGGAAAATTGCAGGCTCCATCAGCAAAAGTTAGAAACCCTGCTTTTTCATCCTTCAGCAAGGTCCTGCAGCTGATACTTATGTGTAAACTTCCTTGACTTTAATGAGAATTGGTTGCAAACACACCATGCAGGATTTAAATAGAGATCACTGTCTCTCTTGGAGCAGATTAAAGAGAATTTCAAGTTTCTTCTCTAGGCCAGAGTGCTCCTCTTTTATCTCCTTTCTGCCCTTAGTTAGTGATTCTCAAAGGATGGCCCAGGACCAGCAGCAGAGCATCATCAGGGAACACGATAGAAATGCAGATTCTCAAGCCATACCCCATGCTAGGTTTCATGGCACTGGAGACAAAGAATATGACCCTGTTTTAAGGAGTGCAACCCTCTCAAGATGCAGAAAGTATAAATACATTTGATACCGTTGGCAACTGATGAGCAACACGATCCAGATTTAAATTGTTCATATGTAAAACTAGTTCCATGGTAAGCGGTCTTCCCTGGGCCTCACAGTTACGGAACATAACAAGAAAGATGAAAAGAGCTAATGTTTACTGAGTGTTTGTCATATTCTTAGCACTATTTTAAGTGATTTTTATGCATTAATGGTACCACATATTTTAGCTATTTACTGTATCAGGACTTTGACAGGCTCTGAAAATACAACTGTGAAATGTAACTGTCCTCAAGGAGCTCACTCACCACTGGGGGTTATTAGAAGAAGGGGGCCCATAGCTGTCCCAACAAGAAGGACCATGGAAGAATCCATTCAGAGGGTTTTCCAAGACCTAGTGGGACAGCTACACTGGGCTTTATGTGAGGAGAGGTTTCTTAGAGGACAAAACACCTAATTTTAGGCCTCCAAAGGAGAGGAGGAACCGTGACTTCACAGTGAGCAAAACTGGGATTTGGGGCATGTGGACAACTGCTCTCCGAGTCACATAGCAAGTAAGTGGGAGTGCTGGGACTTGAATTCAGGTCGGTCCAGTTCCAAACCCTTTGCTTTTAACCATTAAGGCTAAGCCAGAAAATAGGTTTTACCGAGCCCGTCAATTCTGAGAAATTGGTAGTGGCTTCCAGGCATGCTGATGATGAGAGCTCTGAGGACTTGACTGGACTAAACTGGAAGGAATGCCATGATCAATTAGTGATGTCTGCCTTGGGTACAGAAGAGGGGAGTATGTGTGTCATGCATTTGCTGACCCTGCACTGCAGAGTACTACCTCCAGGACTTAGCACAAAGAGAGATAGACCTGCAGAGCTGGTTCTTATTAGTGTCAGATTGTCTCTGACTTCAAGGAACTTATAGCTCAACAGCGTCAGCGGGGGCTTATTATATGTTACTAGGAGGTACTACTGACAGCTCAGGATGTTACGAGCTGATGGAGCGTTCAGTGAGAAAGAGAATAAGGTTTTCTTTTTTTTTTTTTTTTAAGTGAAGACACTGATTAAGAGTGAAAAACAGCAATAAAGAGCAACCAATCTTACTAATCCATTAATCTTCAAAATTTGTAGGCCAATTCTGTTTTCATTCTTTACCACTATTACTTCCATCAACATGGAAGGTGTTGATATAATAGAAAATGGCACTGTTAGCAAGTAATGGGATCCATATTGTCAAGTCAGCACCCTTGTGCCCAGGGGAAACTTAAATTTAGAAATGCCACCCAAAAAATATGCATTCAACATACCTAGTGGCTCATCTTTGGAGCAGTATGGTAGTTGATACCAATCATGGATTGAGAAGGTGGCTCTTTAAGGCAAAGATTACAAGAAGTTAGTGCCAGTTTGCTTCACACATGGTTTATGATGTTGGTAAGATGGCGCATGAGCCCTTCGAAGGCTAATCACATACTGTTTCCCCAGTATAAATAAACCAACGTATTTGAAGTAACAACAACAACTGGTTCTCATAATCTAAGGGACACAAATGAGTATGATCAAATCAGTCAACAGTTGGAAATGACTTCCAGATCAATTTCCTTTGCAAAAAGTCTCTTTCACTTCTCCCGAATGCACCTTCACAATTTAACTATTACAAGCACTTTTATCCTTGACATTAAAAATGTTTTAAAAATGACTCATGCATTGGATATAGAGACAAAAGGACAAGATGACCTCTCCCCAAATCCCAAGGTCAGAGCTGTTTGCCATCTGGGCATTTCTCCCCAGGAAGGCTGTGGGAACAATTATCTCTCACTAACCGTGACTTGGCAAGCAACGTGCCCCCGCCAGACCCTCACTGGTGGTTAAGGGTAACCTTGGTTGTCATCACCTGAACAAGCAGGAGGTGAGGACGAAAGCCTCAGCAGTCCCCCATTCTAGGGCTCCGCCTACTTTTTGTGCTCTCTTAAAGCCTGACCCCCAGTCATCAGAAACTAGCTTCTCACTGGCTGCCCCTCCCTCAAGGCATTTACATCAGAGATGATGCGGGGGGGGGGGGGGGGGGGGGGGGGGGGGGGGGGGCTTATCATCCTAAAGCCCATCTACCTTATCTTGCTTCTGAAGATAAGATGTGACAGTACCAGAAATCAAAACATTTCTCTGGTCAAGTCAAGCTGACCAGTACAGAATTATCTCTGATTCATTTCACATTTTAAACATTCTCTGAAGCCTCAGCAAGGAGACACTGGACAATAGAAGAGGCTCTGGGGCACAGACTGATAAGAGCTTCACCTTTTCTCATTCCTACCAGGTTAGGTAATCTTGCCGAGAACTATGAAAAACAGCCTCTATATACCCGGACCACACGTCCTAGTCTCCTCTATGGACAGATCTCAGCAAGAAGAAGGTGTTCTGGAGTCCAAAGTTTGAGGACACCAGTTTTGATTCCATGTTAAATGGAAAGAGGAGAAGACCATGTAAAGATTTACATTTTAATACATTCAGGATCCAGAAGCTTCTCCTGTGCCGGGGTCCTGATCCGTTCATGCAGCAGAGAACTACCAAGTTAGTTCTGAGAAACTACCTTATTGGTTACACAATTTATTCATGTTCTTCCCCCTGGTGGGGCTTCTGGGTATGCATCCCTAATGCATCTCTATTCTGTGAGCAGGACTGATACTGAAGCTTAGCTGTGTGCTGTCATTTGTCCCATCCTTTTCTCTTTACTTCTGGTACGTGGGCTGTTTTCTCCTCCATTCCATGAAGAGAGACACAGCCCAGTGCTTTGGGTGGAGGAGCCCAGTGCTGCTGGTAGGAAGAGAGCTGGTTTCCATGCCTATTTCTGGCAATAGCATGTGTGACTTTGGACAAGTATCTTTCCCTGTGCCAGCAGCCCAGAACTGGCTGATCCGTAAGGAGCCTTTCCAGCCCTAACACTCTAGACTTAGTGGGAACTGGAATTCTGGGTTCAACTGAGTTCAGGGTAACCAACAGTTGCCAGCTGCCTTCCTCTTCGGCAGCGAGCACCATGCCGGGCCCTGCAGGGGCTGTGCTCCCATCAGAAGGCTCTGTCTGATAACACGACACTCACAGGCGAGCAGGGAGTAGGATGAGAAGAGCAAGTTTACGGGTATCTCCAGCACACAGCAGAACACACTGTGTGCTGTGAGCAAAGTACAAATGATTATGGGGTCTGAAAGCGGCAGGAGTCGCATCTGTTTACGAAAAGTCAGAATAACACTTCATGGCATTTCAGATGAGCCTTGGCAGAGAGAATTCAAACAGGAAGCAGCATCATTTCCATAGCAACATTTACTATGCAGGTAAATGTCTGTGCCAGGTAGTTTGAGCAGGTAGTTTGTGCCAGGCACTGTTCTGAGCACTTTGTACATAAAAGTTCTTTGACTCCTCTCATTGTTTTGACACAGAAACTATGATTATTCCCACTCTGCGTATGGAGAAACTGAGGCACAGACTGTCTAAGCAACAGGCTTAGGCTCACACCACAAGCCAGTAGCAAGTGACAAGCGCCAGGATTCAAACTCAGGTGATCTCATGCTTAGTTCAACTATCAGCCTAGATCCAGGCTCCACCAACATTCACATATGGGAAGTCTCTGAATCTGGAGACTGGAGAACATAGAAGGCCTGACCGCGAAGATGAGCTGTGGAACCCAGGGCAAGTCCTCCGGAGCCTCAAACTGCCAGTTTCTTATCAGTGGTATGGCAGTGATAAGTACTTGTCTCACTGAGTTATGATTATTCAGCAAAACAGCAGGATAAAATTACTTTTTAAAATGATACAAAGTCCTATATAATTTTTTAAAATAGAGGAAAGCAGAAAGAGCAATGCGAACGAAAGTTGAGAGGCGGTAGAGCATAAGGTGTATTTGGGTACACATGCAGGGCAGAGTGCTTGTGCAGTGTGCTCTGTAAGTGTACCTGCCAGGTCAGGGTAGGGTCTCTTCCCCATGCCTGCTCCTTGATGATTTCCATCCACGGTCTTGCTTTATCTCATCTCTGGTAGCTGCACTAGGCCTTAACTCTGCTCTCTCCATGTGAGGAATGGGAAATCCAGCTCATTTTCCTTGTGCTTTGTATCACCGGCACTCACTCCGGAATGCCAGTGTGATTCCCATCAGCAAGAGTTCACTGGCAGCATTTGACCGGGAGGACTGGACCCCTAACTGGCAAGACTAATATAGACGTCGGCGTGTCACTTTGAGCAGCATTAGTTCATGTAGGAGTGACAGTAAGGGACGGTCAGAGTGGAGTGGAAGCTTGTCTGTCTAGAGACATAGACTCATCCCAGCAATGTCTGTGCAGCAAGATACGCTACCGTCATCGCAATCTGGGCAAAGCAACATCATTAGATGGTGCCCGGGTTACCATGGGGACAGATGGGGAAGGTGGAGGGGCGCACAGTGGTTCAATCCAAGAAAATGGAAACCGCTCAAGGGATACCCAGTAGGAGATACACTGGACTGGGCTCAGAAGAGTACCAACTGGCCAGATTTGTGGCTGATTGACACTGGAAATGTCACTTCACTCCCCTGAGCTTCTGTTTTCTATAAAACAACACAATTGATAAAGATGCTCTCGAAAGCACCTTGGATTCCAAAAGCCTGAAAACGTGCAAGTTATTTTTTTTTTTTAAGCAGAAACTTAACTACAGCCTTTCTTAGGCTCCCAACCAGAAGCTACATGTGATTTTTCACGTTCTATGAACTGCAGAGGTAAGGTCTTCAGTTGCACGTGGCTCTTATCTCGCCAGTGGTGGGATGATGTTGTTTACGAAGCAACATGGCAACAGTAGCATCTGTAGCAGCAGACACCATGGTAGCCAGGAGCTGTGTGCTGAGAACACATTTTAAATGCAATTAATTCTCAAAGCGGCATCATTAGGTGGATACTATTATTTTTGCAATACAGATAAGGAAGCAAAGATTCCAGGGTTACTCAGTAACTTGTCCAAGAGACAGACGGGAATTTTGTCCACTGTCAAACCCTTACTCTTAACCGCTCGGATATCCAGCCAGGAGAGAACATAGGCATGTGAACCTCAGGATCCCAGGTGGCCCCTTAAAGCCTCTCTGCCTTGAAAAATGATCTCTGAAGATTTATTCATAAGAGTCAGAGACATTATTCCCCAGGAAGGAAGAAGGAAGTGACTAACTCCAGGGTGAGAGACTAGAATAAGCCGTTCTTTCCCCCAAGTGAACTCTGATGACGCCAAAGAGCACCGGCTTGCCTTGGAAGAAAGAGGACCACGGGGACAAGAGTGGCCTGGGAGAAGGGCAGTTGTCTCACCTGCTCAGTTGTCTGAAACTTGTCCCACACTGGAGTCCCCAACCCTGCCTGACATTGATCAGTGGCCCTGACCATGGGAAGGGCACAAGGAAAAGTATACTGGAGGGGGTCAGGGGTAGGGGTCACAGCTGATAGAGCAGACAGGATGGAGAAACCAGCTGCATGTACCAGCCTCACCTAGAAAGCATCTGTACCCAAAGTACTATTAAGTGCCAGGTCCACAGAGAGATTGCTAAGACATAGCTCCTTCCTTAACAGAAGGGCGTGTTGTAAAAGACAAGAGACAAATCCAGGCGTGGCTGGCAGGAATGCAAGACACTAAGTGCCAAAATGAGAGTCTGAACAACTTGCTTTGTGTGTAAAGGGAGGACCAGACACAATTAACTCCAGCACAGCTCAGAAAAGTTCTAAGTGCACTAATGGAACTGTGAGCTAAGAGGCCAGGAAGTGGATTGACCTTGACGGAGGTTCTCACAGAAGCTGTGGTATTTGAGTGGATCTTGAA
Source organism: Lutra lutra (assembly GCF_902655055.1). Taxonomy (NCBI): domain Eukaryota; kingdom Metazoa; phylum Chordata; class Mammalia; order Carnivora; family Mustelidae; genus Lutra; species Lutra lutra. Next base: position 45,723,002 of record NC_062282.1, read on the forward strand.
GGACTGGAATGAGTGGAGAGGGTGTGATGAAATTCTCATCATCACAGGGAAATAGGTATAAGGAGGCATGTCGGTTTGTCTGTTGGCTTTTCTGAAGGGAGGATGGCTACGAGCATGGAGATGAAGTGTAGACTGACCTAGTTGTGATTCCCCGATTGGCCATGTCTGCATGACCTTGAACCCTTGTATCTTCATCTATAAATGGAGATGCTAATACCTTCTTCATGAGATTGTTGTAAAGAATAAAGAAATTAATGCATATGTTTAATAATGCAAATATTTAGTAAATGCTCAATAAACAATAGCTTTTACTCTGTGTTATTGCTGCTGTGAACATTATCTGGCTCCTCCAGGTGACATCTGAAGTTAACCAGCCACTACTGGGTAACTTAAAAATGAACTAAATGCACCTACATATTCATTTGCCTTTGCCTTTACCCCCTTCACATTTTCCCTCTCCCCAGATCCTTGCATAGCCAGTACGTCTGCCCACTTTGAATCTGAGCTTTGATTTTCTGTTTTGTGTGCTGGTTTTCGTGTCCATATGGTAGACGAAATTACTGAGTTTCGTGTTTTAGCTTCTTCATGCGGTACAGTTCTGTACTGGACGGGGCACACTTTGTAGTATTTTCAGACCGAGGAGCGAATGCACAAGACCACTACCATGGTCCACTTCCTGAGCAGGGCCCTTGGTGGTCAGCAGCCCAGCCTTGCTCTGGCACCTGTTCATCACCTTGCAGCTGAAAATCATCAGAGAATGTTGGAATTGTAAAGAATTCCCACCAGATCTTTTGTTTTACCAACAAGAACTTTGAGGCCCAGAAATAGGAAGAGCCTAGTCAAGTTTCTACATAGAGACAGGCAGGATAGGCTGGTACTCTAGACCCCAAGTTGGGGACTGACAGGCCAGTATACCCTGGAGGACTTCAAATGAACTTTCTTTTTTCTGTAGACATAGGCCTTGAGGAGGCCAAAGATATGATTCCTTCCCTCCCTAGTCCTCCTTCCACGTCTCTCCTGGCTTTGAGTGAAGCTGGAAGCAGCAGCCCTCCTAGAAGTCCATGTTGCATATGCAGCTCCCTCTCCTACAAGGCATCCTCAGGACGCCTGTCCCGGCACTGTGTGCTGACTTGGGGCCTTCACAGCTTGGAGCCTAGATGACAGCCAATGAGGGGCAAAGGTAGTAAACACTGGGGCACCTGGGTGGCTCAGTTGGTTAAGCCTCTGCCTTCAGCTCAGGTCATAATTCCAGGATCCTGGGATCTAGCCCCACATTGGGCTCTCTGCTTGGCGGGGAGCCTGCTTCCCCCCTTCTCTCTCTTTGCCTGCCTCTCTGCCTACTTGTGATCTCTGTCAAATAAATAAATAAAATCTTAAGAAAAAAAAGGTGGGAAACACTTTAAACTGCCTCAGCATTGAAGAACTGAGGAACAGGTAGGTAATATCTGTAATGACTGACTCTGTAGAGAGTTAATAATAATGAGACCCTAAGGCTTTCCTTCTCCTGCTCTCCTGAGACCAAGGATTTAAGTACCTTTAATCCTAGTGCTGGTGACTAGGTCAAGGAGGATTCTGAAGCCACACCTGGGCTTCATGGATATGATGCTAGGATATGGGGGCACGGGATCTTATGTGATACATTATGGGGAAAATAAGAACCAAGGGACATTCTAGTGTAATGAGGGAAGGGGACTCATGAACCACTTGTAAAAACTGTACAAGAGAAAATGAAATAAATTCTATAGGAGAAGTACAGCATGTTCATTGTACATGTACAATGTACATTCAGAAGAAAAGGCAGTTCTTACTCAGGAAGGAGGACAGGACAGACAAGTGAGATTGACCCAGGGCTCCACATTCAGCTGGGAATCTGCTTGAGATTCTCTCTCTCCCTCTCCCTCTGCTCCTCCCCCCACTCATGCTGCTCTCTCTCTCTCTCTCTCTTTCAAATAAATAAATAAATAAATCTTCCAAAAAATATGTTTACATCCTTGGTCTCAGGAGAGCAGAAAGAAGACCCCAGAGTCTCCTCATTTTTATCAACTGTCTACAGTGCCAGTCATCACAAACACTCCCTACCTGCCTTCTCCTTATTTCCCCCAAAATGACTGATAGGTTGAATCAATCAATAAGTTAATTACTCAGTGAATGTCATGGTGTTAGAGATGTTAAAAGATGATTCAGCATAATAGTAAGAACTCACATTGTGGAATCAGACATTTTGATTCTAGCTCTCCCATGGTTGGTCCTGTGATGTCCACTGACCTGTGCCTCAGTCCTTCTTTTATAAAATAATGATAATCATAATCATAATAGTGCATACCCTCTGGGGATGCTACAGAGTTTAAAAGACTGAATGAAATACAGACCATTTCCTGGCATCAAAGTGCTCAATATATGCAAGCAGCTATCAGCAATACTAGAAATCATTGTTGTCGTCGTCGTCATCATCATCATCATCGTTTGTTGCCACTGTCATTATGCTGGTGACCAGAATCCCCAAATCCTAAATCAACCCCTCTCTTCCCTTAGATATAAGAGGCAGATATATAGCTGGAAGACCCATGGAAGCTTCTTTCCTCAAGGCAGTCACCAGATCTCGGCTCTCTGGATCTCAGCACTATGGGGACTAGAAGAGACCAACCCAAAGTAGTGGGCGGCCAGGGAAGATTTTTGCCCAGTGTCTCAGATAAGACATATCCAAGCTTTCCCCTACCTCAGATCTTCAGATAAGGCCCCTCCTACCCATACTCAAAAGCAGATTCAGGCTTCACATCTCCCCAAAGATGTACACCCAGGAGAGATTTCATAGCTCTAGCACCACAGACCACAACTGGCCTTGCCATCTGCATACCTGTCTTGGAGGAGGCACTGGGGAATGGGATCATCCTAAAGCAACAAATGGCCCCAGGAGGGAGGGTGGGGGGCAGCGTGGCAGTGGTGGTGGCTGTATGGCCTGTGTGGGTGTGAGGGAGGTCAATAATGTAACCCTCTAAGCTACGTGTAGAATGTATGGAAGAAACCAGAACTTGAAATGTAGACATAGTTATCGGTAATGTGATTGGTTGGAAAGAACTGGATCGGCAAATGACCATGCTTACATAATCATGCCCATCCTCTTACAGTTGAGCAAACCAAAGTCCTCACTTGAGGGAGAGAGTCCTCTCACTTGTTGATTCATTTACTTGGCACTGGTTGTACTTCTCAATGCTATGCACTAGGTCAGCATCCTTAGAAAAGGAGAAAGAGGTCCTGCTTTCAAAACGTAGGGCCTTAAATTAAGAGGAACAGATAATTAACAAGCCAACGATCAACAGATGCAGTGAAATCTCCCATAACCAACTTCCCTTCAGCCATCTTTTTTGATTAATCTGCATTCCCCATTCTCTCTGTAAACACCCCAAGTACACTCTGGGACTTCGTTGGAAATGTGCTAGGAATCAGTTCTGTTATTTCCAAACCTATTTATATGTCTGTGTTTTTACTGTATTTGGGCAATGTAACTAAAAATTATGTAAGCTGGTGAAACACAACTGCAGAACAAAGTTGTTTTCTGTCTTTGGAAAATAAATTAAATACTTTGGAAAGTTGCTAAGATGAATCACCAAACACATTGTAATATTAGGTGTAGGTGAGACAAGTATTTAAAAAAAAAAAACTGGGGGAGGGGCACCTGGGTGGCTCAGTGGGTTAGGCCTCTACCTTCAGCTCAGGTCATGACCTCAGGGTCCTGAGATCGAGCCCATCTCTGCTCTCTCTGCTCAGCAGGGAGCCTGCTTCCCCCTCTCTCTCTGACTGCCTCTCTGCCTACTTGTGACTTGTGATCTCTCTCTCTCGCTGTCAAATAAATAAATAAAATCTTTTTTTAAAAGATCTGGGGGGAAAAAAATCTGTACTTACATTTATTTTGTAAATGTCTTCAAGTTCCCACTGTATCAAAAGATTGATAAATACATATGCACTTAGGTGTTTTAAACTAAAAGAAAATACCTGTGATGAATCATTTTTTGTGATTCTCCTTTTTAACCATCATTCTCAAGTAATCTAATTGTAGTCCCTATGGCATCAGATAAAAGGGCTTCTACTGTAATTACTACTTGAGTTAAGTGCTATGAAGGGGACAAACTAAATGCTGTGACAGAGAACAGTGGGTAATCTGCTTGGGGTGATCCTTGAAAGATGGAAAGAAGCCGGCCAAGCAGAAGTGGGAGAAAGTCCTCCATACATGGTGCAGCACTGGGGAGGCCTTGGTACACCTGAGGAGCTGAAGCAAATGATGAGGGACAGGGAAATGATGAATAAAGTTGTTCAGGTCAGCAGGACTCAGACTATGCCTGACACTGAGAGATCATGCAATGGGCTTTCGACTTTATTCAAAGCATTGAGAAACCTTGGAGGATCCCAGAGCCTTGGCATTAGAACAGAATCCCGATTTCTTTTTTTTTTTTTTTTAAGATTTTTTATTTATTTATTTGACAGAGAGATCACAAGCAGGCAGAGAGGCAGGCAGAGAGAGAGGAGGAAGCAGGCTCCCTGCTGAGCAGAGAGCCCGATGCGGGGCTCGATCCCAGGACTCTGAGATCATGACCTGAGCCGAAGGCAGCGGCTTAACCCACTGAGCCACCCAGGCGCCCCAGAATCCCGATTTCTGAAGAACATTCTGGCTGCTTGTGAAGAACAGAAGAGGGTGAGGAAAGAAGTGGGCCAAGTGGAGGCCTAGATAAAGGAATGATACAATATAATGAGCAGCATCGTGAATGGTGACAGAGGCCAAGGTGGTAGTGCAGACAGAAAGTGAGGGAGGGAGGTATATGACATCTCTGGAAGGACTTACATCCATGTTTTCTTTAGTCAGCCAATTAGTATGACCAAACTCACAGCCAACTTTTGAGAGGGATTTGTGATCTGATGGGAAAAACACTCTACCTGAATTCATGCCACATGAGTTTCTCTTTCTAGTTTGGTATTGACTGACTGTGCTATTCAGAGCAAGCCTCTCAACCCTTGGAAGTTCATGCGGATAAAACGAATAATAAAATCCTGTCCAGCCTACCTCTTATTTGGTTGTGTAACTAGAATAAAATGATAGTTTACATGTTTATTGCACTTTAAAGTGAATTTAGAACTTTGGTAAAGTCACTGTGGGCGCAGGTACTACTGCCTTCACTCCACATGTGAGCAAACCAACCAACAGTTACTGAGCATCTACTCTATCAAGACGAGGGCTAGTCTCTGAGACTTTAAGAAACAAATTAGACCCACATCTGACCTGCTGTAAATAAGCTCAAAGTCTGATGAAGAAGACAAACAAGAAAATGCTAAATTATGCAATATCAAGATAAGTACTAAGAAAGTGCATTAAAAATGCCAAAGGAGAACGTAATTTTGTTCTGGGATGGTTAGAAGGCTGCCCCCTGGACTCTCCATCTAAGTGGGGTCTTGAAGGATGTGTAGAAGTTTTCCAGGTGTCCAGGGGCATTTTTGAGGAATGTGTGCTTAGGGACGGATACCTGGAAGGAAGTGGTGTGCTGCGTTCATCAGCATGCTTGGGTCTCCACTGTTTGATGGACCATCAGTAATGAGGCTGGAGGGCTGAATGAGGGCCAGTGAGGCTCTCCCACATGGAGTCCTGTGGGCGCATTATGCCAAAGCAGGAAAGCTAGTATATGAGCTGCATGCTCATGCTTTCCTCAAACGCTCACAACAGCTCCACATATTGGTACCTGTGCCTTCTACTCCTTCCTTCCTCACTTTCTGTTTTCCCCAGCATTAGCTTGTATCTCAGCTTTTCCCACACACCCACTCCTAGAACTCTTCATGTTAATGGAGACATACAAAGAGAACACCCCAGGATAGTGAGAAATGCTTGTATTCTCAGAATTCCTTCCAGAATTCAAGCAGGCTGGACTGGTTTTGGGCAGCAGCTCTCTCATCCTGCGTTTTGAGAAACCTTACGAAGTGATTTGAATTTTGTTACAAAGGGAACTCAGTACCAGGAGTGGGGGGTGAGCATCTCTGCAGAGAAGCAGCGGGGAGAGTCTCGGTTGGTGGATTGTCTAGGAGACCTGCGTTCCACTCCCTAGGCTAGACAGTGGGCTTTGGGCCTTGCCTCTCCCGTCTGGAAAATGAGAAGAACACTTGTGGAAGTGGAAGAGTGTTCGAGCTCACTGAGTCTCCTATCTCTTACGAATGAGGAAATGAACTCCAAAGAGGGGAAATAACTCGCCTAAGGTCATGTAGAGAACCATCAGAAGACTTGGTCTGCCATTTATTCATTCATTTATTCATTCCTTTCACCAAATGTGTTTCAGGGCCTCCCACGTGCCAGGCACTGTGTAGATGCCAGGACTGTAGTGGGAGAGAAAACAGTCACAATCACTGCCCTATTGGGGGATAGGAAATTACACAGATAAACCAAAGATGAAACCGGATAATCAAAGACAGAGATGATGGAAATAAAGGTCCTGGCATAGAGAGTGCAAAGGCAGGACGTATATTTTAGAGAACATGGAGATGTGAGGAATGAGAAGACGGCATTTAAAGAGGGAAGAGCTTCTTAAGGGAGAACAGCATGTGCAAAAGCCCCAAGGCAAGGAAGTTTGGACTGTCTTGAGAGGTAAGAGAAAGAGCAATGTGAGGCTGAGGCCGTGGGGGCATGGCCTGGGAGCAGAGGCAGGATAATGGACGGGCAGGGGGCTGAGCCTGCAGCCTTAGATTTCAAGTACTCTGATTGGTAGACTTTTGATGATTGGTCACATCCCTGCTGGAAAGGAAAGGCACGTTTATGTTCCTAGCAACGTTCTATTACGGGTTGAGCATTTGTTTTAAATGAGGTATTCCCAGCATGCTTCACTGAGACCACGGATTAGAAGAACAGAAGAAGAAGAAAAAAAAAGATTAAGCTTTTCTGTATACAACTCTCTGCGGGGTTAGTGTTCAGCTCCAGAAATCAGCCGAGGGCAGAGGTCAGGAGTAAATTCAGGTATCAGACAAGGTGAGCTTTGGTTTCTGGTGGTGTCATGCAATTTTGAGATCTGGAACTGCTCGTCTTCTCTAGCCTCATTTTATCCCTCTTTCTTATCCTTTCTCCTCCTCAGTGGGTATACCCTCGCTGGAAAATGAGTTCCACTGATTTTACAGCCCCCTTGGGCAGTCATCTGCAGATTTTGGTAAAACCTTGCCTTGATTGACGGGTGCCAATCAGGCTCATCGGTGTGCATTACACTGCAGGCTTGCTGCTTGGCTTAGAAAAGCCCATTTATATGCATGATTTTCATAGGAAAAGAATAACAAATAAGAAACGATTTTTTTTTCTCCCACTCACCCAGGAAAACAGAATCAAGATAGCCAAAGGGGGAGTCTGGCCTCACCTCGTGAATGATTTACCTGGTGTGCCTTATAGTCATGGTTCATTCAGGAACCAGCAGAAGTTGATTCATGATGTGGGGACAGAGGACGTGTGGGGCAGCAAGTGGGCCAAAGGCAGGGAAAGCTCTGATGCTCGTTTTTACCACAACCCCTTCCCTTTGGTTAATGTCTCTGTTTTTATTCAGTTTGCTCTGGCTGGTTAGTGTGCCCATTCCCAAAGGCTGCACAGAGGCAGAACTAAGTAAATGGAGTCCCTACCTGGACTCCTCAGTGAACCCCACCTACCCCCAAATGAGGCTGAGTAAGCACCCCAGCCCTAGACTGCAACCTTCTCCTCAGCCTTTGAACCCAATCCAAAAATACACCCTGCCTGACTTTATCCTCAAATCTAACTCTAACCTTGTCCAAGTAGAGCCTTCACTGCAACCCCTCACCCAGTACTCCTGACTAAAACCCTGCACGTAGCTGAGTCTTGGCCTTGAAGGATCCAGCTACCATGTTGTGAAACCTCTGGTACATACCCAGTTTTTATTTTTTTATTAATATATAATGTATTATTTGTTGCAGGGGTACAGGTCTGTGATTCATCAGTCTTATACAATTCACAGCACTCACCATAGCACATACCCTCCCCAATGTCCATCACCCAGCTGCCCTATCCTCCCACCTCCCTCCACTCCAGCAACCCTCAGTTTGTTACCTGAGATTAAGAGTCTCTTATGGTCTGTCTCCCTCTCTGATTTCATCCCATTTCATTTTTTTCCTCTCTTCCCCTATGATCCTCTGCCTTGTTTCTCAAATTCCACATATCAGCAAGATCATATGATAATAGTCTTTCTCTGATTGACTTACTTCGCTTAGCACAATACCCTCTAGTTCCATCCAAGTCATTGCAATGGCAAAATTTTGATGGCTGCATAATATTCCACTGTTTGTATGTGTATGTGTGTATATATGTGTATATACATCTTTATCCATTCATCTCATAACCAGTTTAAAAAAAAAAAAAAAAAAAAACAACAACTCTCAAAGTTCCTGCCCTCTCAGGGTTGGGGTCACTCCTATCTCAGAGTCATCCGTAGCTGTAAGGCGGCGTTACAGCCTTCTCTAGACTAAAGCCAGCACACAGGAGAGGAAGCCTACAGGTCAGAACCAGCCCACCTACTTACCATATTGCTGTGGCATGTTGACCCTTAAATTGGAGTCTGTGAGCTTTGAGGCCCCACTGGGTCTTGTACAGAAGCCAGCAAGCAGTGGTCTTGAGTCCACTGGGACCTCATTGACTGACTCTGACCCTCTCCTGGCTCCTGTCCTCTGCCACCTCCACAGTCACCACAGAAGAACCACAAGGTGTGGAAAAGGAAGGTGGGCGGTCACCAATTTCTGTCATCCTCAGCTGCACGATCCTCGGTTCCTCATTTGTACATGGGCTCAAGGGTCATCATTCCTGCCCTATTTACCCTGCTAGGTATTCACAAGAGAAAATGGATGCAAGGGGCGCCTGGGTGGCTCAGTGGCTTGGAGCCTCTGCCTTCGGCTCAGGTCATGATCCCAGGGTCCTGGGATCGAGCCCCGCATTGGGCTCTCTGCTCAGCAGGGAGCCTGCTTCCCCCATCTCTGTCTGCCTCTCTGCCTACTTGTGATCTCTGTCAAATAAATAAATAAAATCTTTAAAAAAAAAAAAAAGAAAATGGATGCAAGAGATTTGAGAATTCTGTACTACACTATGAGTTATTCTTATCTCTCCCCAGATTTTGCCAGCATCTCATCCTACTTGCTATCCAGTAGCAGACAAGCGTAGAGTAGGAGCTGGCACACCACAACCCACAGGCCAAATCTAGCCCATGGTCTGTATTTGTAAATAAGGTTTTATGCTGTAATAAAAGCTTGTTTACATTTACATTACACTCAGCCTGTTTACATTTTGTCCTCAGCTGCTTCCTGTGCTACAAAAACTGCGTGGATTAGGTGCAACAGAGGTCATGTAGCCCACAAAACCTAAGATATTTATTGTTTGGCCCTTTGCAGAAAAAGTTTGCTGATACCTGGCAGAGAGGGTCAGGGCAATGGCTCTGAAGTTGGAATGCCTGCGTTTGGATTCTGAATCTTCTACTTCATGGCTGTATGACCTTGGGAAAATGGTTTAGCCTCAGTCTTCTCTCTCTAAAATGGGACAATAATGATATCCCTCATCCATACTATCAAATTAGTAGTAAATGAGTAATTCACACAAAACACTTAGCCTGGTGCTTGGCACATAGTGAGAGCTCGGCGTTGGCTGGAATATCATCCAGAGAATGAAAGCTCTGCTTTGAGTTGTCAGACCTTTGGGGGACAGAAGAGCATAGCTCAAGGCACAGGCCATGGAGTGCAACAGACCTGGGTTCATATCCCGGCTCTTTCACTTACCGCATGAGTGATTTGTAGAAGATTAATTAATCTCCCTGAACTTCAGTGTCCTCATGCATGAAAAATTACTAGGATGCTGTGGGGAATGAATGATAAAATGCAGGTGAATGCTTAGAACAGAATTGGACATGGAGTAAACAATCAGCAAGTGGCATAACTATAACAATAAGAAGAAAAATAGTCTTTTTCCCAAGTTGTGCCAGCCACCCAGAATAGATAGGTGGTGGGAAGTTTCCGGTATGCTGACGTTATGTGAGGTAGGAGGCTCTACCTGGTAGATAGTGATCTAGAGGTAGAGGGTGACTGGTGATACACTTGACATCAGGTTTTGCATCCGAAGCACATGTAAATTAAGAGATTAAGATGGAGTTGGTCACACAGCTATCTATTAGGAGGCTTCTCTCTGCCCAAAGGCCCTCAAGACCAAGCACCTTTTTAGTACTAATAATCTATGATCCTATGACTGTTCTTGGACTAAGTGATGGGTCAAGGAGGAGAGCACACATATATATGTGTGTCATTATGGGGAATATCTCTGAAAGAGCCTCTTCCCTTAACACTGCATGGCTACACAGTAATGCTAAGCAGTTTGCTATGCAGGGTGAAAATGTCCTCATTTTGAATTCATTTGCTATCCTAAGGGTTGAGTTATGTAATGGGATGTAAACCTTTTTGCCTAAGGAGCACTGGCTAAAGAGACTGGGTGTTGTGGGTGGGATACATAAAGATTGGCTTGGTTCCAGATGCCCGCCTAAGCACAGCTCTCATGCTCTGTTGGCCTAAGATAACAGAAAGTGACAAAGTTTGGTGGGCTGAAGTGTGGCAGTGGGAAGGGGGTATTATATATCCTACGAGCTCAAGTTTGCTAGATGGTCAGCCTAATATAAAAGACTGTGAGACAAGTAACATCGTCAAGCATTTATATGAATGCCATAAACCCAACACTATATAGGGTACTGCTCATTGTACCTATCAATGAAGGAGGGCCTCTACCTTCAAGGGAATTTATAATTCAATTGTGGGTGAAAACATACAGTCAGTTGATAATATGAAAGAAAAACAGTGAGTCTTAACCAATGCAAGTAAAGACTTGGAAGCAAGATGACATCAATGGTCAAGAATAGTATCAATTGATTAATATAGGTAAATGACTGACATTTACACATTTCATTTACTTATGTACCAAAAATATTGTGTAGTCATTGTGTGACCACCTAGGGATTGTGAAGAATAACAGGAGCTTTATGAGGGCAGAAGTATCATCTGTCTTATCCACCACTCTATTTAGAAAACAGGTAACTATGATTGAATTTTATATAGCTCCTCACTTAACCTTGGTGTTTAGATGTATATGACACTTATGGAGCTCCTAACATAGTCTTAGACTTTGACTTATAAAATACCAGCAAATAGAAATTTAATAGACATCTGTTGGTCTCATATGCCCACCATCCATCTCCTCTCTGTTCACAACACCTTCATTTCCCTTTTTTTTTTTTTTGGTTTCTTTTGCTTTTTGTTTTTCCTTTTTGGTTTTAGCTGTGGGTCCATCACATCCTCACAGCAAACTTCTTTTTATCTTACATTAGCCTGTGTTGACTTCTGTTCTTACAATCAAAGAACTTAAAGTAATAAAGCATGAGAGATAGATAAAAAATTGATAAGAGGCACAAATTTTTATCAGCATTTAAAAGAAGGATAGAGACCTTTAGATGATAGCTAGGAATGGGGAAGCATAAGAGTTACACGGAGGAGGTAGCATTTGAGCTAAATCTTTAAAGAAGGGGAAAGGTTTAGAGAGGAAAAAGGCAGGAGGCAGGAATGCTTTTCAGGGTAGAGCAAGAGCATGGATGAATGGCCCAGAATCTGAAGCCAGCCTAGAAACATCTGAGAACAGCAGTACCTATGCGAGAGCCCAGTGAACTCACTGGTTATCCACTGAGGTCCCATCACACCTAAGTCAGAAGCTGTTCCCTTTCCCATTTTCCACTGATTCAGAACCACCTTAGCCTCCCCTCTGTCTCTCCTCCACTGAGTAGAGCTTCAAGATGTTAGAACCGAAAGGTCTCATAAGATCAGATAGTACTGAACTTCTCAGACTGAGGTGATGCTCTAGAGCTTTGCAGGTACCCAAGTCACACACGAGGTACCATAATCCTTGGAGGAGCATTAAGTTTACTCAGAGAGTTGTAGGATTTTTTTTTTTAAGATTTTATTTATTTATTTCAGAGAGAGAGAAAGCACAAGAAGGGGGAGGGTCAGAGAGAGAAGCAGACTCCCCACTGAGCAGGGAGACTGATGTGGTTCTTGATCTGGGACTCCAGGATCATGACCCAAGCCGAAAGCAGTCGCTTAACCAACTGAGTCACCCAGGCGCCCTGCAGGATGTTTCTCTTCACGCTCGTCTCTGCTGCTTTCCTCCTTTCTTCTGTGCCACATCCACATTGACCTTCTTTCTGTCTCTAAAGCTCACCAATCTCTTCCTGAGCCTTGATAAGAGCCTTTGTATTTTGGGTCCGTTTTTCCTTCTGAAACCGTTTCCCTGGCCCTTTGTCTGTCCGGCTCCTTCTTCTGGTCCACTTCTCAGAGAGAGGGTCTCCCTGACCATCTTAAAGTTGCCCTGCCAGTGGCTCTCACATTTCATGCCATTTTCTTCATAACATTTACTTTGTCCAAAGTGATCTTAACTCATTTATATCATTTCTCCCATTCTGTAGAACTGAAGCTTCATTTTTTAAAATTATGTTCAGTTAGCCACTGTATAGTACATCGTTAGTTTTTGATGTAGTGTTCAATGATTCATTAGTTGAGTATAACACCCAGTGCTCATCACAACACATTCTCTCCTGAATACCCATCACCTGGCTACCCCCTCCCCACCCGTTTCTGTAACCCTCAGCTTGTTTCCCAGAGTCCATAGTCTCTCATGGTTCATCTCCCTCTCTGTTTTCTCCCCCTCAGTTCTCCCTTCCTTCCCCTATGGTCCTCTGTGCTATTGCTTATATTCCACATGTGAGTGACACCATATGATAATTATCTTTCCCTGCTTGACTTATTTCACTTAGCATAATCCCTCCAGTTCCATCCATGTTGATGCAAATAGTGGGTGTTCATCCTTTCTGATGGCTGAGTAATATATGGTCCACTGCATATATGGACCACATCTTCTTTATCCATTCATCTGCTGAAGGTCATCTCGGCTCCATCCACAGTTTGGCTATTGTGGACATTGCTGCTATGAACATTGGGGTGCGTGTGCCCCTTCTTTTCACTACATATGTAGCTTCATGATAGCCGGGCCTTGTCTTCTTATCAAGTGTTGTATCCCCCAGGTACCATCTTGCTGCCTACCATGTACAACATGCTCAGTAAACATTTATTGGAAGGATCGATGGTGGAAAGATAGAAGAAAGATGGGGAGAAAGAAGAGCATATTCCCATCTGTAGAACTACACATCTCCAACAAGTATCAAAGTTTTATTAGAAGTCTTTTACCAAACGAACAAAGAAAAGAAACAAACCAAAGTTTGAGGAACACTGATTTAGTGTGAACTCCATGGCTCACATGGAGAAACTGCACCCAGGCAGGGAAAGGGGCTTATTCCTGGTCCCAGATTTGCTTTTTCCACAGATAACTTTTCCAAAACCGTATCAGACACCTGAAGAGTCAGTCTGTTTGTCCTGTCCCCTGTCCCAGTTTCATATGTCAGCCACAAGATGGGTCTAATTCTAGGACCAGGGCGCCCAGCCTTTACCTAATTCTTATCCTCATATACAGTGACACATCTCATTGGCTGTCAGTGCCTGGTAATTAACACTCGGGTTTCCTAATGAATATACCCATCTGAGCAGGGGAGGATGGCTCCTCTTCTGCATCTCCCGTTGCTGCCATGTCCCAACTGGGCTCCAGGGCCAGCATGAAGACAGGCTCCAGGAAGCTGAGATGAATCCAAAGTCAAAGTAAAATGCAACATTGACGTGAGACTCAACTTCTCCAGGCCTGGCAAGGCCCTTGGCAATGTGGTCTCTACCACCCTCCAACTCTGCACCACATCCCTGCCCCAGTCATACTGGCTTTTCTGGGGTTTCTCTAAGGTCCCCTCCTCTCTCTCACCTCTTTGGATAAACTAGTTCCTCACCCTGGATACTGACACAAGGTGCTGAGTACCATACCTTGCCGGTCATAAGTGCTCAGGAAACACTGGCTATAATAGTTGTTATGACCATTTTTTCTGTGGTTGAGCCCATTACTACTCTTTCAAAATAGCCTTATCTCCCCTTTATGTAAAACTTTGTGAATTCCTGTGCCTGGTCCATGAAGGCAGAAAGCATGCCTGTCTCGTATCATCACTGTATCCCAATTTTCTGGGAATATTAGTTTCCGGTGCTCAATAAAGATTTATTGAATTTGGCAAATGAATGATAACTTTTATCTAGTAAATAACAGGCAAGCCCTGGACATGTCTCAGAATCCTAAAGAACTGTGATGTTGTTTAGAGGGGATGGGGACAATTTAGATCTATTATGGTAATTCACAGCACATCAGTATTAGATCTTGGGTGTAAGACAGTATAAGGGGATGGAGGGGCATTCTTACTCTCCTCTGAGTGCCGGAAATAAAACACATTTGACATCAGGAGATTAGAGTCCAATCAGGAATACCATTCCCACCAATAAAGATAGAATTATTCAGGGAGGAGGATGAATATCTAAAGGTCCCCACCCTGCTACACATACTTTCTATCTCCCTCCCCACAAAGGAAACTGTCCTATCATCTCATTATCCACTATTTACAATGAGACTGCCACATTTCCAGGGACAGAAGCCAGGAGCCAAGGAGAAATGTCGGTGTGAGAAGCCTTACATGAAGTGACAATGAAAAGGAGTTGCTGATACAGGAGTTCCCTCCCTGGGAGAGAGCTGTCAGGGCGATGCCCAGGGCTGGGGGATTTATTGATATTAAGTGAATGGTGCCATAAGCAGGACTGATTATCAGAGGTTTGAGTGAACCAAGAATGGACTCAGGCAACCCGCACTGCGCATGGGTTTCCCTGCCCTTGCCTGTCCTGCCCTCCTACCTCTCCAGGAGGGAATTCCTAGCCTCGTTTTTAACTTGCTCTGACTGTTGGACACATTCTGCTACTGAATCTCCTGGAGGCAGAGACCTTGGAATCTGACACTCTGGCCGGGTTCCCTGAACACACTGTGTCTTCTCTCTTTGCCAGGTCTTTGCGATGGCTGTACTTTTTACCTGAAATTTTATTTATATATGTATATATATATATATATATATATATATATATATACACATATATATATTTTTTTTAATTTGGATATAGTTGACACACACTGTTACATTATTTTTAGGTGTGCAACACAGTGATTCAACTTCCCTGTACGTTCTGTTATCTCACCACAAGTGTAGCTGCCATCTGTCACCCCACAACGCTGCTACAATGCCAGTGACTAGTCCCTATGCTGTGCCTTCCCTCCCCAAATGCCCTTCATGCGTGTGCAATGGCACCATGCCCCCTCTCCTGGCCACATCTCATTTATCTGTCAGTGTCCACACTGGCACATCCTCTTGGGAGCCTTCTGTGAGGTCCCCACAGGCCAGAGTTAGGTGTTCCTGCCTGAGGCTTGAACTCATCCCTGTCATAGCTCTAATACTGAAGTGTTACTGCCTACTAAGTTGTCCGGCTCTCCCGTGGTCAAGGTCACAGTCCTCGAGATCAGGGCTTATCCTGTACACCAGTGCCTCTCCACTGCCTAGAGGGCAGGGGATGTTAGATGTCCTGTGTTAGATGGATAGAGGGATGGACAGACAGAGAGCAGAGATAGGTATATATGCTTTTCCTAATTCCCAGACTTGACAGAGGATGCATTGAGCACATCACCCAATTCTGTTTCATTTTAATATCCATAGACCCTAGTACAGTAATGCACCTTTATCTTTGTCAGAGGAAGGTGGTGTGATATGAAAGGATTTTCTAGAAACTGAAGCTGACCCAGGTACCACGAGTTTTTTTTACCAAACTTTCTGGGGAGGAAGGGGCAGCACATCACAGAGGTGAAGAGCTCAAGGCCTGTGATCAGACCGGCGGAGCTCAGATCTCAGCTGGGCCTTGTACCAGTCCTGGGCCTCGCTTTCCCTGTTGTAACCTACCTCCTAGGAGGAAGGAAGTCCACACAAGGGAATGTCCTCATAAGTGCTCAAATGTCAGCTCCTCGTTATTACTGTCGGAGGCATTTTACACACTACTGCTGTCTTGAGCAGAGAGCACCACACGCCATCTAGCCTACTCTGACTCAAGAACAGAGTGAGTCTGAGAGACAGCAGTGCCCCGCAGAAGTCTGATGCTGCTTCTGAAGGTGACACTTCTTCCTCCTGCTTACTGAATGTGACCGTGCAGTCCCCATCTCCAGCCCCCTTTCCGATCTGCCTCTCTTACCTACTCTCTGCCACGTAACCAACCCATACAGCAGGTTAAAAGTGCATTTTACGGAAAACTCAGTACCACGGTTGCATCTAGATTTAGTGCGAGGAGTCTGCTATAATCAGATCCAAGAACTGAGAGCCTATACCTGCGCCTGGGGGTTGCCAAAAGTTTGACCAGCAAATGACTATAGTATTGTCCATTGGTAAACATGTTTGAGTGAATCAGAATAGAATCCAAGATGTCGGAGCCTGAAGGGATGTTACGTATTAGAGTTCAAACCCTCATGTTACAGATGGGAAAACCGAAGCCCAAGGAATCCGTGGATTTGCTCAAGGTCACATAACTGCTGCGTTACAATAAAACCAAAAAGAATCCTCTGGGTCTTCTGGCGTCTAGTTTAGTACTTTTTTTTTTTCTTACAAGACCACCTTGTCTCTTCTGATTGAATATTTACTATGACAGATTCAAAGAAATGCCCTATAACTACTAAATGTATTTCTCAGTATTTAACCAATGACTGCATTCTCCACAGGACTTCAGCTACAGAGTGCCTGTCTGTCTCTCTCTCTCAATCTTTCTCTCTCTCTCTGTCTCTATATGTCTCTCTACCTATCTCTCTGTCTCTGTCTCTCTCTGTCTCTGTCTCTGTATGTCTCTCTACCTATCTCTCTGTCCGTCTCCATCTCTCTCCATCTCTCTCTCTCTCTCTGTGGTTGCTCCTACTTGGTCAAAATGAGGAGACAGCTTAAAGGTCTGATGCCAAGCAATCCTGAGGGTCAGGATCCACTCAAGTAAATCCAGACCAAGCTACCTCCAAGCCATGCTCTTTTAGGGAGCAGTGGGTAATGTACCCTTCTAGCCTTAGAGGATAAAGCACTCGGTTCAGGGAAGGTTAATTTGAGAAAGGAAAATAGGGAGATCATTTGAGAGGGAAAAATTCCCAGCCTCTCACGTGTCTAAGGATTTGATCATGTGCACCAACTCCTATTTCTAACACCTCCATCTCCCTCTTTCCTCCTTTGCTTCTAAATTCTAACAAGAAACACCAGCCATGAGGGCCCCAGAGGCCCAGCTAAAGGTGTGAAACCAAGTGGATGACGTGAGGGAATTGATCTGGATATAAGAGTCATATCCCACAGGATAATATTTTACTGCAGCGGAGGGAGAAGAAATCCTAAAAATACCATACAGAGCATATTATAATATTTTAACGGGATTATGTGCTCCCTCTACATACTTCACTCACTAAGATGGATTGTGCTTTTTGACAAATCTATATTTAAAATAGGGAGAATAATATACAATGTATGCTTCCTGGTGGAGAAATCCATATTTATGGAAATCTTGATTCTGACAATTAAAATAGATATTAAAAGACAGGGCCTATTGTCTGCTGTGAACAGATAGACCGTCCTCATTAGGGTGAAAGAGAAAATAGTCTGAGTGCGAAAGGATAAACAGCTACTTTAGAGGAGTAGGAGGTCCAGGGTGACCCCGTAGTCATCTCTGTTTGGGTCCAGCTCCCCTGCATACCCTAAGTCACAGGGACCGTCTTATCAAGCATTTATCATCCATTCACTCAACAAATACTCACAAAGCCCTTCCACATCCCAGGCTCTATGCTGGCTTTGGGGCACAAGTGAGACCCCTGTTTTCAGGGATTAACACTGACCCAGGCAGCCACAGAAATAAATAATAGACAAGAGGAAATGATTTCAGATAATAAGAAAGTCTGAAAAATAAGATAGGGTGCTGTGACAGAGAGGCAGGTATAGGGAGGCTGGAGTCACTACTGAGAAGGGTGATGAAGGAAGGCCCTTCAAGGGAATAAAATTTGAGCTGAGATACAACAGCAGAAAAGGAGTGATGCAATGAACACTGGGTATTATACGCAACCGATGAATTATTGAACTCTGCATCTGAAACTAATGATGTCCTATGTGTTGGCTAATAGAATTCAAATTTTAAAAAAGGAAAAAAGAAAAGAAAAAAGGAGTGATCTTTGGAAACAGGGAAGGGAAGAGCCTGCAGGTGGAGGAAGGGAGCAGCTGTTGCAGAGTCTCAGGGCAGAGCGAGCTCAGAGCCCCAAAGAACAGCTAGCTACCAAGAGCTCAGAGCCCTGGAGAACAGCTAGCTACCAAGGCCCGTGTGGCCAGAGCAGGGAGCAAGGAGAGGGGTGTGAGGTGGGATGGGTCCGAGGAGCTGGGTATTTGGGCTCTGAATTATGGTCAGATGCATCCTACATGCAGTGAGAAATCTCAAAACTATGGAGAGCTTTTGCACAAGGAAGGGAAATTGTGTTTTGTTGTCTTATTTTGTTTTTGCTTTTGTTAATTAAAAAGATCCCTCTTGCCTCAGGGTGGAGAAGGGATTCTGCCACTCAAAACCATATGCCATAAGCCTAGAGTCTGTGAGAACCACCTACAGATACCAGGAGGCGGGTATGGAGTGGATTAAGAGCAGTCATTTCATGAGGTTCTGGTCTCAAAAAGTCATCAGTCAGTGGACTGGGGATCTAGAGAGGTCATGCAGGTATGCAAGCATGTGTTCATGAACCAGCCCAGTTTCCTGTAGACAGTTTGCTGGTTTCAGTGAGAATCAAGCAGATGACTTGCACAGTTCAGCTGCAGTCTTTAAGAGATGGATTTTTAAGCCCGTTAGCTCTAGGGACTGAATGGGAACTGAGACTCACAACAGACAACTGAGTACTGGCGCTTAGTTGCATTCTTTCGTGCAGCACGGCCCAGAGGATCTTCAATAACATGTTAAAAGTATTCACCAACAAAGGATCCTGGGGATGTACAGACTCGACAAAATCTGGGTTAAAGTTGAACAGGATTCCTCACAACCTTTTATGTAACCAGTGTGTAGTATGAAACTCCAAGATGCAGGCAAGGTATACACCATTTCCCAGATCTATTTGGCCAAAGAGGTCTTTTCTTTTTTAAGGAGCATTTTGCGGGACTAATGTTTCATGTGACACATTTTAGTGATGCTTATACAGGGTAATGTGAGATCCCCCCCCCCACCATACATGGTAGCACAGGGTCATGGAAGCAGGTGATGTGCTTAACAGAACAGAAGATCTAAGAGTACTAGCTTTCTTCAACTCAAAAAAACAAAAAACAACAACAACAAAAAAAAACTGGTAATACCAAAGTCACAGGGTTGTGATGAGAACTGAATAGTCTAATATATGTGAAAGGACTGCAAAGCACCTGAAAATACTGTTACTGTGATGAAAAAGACTCGTCTCACCATCCATATGAGCAGGGTAATTTCAGGCTTTGGATATGGCTGTAGGGTTGGTCACCTACTTCACTGGGACAACGACAATGAACCCTCATCCTGTATCACATATAAAAGATTAGTTTAGTAGCTAACTGACCTGGGGTTTGGCCCTATGACTTTGGTTTTTTAATATTATATTCTAACCAACATGTAATAAACCATAAACCAGGATTGGTAACTACACTGGGATCTTACAAAATGGCTCCCTTGGGGATATTTACACAGCTGAACTATTATTATGTCTGATACCCTGGGGGACCTGAAAGATCAGATTGCGGGATGTACAAACACTAGGTGAACATCGGCAGAGAAATGTACACCAAAAGCTAAGGGTAGACTGAGAAAATCAACACTTATTTTCTAACGATGTACCAGCAGCAAGCTGGCAGACCTCCTTCTTCCTGTAACAACTTTTAATGCTTCACCTTAAAGTGATGGGCAGTATCATGGAAAGATGACTGGATAGGGGTTCAGGTGTCTACCCAATTCAGATATGCCCTAGCTGTGCCAACATAGACATGTTCATTAATTTCCTGAGCCTTAGTTTCTCCCTTTAAACAATGACTCACTCGGGGAGCCTGGGTGGCTCAGTGGGTTAAGCCTCTGCCTCTGGCTCAGGTCATGATCAAGGTCCTGGGATTGAGCCCCGCATCGGGCTCTCTGCTCAGCGGGGAGCCTGCTTTCCCCTCTCTCTCTCTGCGTACTTGTGATCTCTCTGTCAGGTAAATAAATAAAATCTTAAAAAAAAAAAAAAAGACTCACTCATCACTCTTCTACATTAAGAAGATCGTGCACAGAGGGCGCCTGGGTGGCTCAGTGGGTTAGGGCCTCTGCTTTAGGCTCGGGTCATGATCCCAGAGTCCAGGGATCAAGCCCCGGGTCAGGCTCTCTGCTCAGCAGGGAGCCTGCTTTTCCCTCTCTCTCTCTCTCTGCCTGCCTCTCTGCCTACTTGTGATCTCTGTCTGTCAAATAAATAAATAAGATCTTAAAAAAAAAAACTATAGGGGCGCCTGAGTGGCTCAGCGGGTTAAGCCTCTGCCTTCGGCTCAGGTCATGATCTCAGGGTCCTGGGATCGAGCCCCGCATCGGGCTCTCCGCTCAGCGGAGAGGCTGCTTCCCCTCTCTCTATGCCTGTCTCTCTGCCTACTTGTGATCTCTCTCGGCCAAATAAATGAATAAAATCTTAAAAAAAAAAAACTATAAAAAAAGGTCGTGCACAGATAAAGTAAGAGAACATATAAAAATGATTTGTGTATTTTTATAATTGTTAAGCATGATAACATCTGGCATGGAATTAGCACCTCCTAAACATTAGATCAGACAGATGGATGGGTGAGTGGGATGCACAGATAGGTGAAATGGATGGACAGTTGGATTAGACTGCTAAGTTGGAAGGATGGATGGCTATGGTGGTTGGATGGGCAGATGGCCAGATGATAGATGGATGGAAGGACGATGAGTAGGGATGGATGAACTAATGGATGGATTCGTTTTGGAGCCATCTGCCAGTTTCCTTGCAGCATCTTCTATTAATCCTTCTCTTCTCCTCCTCTAGTCTGTTCCCAGTTCTCCAAAGGAGTCTACGCCATCTTTGGGTTTTATGAACGGAGAACTGTCAACATGCTGACCTCCTTCTGTGGGGCCCTCCATGTCTGCTTCATTACACCAAGCTTTCCCGTTGACACCTCCAATCAGTTTGTCCTTCAGCTGCGCCCTGAGCTGCAGGATGCTCTTATCAGCATCATCGACCATTACAAGTGGCAGAAATTTGTCTACATTTATGATGCCGACCGGGGTAAGCCAAGGGTTAGGGGAGGGAGACTGTTGAGAGATGGAGAGAAAATTGCCAGCAGGAAGGAGAATGATGCCTCCCTGCTTCATTGAAAAGCATGGGGGAGTGTTCCAGAAATGCTCTATTTCTATGGTCTGATTTCTCGGTGGCTAATCTCCAACTCACAGTGTGGAAACACATCCTTTGAGAGAATAATCCTCTAAACACACCATGTCACTCTGCAGTTCACCAAGCTTCCATGGCTCCTGAGTCCAGACTCAAAGCCCAAGGGCCTCCTTTGAATGGCTCATGGCTCACGGTGTAGTTGTCAGGAGCACAGACTCTAGAGTCAGATGGACCTGGATCTAAATTCTATGTCTTGTCCTCTCCAGCTGTTTGTCTTTGGGCAAGTTCTTTCTGCCTCAGTTTGACCATTTATGTTGAGGCTAAGATTTTCTATGCCTTCTTTACCTCATCTCTATAATAACATAAACCTAATTTCTGCCTCCTGAGGTTTCTGTGAGGATTAAATGAGGTGACTAGAAAGTTCCTGTCAGTGCATGGGACATTAAATGCTCACGTATGTTAGCTATCATCATCACCATCATCATCACCCCTCCCAGGCCCTTCTAATTGTGCTTCCACTTACATTTCGAATTTTACATCACATTTTCCTAATGTTTCCTTTGATTTTTTCTTCTCTGCATCTTTCCTCATGCTGTTCCTCTTTTCCGGAATGAACTTGCTTTCCCAAATCTACATATGTGAATCCTTCCTTTCTTTTGCATCCTGCTCAAATGCTGCTTTCTCAATCCCCTAATCCTGAAATGGCAACTATCCTCTTTTTTCCAATGCCTGTGGTGGTTGTACTGTACGCTCCTACCTTTTCCTTGAATACTAAATAGTCATCAGAACTTAGTCATTATTAGTATAAATAAATAAATGGATTATGCAATGTCTGGAAACTGAGGCAGAAGGGTTTTGCCCTGAGTGAAAGGAAGGTTTCACTTGCGGGAAGGCCTAGAAGACTTTCGAGTAGGAAGCTTGTGAGATCAATTGGGCGCAGTGTGAAACAGCCATTACTCAATGAGGAGGAACCAGCAGAAGAGACCAGAAACCCTCTGCTTTCTTCAATCCCCCTCCTTACTTTGAGGATCTCCCTCTCAAACAGCAGCCACTGTGAGGATTATACCCATAGAAGGGCTTTTTCAGGACAGCTTTACAGCATGCTAAAGCTTGTGGCCTGGAAGTGTCAAACCTACTTCCCAGAATCCAGAAAAAAAAAAATGTAACTTTGATTATGGAGAATCATTTCTGGGGTTGGCAGAAACACCCAGGCTCTTAAAGGACTCTGTTTCAGAAATCTGAGCTCAGAGCTCTGCCATTTGCTAGCTACGTGACCTTGGGCCAATGACTAAATCTCTCAGAGCCTCAATTTTCATATCTGTGGTGCAATGGGAATAATAATGTTATGTACTTCATAGGATTAAGTAAATTGAAAACAAGAAAGCTAGTAGAATAGTGCCAGACACATAGTAAACTTTCAGTCAGTGTGAGGTATACGCCACACCAAATAGCTTGCACTGGCAAAGAAACAAAGGTAAGAAGGCACACTTCTTCAAAGAAGACATGTAATGGCCAACAGACACATGAAAAAAATGCTCCACATCACTTGGCATCAGGGATGTACAAATCAATACCACAATGAGATACCACCTCACACCAGTCAAAATGGCTAAAATTAACAAGACAGGGAACAGCAAGTGTTGGTAAAGAAGTGGAGAAAGGGGAACCCTCTTACACTGTTGGTGGGAATGTAAGCTGGTACAGCCACTCTGGAAAACAGTATGGAGGTTCCTCAAGGATTTAAAAATAGAACTAACAGAACTATCCTACAACCCAACAATTGCACTACTGGGTCTTTACCTGCACCCCAGTGTTCATAGCAGCAACATCCACAATAGCCAAACTGTGGAAGGAGCCAAGATGTCCTTCAACAGATGAATGATGGTTAAAGAAGATGGGGTTCCTATATACAATGGAATATGACTCAGCCATCAGAAAGGATGAATACCCACCATTTACATCAACATAGATGGAACTGGAGGGTATTATGCTAAGTGAAATAAGTCAATCAGAAAAAAGCAATTATCATACGGTTTCACTCATATGTGGAATAAAAGTAATAGCACAGAGGATCTTAGGGGAAGGGAGGGAAAACTGAAGGGGAAGAAGTCAGAGAGGGAGACAAACTATGAGAGACTCTTGACTCCAGGAAATAGACTGAGGGTTGCAGAAAAGGAGGTGGGTAAGGGGATGGTGTAACTGGGTGATTGGTATTAAGGATGGTACGTGATGTGATGAGAACTGGGTGTTATGCATGACTAATTAATCATTACACACATCAAAAACTAATGGTGTACTATATATTGGCTAACTGAATTTAAATAAATTTTTAAAAAAGAAAAAAAAAGGCATAACAGCATCAATCTAGAGATGATTCTTGAGGTCAGGCATCATACTGGTCACTGTGGGAGGGATGAGCAGGGTTACAAGGAGACAAATGATATATGTACAAAAGACTGATTAATAATGCACGAGTGAAGCCACCACCTGAAGTAGGCAGAAAAATGACCTCCATCTTCCCCACAGAGAGGTCTCTGCTCTGAGAATTTGGGGAACCTGTAAATGTGTTATATTCAATGGCAAGAGGGATTAAGGTTACAGATAGAATATACATTGCTAATCTACTGACCTTGGAGAGATTAACTTGGATTACTTATTTGGACCCAATGTAATCACAAGCATTCTTAAATGTGGAAGGTGGAGGCAGAAGAGTCAGTGTCAGAGGGTGATGTGTGAAAGACTTGACCGGTTACTGCTGGTTTTGAAGGCGGAAGGGGCCATAAACCAAGAAATGTGAGCAGTCTCTAGAAGGTGGAAAGGCAACAAAATCTTCTCCCCTAGAACCTCCCAGGAGCAATACAGCCCCACCAACACATTGATTTTAGTTCAAGGAGATTCATTTCGAACTGACCTGTGGCAGTATAAGATGATACATGTGTGTTGTTTTAGACCAATGAGTTTGTGGTGATTTGTTACTGCAGCAGGAGGAAACCGAGACACCATTTATGTCTCAAAGATGAAACAAAGGGGCATTGAGTAATGGGGTCCTCTATCATTTAACTATAAATCAGAAGAGAATCATTTAATTCAATCCACAGTGATTGAATACCTACTATGTACGAGGCAAAGTATTGGGTACCGAACATTCATGAATTTGACAGTTACTAGGTGTCAGTTTGGCACATTTAATAAGCAGCTACTAAATGCCCCGAAATATTTATAAAACCCTTGCCATGTATCAGACATTCTTATTTAATCCTCATGACACAATGACGTAGGCATTAGTAACACCACCATTTTACCATTAAAGAAACTGAAGTTTGAAGAAGTTAAGTAGTCTGTACAAGGTCACTTAACCAATATATTGTAGCATCAGGATTTGAGCCTTTGGTTATATTTTTAATCACTAACACTACTGTCTGCTAAGTTCTAGAAGCAGAAGGACAGAAGAGACTCACTGCCTGCCTTCAGTGAGCTCTGACTTGCACGGTGGGAAAAAGCTGAGCTGAGCTTGGTGGAGGAGCTGGTGTGTGGTGTGACGAGGGAGGTGGGTGCCGAGTGGAGGCGGGTGGTACCTGTGTATCCTGATGGCCACTTCTCCAACTTACCGATTTCCAGGTCTGTCCGTCCTGCAGAAAGTCCTGGACACAGCTGCTGAGAAGAACTGGCAGGTAACAGCGGTCAACATTTTGACCACCACAGAGGAGGGATACCGGATGCTCTTTCAGGACCTGGAAAAGAAAAAGGAGCGGCTTGTGGTGGTGGACTGTGAATCAGAACGCCTCAACGCCATCTTAGGCCAGGTAGCGCATGCAGCAAAGGCTCAGACTGGGTGAGGGGAGTGGTTCAAGAGCAAGCTGGACAGCCTTTTGCCCACAGAGAGAGCACTTGACGGTATCGGAAGGTGACTTCTTCCCCACCTTCTGTAATTTATACATTTTAGTTCTGAATTTTTATAAAATAGCACAAACAATGGGAGACTGGACCTAGAGCTTCCCATGGTTCTCAGATCAGCTGACCAAAAACTGACCTCCAGGGTTTCTCTCTATGATGAAAAAACAGATTGCACTGCATTTTAGAGTCTGTGAAGCACTGTCACATGGGGAACACAGACCGCTAGAGCCAGATTCCTAGGTTCAGCTCTGGGTTCTGTCACTCACTGGTCTGACAGTCGGCATCTCATCCATCCAGCCCACTGCCCTGGTTTGAGTGCAGGGATACAGCCGGCACCTCTCTGCTCTTTCCTTGAATACACTCATGTGTCTGAGAAATCCAACGATTGTACATTCTGTGAAAGGGCACTGTGACCCCGATAGTTTTTAGCCAGGACTCTAAGCCATGGTTCTTCCCATTCTCAGAATGAGAGTACGTACCCACTACACAAGCAGCAGGCCTTTCTTGATCTCTTGTCTTTTTGATAAACTTACACTTGTGTATCCAGGTGAACTAGCAAGAAAGTAGATTTGGCGATCATTCTCTAACAGGGCTGTATAATTACAGATGGTAGTTTTAGGTACTTGACAACATGACAAAGCTTGTTGATGGCCTTTCAAGACCCTGGGATCCCCAGCAGGAATCTTGCCACTAACTCGGCAACTACACAGAGGCCTCAGCAACAGAATAGGAGATTCTGAAAATCGATTGTTTAAGGCATTACGTATGTGTTTTACTCCACTAAGTATGGATCTGGTCTCCCCTCTTGGAAAGAGAATCCAGGGGTGCCTGGGGGCTCAGTGGGTTAAGCCTCTGCCTTCAGCTCAGGTCATGATCTCAGGGTCCTGGGATCAAGCCCTGCATCGGGCTCTCCACTCAGCAGGGAGCCTGCTTCCCGCTCTCTCTCTTCCTGCTTCTCTGCCTACTTGTGATCTCTCTCTCTCTGTGTCAAATAAATAAATAAAATCTTTAAAAAAAAGAGAGAGAGAGAAACCAGCAAAAATTGTTTCCATGAGATGGGCATTCTCTGGGCTGGACTCAAGGGATTTGAATGCTAGTTAAACAAGGCAGTATCAGGTAATGGTTAAACACAGAGACCCTGCAGCCAGAGTAGCTGCAAGTTAAACCCCAGCTCTAGTCTTTACTACCTCCATAACCTTGGCCAGGTTTTTCATCTTTCTATGTCTCAGATTCCTGATCTGTGAAATGGGCATAATAATAATACAGCTTTCTTCAGAGGGCTCCTGTGAGAGTTAGAAGAATCTATTCATATAAAGCAGTTAGAACAGAACCTGTCCCACAGAAAGTGATCTATATAATAAGCCTTTGCCCAGTTCTGCTATTTCTAGCACCACCTAGTATTACCTTCTTGAGTCACTTCCTTCTTTGGGCATAAGTGTCCTCATCTATAAAATAGGAATGATGGCTCCTGTTCTACAGAGCTGAGAAAAAGACTGGATGAGATAGCAGTTGGAAAAAGTACTGAATGATAATTAGATATTCTTAATAGACTGATGATTTGTCCTTTGTTGTTCTGTAATAAAGACAGTAGCCAGTGCTACCATTTTCTGAGCACCTGCCATGTACCAGACTCCATGCCAAGTCCTTCCCATGCATCACGCTACCTCATCTTCATGTCTACTCTAAAAAACCACTTCTATCACTTCCCCTAATTTATAAATGAAGAAACAAGGGACTGTACTTGCCTGGGAATTCACAGCTAGCGTGTAAGAAAAGCAGGAAGTCAAAGTCATCTTAGTCTGGCTCCGGAGCCCAACCTTCCCCAAAATGTAATTTTTCAGTCTCTGCTGTCTCTAGCCACCTCCTCTGCCAAAAGACAAACTTATGTTTTGCAAGGAAGTGACTTGTTTGTATGGGCATTTTAGATGGTATTATATTAACTCTTTTAACTGTTGGATTCTTCTATTCTGAAAAGCAAGGCCAAAGAGTTGAATGGATCTTACAGATCACTTGATTTACCACCTGCATTTACAATTTACGGGTGGGATAACTGATGGTCCCATTGGCTGATTTGCCTTCAATTCAGACAACTAGTTGGTAACAGTGATGGGTCTCCAATTTACATCTAATGGCTTAGAGTCTGACATCTTGACATCATTCTAAACAATTGAACACTTCAATTGGGATCTTTTCAGTCTAATACAAACATCCTGCCTGACCTAAGGAGGAAGACAGTGATTCTCAATTGCAGGTATGGAATTGCCTATCTCTGTCTCCAGTCCCCCAATCAGAACACTGGCATTATAAGGACAAGGATTTTTGGTTTATGTTCTTCTTTGTGGTATCCACAGTGCCTTGAATAATGATGGGTACCTTGTAGGTATTCAATAAATATTTTCTGAGTGCCTGGAAAGAATAGGGAATCAATGAAGGCTCTAGGAAAGATCCCAAATGTGAGATAGGTCTGAATATGTACGGGTAGTCATTGGCTGGATAAGAGCCATTAAGCTTGAAAGAAGGGCATGGAGGGCAGCCCAGAGGGCATGTGAGGGCTGGGGTTCATAGACTGACCTAGCAAGGCAGGTGGAAGATGCTACATGTCTACTGGGAGACAGTGACAGTCACATGATTGAGTCTATTCTTAGAAACCGCTCTAAAGAGTTTGGGGTTTATTCCATAGACAGTGGAGTCAGTAAAGGTTTGTGAGCAAGGAATAGGGTTATTAGAATATAATGCTTTGTCAATATATTAGACAGCAAATTATATAGTACAGTCATTAAGTTCAGAATGAGTTAGAGATGAGAGAGACCAGGATTAGGCTATCACCCTGCTTTACTGCCTTCATAGTGATTCCCACTTGCTGAAATCTGGCTCATTTATCTGTTTATATATTTACCATCTGTCTCCCTACTAAAACGTCAGTTCAGTTTAGGGAGGGCACAAGGACCCTGCCTCACAGGGTCCCCAGCATACAGCACACAGCACACAGCACAGTGCTCAGCATATCATCCCAGTTCAGTAAGTATCTGCTGGCTGCATTAATGAATCAGAAAAGGTTTTACAGAGTAGCTGGGATTTGAGCTCAGCCATAAAGGTTATGAATAATCAGAGAGAATGGGAAAGGACATTCCAGACACAAAGATTATGAATTAAGGCAATCCAGTGGAAATGAGTTTTGAAAGAATAAGGTGAGCAAGGCTACGGGGCTCCACGTGAAATTGTACATTGCCTTTATAACACCCCTCTCAGTTTGTAACCCGGGGGCATTCACCTCTCCATCTAGTGTGGGTCTTACCGCAGTAAAGTGGGACCCCAGGGAGGCAAGGACCATTTATGTCTCCGTTCCCACTCTATCCATAGCATAGTGCTTGGTACAGAATAAGCACTTAATTAATGTTTGTGAAAGGAGGCAAGAGAGGGCAGTGGATTGGTAGGTGAAAAGAATGGGTGGGAAAGTTGGCGTTATGTTGAACCATAAGGAACTGCTAATTTTTATCAACCCAAAGTCATCAATTGTCATCTATTTCTTATGTTTCAATCTGTAATTTTATCTTGCAGAGACTATTCTTATCCATTGCCTAAATGTAGCAGGTTTTGAAAGATCTCTTATTTGCTATTTTGTGTTTATTAGAAGCCGGATAGGTTTTTGGTAAAGGTGTCTTATTATTGAAAGGGCAGCAAACCGTTTGAAAAGAAGATGGAAAAGTAATGAAGAATTATTAATAAAACTATCATCCCAATAGTATTTGAGCTCCGTGGCCTGGAATTTCACAATCTAACCACTGTTTCAGAACATGCATTGTGTGTGCTTGCATTTAATTATTCCCTATATAAAAAAAAATGTGAGCTGCTATGCACATACATCCAATTAAGTAGATGTCTAAATGTGGATTTTAATAACCTTGAAAATTTATTCAGTTAGACAAGAAGCCCAAGTGCTTCTCATATGTTTTATGCCTTCTTGTAAGAGTGCAGGAGAGGCACTGAGCAGAATGTACTAACCCCAATTTCATGATTAAAAAATGAATAGATCAAGTTAACTTGCAGCTGAGCTAGGGCTATGCTCTTAGCTGTTCCTTGGGTGGCGTATCTGGCTGCCTGAGCAAACTCCTGGATAATTCATCCCACAAATATTTTTCCTGCCCACAGTGATTACAAAAGTCTGCACAATGAGGATGGAGGAGTTTTGGGGGACCCCGGCTCTTACTGATTAATCATAATTGGGTTACATGCAAAGACTCACAACGTCAGGTTCCTGTCTTGGCACTGCTGCAGGATCTGGGCAAGTCATTTCTGCTCTCTAGGCCTTAACTTCCCATCTGTACAGTGGAAGACTGGACCATCTGATCCAACTTCCAGGTTGAGTGGTCAGTTAATTCCTGGGTATCCAACTAGTTTAGGGAAGAAGCCACAATATTCAGGGAAAGAAGGAACTGGATCTGAATATGGTTTATGCAAGGAGTTGAAGGTCAAGAACCTACCCATCTGACCATCCACTCACATCCATCCATCCATCCATCCATCCATCCATCCATCCATCTATCCAAGCAGCAGGTCATATCATGACAGTGGCAGTGAATTCAACACAGCTTCAGATTCACACAAGAAAAGAATCTCCATCCTGGGAAAGGCTTTATGGATGAAGAAATGAAATGAGCATTTCATCTGAATTGGGTGGGGGGGCGGAGGGTTATGATAACACTCCTCTACATGTAGTATCAGACAAAACTGATTTCAAATCCTGCATCTGCCACTTAATAACTGGGTAACCTTAGGGAGCTTATTTAATCTCTCCATGCCATTTAATCTCTCCTCATCATCACAAAATGAGGGTATCCATAATGCCACCAATACTGTACTTGGAATACTTAAGATAGAACAGGATACACTGTAAGCACTCGTTGTTCGTTGCTACTATCATTGCCATTGTAGCTTTAATTGCAAATCTGATTGATGAGTCCCTTCCCGTTGTGTTTTGTAGATCATAAAGCTGGAA
The DNA here is from genome assembly GCF_902655055.1 of Lutra lutra. Lineage (NCBI taxonomy): Eukaryota > Metazoa > Chordata > Mammalia > Carnivora > Mustelidae > Lutra > Lutra lutra. Next base: position 45,753,298 of record NC_062282.1, read on the forward strand.
AAGAACGGCATCGGCTACCACTACATTCTTGCAAATCTGGTGAGTACCATGCACTGCTGTTCAGCTTATGCACCACTCCAAATACAGGCCCTACCTTGCTTCTGCGGCCCCCAGCTAATGGGAACTGCCTGGGTGGGAGGGGCAACTCAGAGCTGCAATACTAAGCTTGCCTGTTCTCCTCCACATCCCCATTTGTCAAACCATGGCACACTGTGGTAACCCTCTCATCTTCCTTAGAAGAGAGGGTCATCACAAGGCAGGTTGAATCAGCTCTGCCCCTTGACAGTAAGGACAAAACCGGCCCATCTTTGAAGAGATACAAGGTGTTTCCACCCCACTGTTTTTGGCCCTCTATTTTGACACCAGTCGCAGTTTTACTGTTTCTAAGTACAAACACTGGAATCACAATGATACTGGTATTGACAGCTCTTTAACCAGAAAGCAGTTTTACAACATGAACAATATTATGTCAATTTAGTTTTTACTCACTTTTCTATGTGGTATAAACTAACCCTGTCTTCTTAAAAAATTTTGTTTTCATTTTAATGTATTCTAGCTCTTTTTATTGGACACAATCATTTTCAGGGTTGTGAAGATTTGACTCATCAAATAATTTTTATTCATATTAAAATTTTACCTAATAACATGTGCCATTAGGAGTCTTCTTTTGTGGCCATAATTCCTGGCAATTCTATTTTTCCAGGGTCATGTTTTGACCATCTACCTTTTTTATCATGAAATTTGATTCTTCCAGAATTTTATCCAAAGCTAAATGTAATTTTATCTTGCCGTTAGTCCCACTGTTTACATTTTTTAAAGATCCTCATGGTGATGTAATTCACATACCATACTGTTCATCCACATAAAGTGTCCAATTCATTGCTTTTTAATATAGTCACAGAATTATGAAACCGTCCCCACAATCTAACTTTGGAATTTTTTCGTCATCCCAAAAAAGAAACCCCATACCCAGCAGCACTCACTCCCCATTGCTCTCTAAACTCCTGCCCCCAGCCCGAGGTAACTAGCAATCTACTTCGTAAGTATTTGCCTATCCTGGACACTACATGGAGGCAGAATCATACAATCTGTGCTCCTTTGTGACTGGCTTCTTTCACTTAGCATCATGTTTTCAAAGTTCCTCCATACTGTAGCACGCATGGTACTTTACTCCTTTTCATTGCCAAATAATATTCTCTTCTATGGTTATACTGCATTTTGTTTATCCATTCATTGGTGGATGAACATTTGGGTGTTTTTTGCTCTTTACCTATTATAAATAAGCTGCTATGAACATTTAGGTACATACCTTTCTCTTGAGTACAAACCTAGGAGTGGAATTGCTGGGTTATAGGCTCACTCTGTGTTTAATATCTTGAAGAAATGTAAAATTACTTTCCAAAGTGGTTATATCTCCCAACAAATCGATAATAAGTTTTTATATGGATTAAAATATTTTAATCAATAACACATTTTGTCAGTGTGACAGTGTGGGCAGTTAACGGTTTTCCCCAATGGTAGCTTTTTCTACAAAGTGTGCTTGTTATCCTGGCTTGTCTTTATAATTTTATTTGCATGAAAATGTGATTTTTAAATTTTTATTTATAACGTTTTTATTTTATTTTATTTTTATTTTATTTAAAATTTTTATTTATAACAAAGTGTATCGTGTTAGTTTCAGGTATGTTATTGGTGTTGATTGTTTTTATGAGTAACATTAATAATTAATGGAATTAAAAATTGCTGTTTTCTACTTATTTTTGGAACAAAGGTCATTAGTAAAACAATAGTCTACTAGGTCTGGCTGTATGTAAAGGTCAAAATTGTAAGATCGAAACAAGGGACCAAACATCCTGTCTAATCCTTAATTCCTATTGCTCTTTCTGACCCCATCTCTATTCTTAAACAAGTCCCTGCCTAAACATTTCCCTCCAAAACTTCATTGCCTTGACTGTCCCAATATTTCAGGCTCAGGACCAGAAATGAGAAGGGCTCATTGAAATAGGTTAATTTAGACCCAGATGTTAATAGCTAAATATGTTACATTTCTCAAAGGTATTTGCCTTTTAAATGGTGGGTAGCTCTCCAGAGACTTTTAGGGGAAAAGAGCCTCACCCTAAAAAAAAAAAAAAAAAAAATTGCACAGACAGAATTTTTTACTTTGTAATAAAGCAGGTTCAACATCCCTCAAGTTCCAGCTCCCTAGTGCTGGAAGGGACTTTAGAAATCAATATCATCTAAGTCTCCTTTGCTTGTAGAGAAATAAAACCAGCAAGGTGGTGTCGCCTGGGCATGCGGCAAGTCAGGGATGGAGCTAGGCCTAGCACCCAGGTGAGCAGGCATCCAACGCCATGTGCAGGGCTCCAGCACGCCTCTCCGTACAGTCTGTGCAAGCACCCTACTGCTGGAGAATACACAGAACAGCGAGGGCATGCATAATCGCCTCTCTAGGGTAAGATAGAAATTACATATCCGTGGCCTTGGAGCCACCGAAAGACCCCAGATAATTAAATTGCCAGCCTCCATCTGTTGCCAAGTGACCCCCTGGTCACTGAATCACCGAGTCAGCCCCCTTGGGCTTCTCTATCCTTCTGATCTGCATTCTTCTTCTTCTGACCTAATGAGCTCTCAAATCCTTACAACTGCCAGCTAATAGGATGCAAATTGCATATACCATCCAAATACAAAAGACTTGCATGTTCCAATAGATTAGTTGATAATTAGGCTTCAAATTACTAATTAATTCAGTTCGAAACATAGGCGAGTATGTGGTGTGTGTTTTTCTTCCCCCTTCAGAGAAATAACGCAATTTATAAGATGATAATTTTTAGAAATTCCGCCACATAATTAGCCTGCTGCTGCATGGAACTGACCCCCTCCTTCAGAGTGTTTGTGATTAGGGTATAATTACAGAGTTAGAAACCAAGGAAGCTTTTGAAAGGTTTAACAAAAGGAGGGAGCTAAACTTTTATTTCACAGTTCTCTCTGCACAAGAGAAATGGAGTGCAGGAGCTCCGAAGTAGCCAACAGCATTTTTCTAAACGATCACTTTGGAGAATTCAGATAGCCAGCTTCGGGGGACTGCTGAAAGAGAGGAGGGAAGGAGACTGTGCGTCCAAGAGGAGAGCTTTAGGGACAGAGAGTAAAAACAACCATGAACCTTCCCTGCCCCCCACCCACTCTTTTTGTCCAGACACCACCCTTAGCTAGCTCTGTGATCTTGGGCAGCTCTCCAGGCCTCAGTCTCCTTATCTGTCAACTGGGAATGACAGTGATCTGCATGACTATACTGTCACCAGGAAGATCAAAGATGTTGCTGGATGTCACCCTGTTTTGATGGTTAAACATTGCTCTGCATAGTGGGGGAATTCTTACCACATATACTGAATCTACTCATCTGTACATACACACACACACATACATATATATGCTTGTTCATGTATCCCTATCTTATATACAATAGGATAGATATATATTTATATTTCTAGAGCACCGGTAAGTCCATACAATGTACTTGAACCTTGCAGAAATTGGAGAACTCTACCATTCTTTCTTTTTTTATCTTTAAAGAGAGCGAGAGCATGAGTGGTGGTGGGAGATGTGGGGAAGACAGTCAGAAGGAGAGAGAATCCCAAGCGGGCTCCATGCCCAGCACAGAGCCCAGTGCAGGGCTCGATCTCACAACCCCAAGACCATGACCCGAGCCAAAATCAAGAGCCAGATGCTCCACCAACTGAGCCACCCAGGCACCCCATACCATTGTTTCTTAAAGAAGCACCTAGGCCCTGGAACCCACCAAAGGGCCAGGCTATCCAATCTGGCTAGCCATCCTCCTCCAAACCCCAGTACTGACTCCGTGTTCGTTCCTGGCTCTGACATTGTGATCAAAGCAGACATCTACCAGTCAGGGCCTCCAGAATTATAGCTCTTATCTTTGTGACACATCAACAGTATATCTTAGACCAAACTAGTGTTTCTCAAAACAGAGTGTTTCTCAAACAGATGTTTCTCAAAATATTGTCCCCCCCCCCCCCCGCCGACAATGCATCTGCAGAGTCAGTTTGGGAAACATTGAGCTAATCGTGTCACTGGAATTATAAAAATGAGTAATCACATCCCGAAACAAATGACCAGATTATTAATACTGATGATTAGAGTTTTACTGAAACAAAAAAGCACATTTTAAAATGCTTATAGAGAATTAGCAGACCTCTGAGAATTTACAAAGGGTCCAGCAGACCCCAGTTTGAGAAACACTGAAGGTGTTGATTCTTTTTCAGTATGGACCATTTGGTACCTCCTTGGGGATTAATAACAGTAAAAGTAACATCAATCCTCCCATCTTCACAACTGTTATAGTTTTTGTGCATTTTCTCAAGAATCACACCACTGGCTTTTGAGAATCACAATACTCCAGTGAAGTCAGCAAGGTAGAATTCATCACCCCCATTTTATAGACGTGGGAACCAAGGCTCAGAGACATAATCTGAGCTGCAGAGGAGGAAGGCAAGCACCTAGTCAATATAGTTGGGCTCTCGGGAATCTGACAAAAACCTAGTAATGTGGGCATAAAAATAGGGCCATCGGCCTAACCTGATGCCAACCCTCTGGGAGCCACTGACCAAGAAGTCCTTAAAGCCCTCATGGATAACGTGTCAATAATTACAATGGCAGTAACTACTACAATTCACTTAATCATTGCTACATTCCAGGAATACTTAAAATACTTAAATGCCTATCTATTAAACCCTACCACAGTCCTTGATAATATTATCCCCACTTTTCAGATGAAGAAACAGTTCAGAAAGATTAGTGAATTTTCCAAAGTTGCAAAGTTGATAGAGTGATGGAGCTGGGCTTCCCCTCTAGGACCATGGGACTCCAAAGGCCACATGCCTAGGATGTGCCTTGTGACCGCTGAGTGTGGGGAAGTGGAGGAAGGAGTGAGGGTTTGGGGGACTGAGGGGGGGTGGTTCTTGGCAGGAAGGCTTGAGTTTAAACCTCGCCTACAGTAGGCCTGGAACTTAAACTTAGGCTCTCAAGCTCCTATTGGATACCTTTTTAGTTATACACTGATGGAATTTCATTATAATTTCAGGGGATAAGGAAGCTGAGGGAGAGACATTGAGGTCAGGTCACCCCAGGTCTCACTAGGGTATTTGGGGATCAGAACAGTTAGCCATTTCCACCATGCAGTTGTATAATAACTCCCATAAAGAGTTAAGAGTTGGAAGGTTTGGTCCGGAGAACAGTAAACCCAAGCCCCCAGCTCTGTGCTGCTGCCCTCTGCCCTATCAGTCCTGAGAAGAAGCTGTTCTCTAGTCTCCTTCTCTCCTCTGCTGAGAAATGTCTCCACCTTCTGTACGGTCACCCTTGCCCACTGTCTCCTGCTGCTTTCTTCCCACTGTCTCCGGGCCACACCCGGCATGCCTGATTTCCATAGCCTCTAGTTAGGCAGGTGGTACTGTGGTTGGAAAGGGTGGTTGAAGGTCAAACAGACCTGGGTTTATACTCTGGCTTTATATCTATTAGCTGTGTGACATTTTACCTACTCGCTCTGAACTTTCATTGCCTCATCTATAAAAGAGGGAATAATGTGATATTATCTACCTCCTTATTGGTATTATGACAATTAAGCAAGACAGTATGTTATAAAGGGTGTATAATAAATATTCGGCCCAAATAGGCACTCAATAAATATTAGTAATTGCCACCATAATAATCATCATACAATCATCATCATCATTATCATTAGTGGAAAAAGAAAAGACATTTAACATCTGGGGACACGCTACTATCTTTGAGACCCTCTCCCAAACTAAATCCTATCCACAACTGCCTCAAGTTATATAATTCTTCCTCCCTGTTTGTCTTTAAGCTCCTAGAGGAAGAAACAGGTTTGCCTTATTCACTGATGAATTCCTAGGGCCTGGTGGAGGGAATTACATGTACCAGGTGGTCTTTAAAAAATCACTAAATGTGGGGCGCCTGGGTGGCTCAGTTGGTTAAAGCTTCTGCCTTCGAAATAAGTCAATTGGAGAAAGACAACTATCATATGATCTCCCTGATATGAGGAAGTGGAGATGCAATGTGGGGGGGGTTAGGGGGTAGGAAAAGAAAAAAATGAAAGAAGATGGGATTGGGAGGGAGACAAACCGTAAAAGACTCAATCTCAAAAAACAGACTGAGGGTTGCTGGGGGGATGGGGGACGGGAGAGGGTGGTGGGGATAGGACATTGGGGAGGGTATGTGCTATGATGAGTGCTGTGAAATGTGCAAACCTGGCGATTCACAGACCTGTACCCCTGGGGATAAAATATGTTATATGTTTATTAAAAATTAATTAATTAAAAAAAAAAAAAAGCTTCTGCCTTCGGCTCAGGTCATGATCTCAGGGTCCTGGGATCAAGCCCCGCATCAAGCTGTGTGCTCAGCAGGGAGCCTGCTTCCTCCTCTCTCTCTGCCTGCCTCTCTGCCTACTTGTGATCTCTGTCTGTCACATAAATAAAATCTTTAAAAAATAAAATAAAAAATCACTAAATGAATGAATGAGGGAAATGACCCCTCAGGAAATAAACAATATGTGTACCCACACATCACATGCACTTACAGGCAAAATCCTTAACTGCAAAATGCTGAGAGCAGCAGAGGTAGTAAGAATGTGAACATAGTTATGAATATGCACATGAGTAGAGAAAGATGGGCCTAAGGAGGCTTTTAATCCACTTCCAGTAAAGGGCAGGAATCTCTTCTGCATCATCCCAGCGGAAGCCCGTCCATCTGGTTCTTGCTTGAATGATACCCAGTGATGGGGAACTCACTACCTTGAATAGCCCTTTCTCTCCTCAAAGGAATCTGAGGTTTCTAGTCTTGCTCGAGGAGGGCCCAGGCTGCCCCGTGCTACCATCTCTGCATTTGTGGTACCACCTGCTCTCTCAGAAGCCTTGCAGAACACTCCTGCTGCCCTTCCACAAAGCAACCTTCATGTGCTTGGAAACACCTACGCTGCTTGTCTCCTCCGTGCTGCTCCTCCAGCCTGGGCGCCCCTCTGTGCCCTCAGTACCTTCTCACAGCGTGTGCCTCCAGGGTGGACCGAGCACGTCCTCCAGCCCAGCACAGCTTCCCATACAAGAAGAATCACACAGCTTGACTTCTGCCCTGGGAGCAACGAGGCCTTGTCTTCCAGCTGGACTGGAACAAGGAACTAAAGTTCTAAAGAATGAGAGAGCCTGGGTGGCTCAGTTGGTTAAGTGACCGACTCTGAGCTCAGCTCAGGTCTCGATCTTGGGGTCGTGAGGTCAAGCCCCACATTGGGCTCCACACTGGGCTTAGAACCTATTAAAAAAAAAAATGCTGGAGAAAAAAAATCACACAGTGTGGGATAGGAATGCAAGCCTCCCTAAACGGCAGCTGAGCTGACGGAGTACAGCAGTCAGCAGCTAGAGAGGCCTCTGGAGGCTGCAGGGTGTCTGGGAAGGAAACAGTGGATCTACATGCTGGTGGTCCTGTGAAGAGCATGCCTTTGCCCTGGTTTGAAGAGGCCAAGAGAGCTAGTGCTGAAGAATCCCTAGGAGCTCATCTCACCCAGTGCCTCACTTTATAAATAAGCACATAGGCCCAGATAGGGGACGCGACCTGCTTGAGGTCACTGAGAAGTTAAACAGCAGAGCTGGGCCTGGGATTTGGAGCAATTGTTTCCTCTGTTCTTTATGCTTCATTCCCCCCACTGCTGCCTCTCAGTTTCCACAGTGTGCCTCTGTGTGTGTGTGTGTGTGTGTGTGTGTGTGTGTGTGTGTGTAAGAGAAAGAATCGAGCAGAAACATGGAGACCAAGGAAGAGGCTCAGAAGTGCTCCTTCTTGCCTCCCCAATCCCATCAGAGTCTCTCTTCACTGATGCAACCCCCTGCAGCTTCCCTTTGTCCCTTCTATTCACCCTTTCCTCCCTCAGCTGCTCTCCCATCATTCTCTTATAATACTGAGAACACAGGGGTTACTTTATGATCACCAGGGCTGACACTGCAGATGCCTCTGGAAGCAAAGAGAAAGTAGGTGGGTCGAAAGCCAAATCCCAGATCCCAGAGGATCCTCCCTTGCTCGGTGGTCCCAGCATTCCATTGGGCAAGGCCTAGTGTGTTTCTCTTCACACTCATACCCCACGGTCTAGAATAATCGAGAGACCTCTGAGAGTTTCTGTGCCCCTCCAAGAAAGGTGAGATTATATGCCCACTTTGTGAGTTGAGAGAAAGAGGTTAAGTTGCTGAAGGAGCTTTTCCAAGGTCAGGGAGCTAAAGCTAGAATTTGAACTCAGATCTCTCTAATTCTGAAGATTAGGTTTGTTCTCCACTGGGCCACTGGCAAAACTGACAAACTCCTTTCCTTCTGAAACTGCCTGGATTTGAATTTTCAGTCACCCACTTACTAGCTGTGATTCTGAGCAAGTCACCTCACCTCTCTGTACCTCAGTTTCCTTATCTGTAGGTGGAGACATGAATTCACACTTCACAAGGTAAAGATAAAATGAGCTATTTTATGTCAAGTTTTAGAACAATGAGTGCAGTAGAAGCCTGGGGTCTCATCCCAACTCTGCCACTGACTCATTACCATTTGCAAAAAAAGATATATATATATATTTTTTTTTTTTTGAGAGTCTCAATTTTGTTGGAGATTTGGTACGATGTTTTTAAAAGGAATAAATTGTCGAAGGCTTGTGCAGATCTGTAATTTACGGTTCTAGTTTTCCTGCCTCTCTCTGAAAGCCCAGGAATATCAACACAAAATTCCTAAGCCACACTGGCTCTTCATCATAAGGGAGACGCTGCTGCATTCATCTCGAGCACTCAGTGTTTGTAGGGTTGGCTCTTGCAAACCGTGCACACCTTGGCTGATCTGGAATAGTCCTTCCCAAGCTGAGCTAACAGATATTCCAGATGTGCAAGACAGTGTCTGCAAATGCTCTTCAGAGCGTGGAACCCCTCGCTACCGCCGGCTCAGAAGCAGAAAGGACAGAGCCCTCAGTACCAGCTGAGGCGGGAGGTCAGGGTACTGTGCAAATAGAAGCGTTCCATCTTCACTTCTTACTTGTCCCTGTTTTAAAACAGAAAAGCAGATAATGTAAGGGGAGGAAGGACCGTGGAGCCCCATGTGCTGCGGGGCTCTAGGTGAGTACTTGCTATGTGCCAGGCATCATTTTAAGAACCCAACATATGTCTCTATAGTTAGTCCTCGCCACAGTCAGAGGATGGAGATAAATAATCCTTATTTTGCCGTGAAGGATACTGAGGCCCAGAAAGGGTAAAAGCTTGCCTGTGGCCAGACAGCTAGGAGGTAGAAGAGCTACCTCCTAGCTGTGTGTAATCCAGGCTGATGTGTAACATGTGCTTCCTCTGAGTCAGGCTGATGTGTAACATGTGCTTCCTCTGGGTCACTGTCCTTTGTCCTCTGAATCTGAACCTCAGAGCAAGTGCGTTTTCTGCTCAGAGAGTTATTCCCCATACTTTTCACCTGACCAAACGTCCTCGCTCAGGCTTCACTGCTTCCACTGGGGGGGGGGGGGGGGGGGGCCTTCCCTGAGCTCCAATGTCAGGTGTTTTCATTAGCTGCTCTACTAGTACTTGGGTACCACTGGCCTTTCTCACTAATCCTAAGTAACTTGAAAGCAGGGAGCACACCTGTGATTCTCTGTTTCATCCCTTCGTGTACTATGTGCCTCGCAATATGAAGTACTCACAGATGAATGAGAGCATGAATGAGTACCCTAGAATATTCCTTTCCCCATTCCCAGTAGATTTCAAATTTATCCTGTGTTTGGACTTTCATTCATTTTTTCACCAAGCATTCAATAGATACCCACTGTATTGGGACCCTATAAACCCTTAAGCTGGCATTTCATCAAAAAGTGGGTTTTCTGTAGCCTTTGCTTGATCATCCCAACAGAAGGTTTGGATCAATGTAAAAGGAAGATGTAGGTGGTTTCAAGTCAGTCAAGAACTCCAGGCCCCATCTGTACCCCAATGTTTATAGCAGCAATGGCCATGGTCGCCAAACTGTGGAAAGAACCAAGATGCCCTTCAACGGACGAATGGATAAGGAAGATATGGTCCATATACACTATGGAGTATTATGCCTCCCTCAGAAAGGATGAATACCCAACTTTTGTATCAACATGGATGGGACTGGAAGAGATTATGCTGAGTGAAATAAGTCAAGCAGAGAGAGTCAATTATCATATGGTTTCACTTATTTGTGGAGCATAACAAATAGCATGGAGGACAAGGGGAGATGGAGAGGAGATGGGAGTTGAGGGAAATTGGAAGGGGAGGTGAACCATGAGAGACTATGGACTCTGAAAAACAATCTGAGGGTTTTGAAGGGGCAGGGGGTGGGAGGTTGGGGGAGCCAGGTGGTGGGTGTTAAGGAGGGCACGGATTGCATGGAGCACTGGGTGTGGTGCAAAAACAATGTATTCTGTTATGCTGAAAAGAAATTAAAAAAAAAAAAAGAACTCCAGGCCCCACATATACAAGGCTGAATTTTGAATTGACCTTTGGCTCTTTGGCCCTGGCCAGGTGTCACCTCTGACTGCAGCCAGTTACAACACAGTTAACAGAAAGGGAAACTCCAAGCGACTAACCAATACCAGGCCAGACAATGTGCCTCTTTGCCCATGCATCAACAGCCCAGTCTGGGGCCCTTGATCTTTTGCCACCAAGTGTCAGCACTTTATCCTAAACCCCCAGACTGAGAGAAGTTGGTCTGTGAGGTGCTGACTGGCTGTGACAATGGTTTGGCAACAAAGGACACCTGTGTGGACAGTAGGTATGTTTGTGTTTTGGCGGATATCCAAGCGTACAAGTACCTGCCTCCCTGGTTTCAAATGCACTTTTGCATTTGAAACTTAGTGTTAACTAAGTTAGTGTTAACTAAGTTAACACTAGTGTTTGCTTTTCAATACATATAGTGTTTTAGCTGATTTAAAGACAGCTACAATGTCTTATTGACTTAGCAGGAATCAGATAAGCCCACATGTTGTCAGGGATTATGTATGGTGAGGACACATTTAAGGTTTGATTGGTTAAAGTTACTAAAATGGGAAAATGTGAAGACCCTTATGCAGAGATATGGTGATTTGAGGACACAAGTGAGTTCTCAGCTCAGGAACATTCCCTGACTTCACATATATCCATATTCATGCGCACACACCTATATGATCACAGAATTGTAGATCAAAGCTACAAGAGCCCTTAAGAGAGAAATAAACTGGCTCAGAAGTTTCTAAACTTTTTAGTTAGAAGGTCTATTTTCAAATGGAATCTTGGGAAGAACTCCAGCATGTAAAACAGAAAACAGAACTGCTTTGGTAGAGGGAAGGTAGGGATCTAGGACCCCATTCTTGTGCCTTCCCCCTACCCTAACATGGTAAACTCTAAAACGCTTGTGACCTGGGAACATAGTTGGAATGATCATTGGTCTAGCCAATGCCCTTCTTTTGCAGATCAATAAACTAGTGCTGGGAAAGACTGAGACCACTGCCTAAGGGCAAACAGCTCCTATGGTTCAAAGAAAGGACAGAACTTCTATGGCTGTCCCTAAAACTGTTTTCTTGACAATTCTTATTTATGAACTCATTCAGAATATACTACATGGAAAAAGTCAATGAAAAGCCCTCTTTAGTGCAGAGGATAAAAGCTGGGAGGTGACAGGATGGAAACATATATGAGAATCACGAAAAGCATGAGCAAAGACATTTTCTCTCTCTTTCCTTATTCCCCAGCGATAACTGAGCCATTCCTGTGCTCTAGGTGCTATGTTGTGGAAATGCTGGTGCCTGAGTCCCTGCCTCCTAGGAGCCCACAGTCTCTTAAGGCAGGTGGGAAGGACAACCACAGTCTCTGAGAGAGAGACAAGACAGGCCTCAGAGAGGTAGAGACAAAGACCTGTGGTTTGCATTCCATGCATCAGGTCACATTAAAGATGGTACCCAGGCAAACATCATGGTCTCCTGGAGACCTGTTAATTCCTTCCTACAGTAGAGATATGGGTCCTTCCAGGTGCTTCATTGCAGGACAGGAGATAGAGGAGTCAGACTGACAGGACTAGCGGCCAGGAGGTGGGATGCACAGTGCTTGGAAAACAAGCCAAGAGTCTTGTTACTTGTTATGACTGTGGTCACTGCCCATCATTAGCTGTGTGATATCCGGCAGATGCGATTTCGGACAGAAGCTACTCCATTCAGTTAAGCCTCAGTTTTCTCATTTGCAGAATAGGAATGGTAATAGTAAGTACCTGCTTCCTGGGACTGTTATGAAGGTCAAATGAGATAATAGAAATAAAGCCCTTAGCACTGCGCCTACTGAAAGTAGAGGCTTTGATACCACTTAGGCACCGTGGCAGTTGTCATTACATTTTAGCCAAAAATCTGCCTGCTGTGACTTCTGCTCATTCACAGATACCGGCTTGCCTTCTGGAGCCTCGGCAAATCTTCCCCCTCTTCCCCACAACAGCCCTTCCGGGATCTGAACACATCCTCCGCTTACCCTCTCAGCCCTTCCGGGATCTGAACACATCCTCCGCTTACCCTCTCAGTTTCCAGTATTTTTCAGGTTGATTAGCCCCACTTTTCCCAGCATTTCTAATGTAACAAGACTTTCCAGACTGCACTTCCCTGTAACAATCCTCTCTCTGGAGCTGTCATCTAAGAATCTGACAAGTGGGGGAAACCTGGCATGTTCAACTTACACCCTTCTGAGTATAAAATACAGGTTCTTTGATTTATTCTAACATTACCTCTTCTGGATTCCAAAGGGATGAGATGGAGGCAGCACTCTTTCCAGTGTCCCAGGGCTTGTTTAATAAATCTTCCTGGTCCCTTTCCTTTAACAATGCTGGATGCTCCCTCTTCCTTCTGACGGGTGTGGTGTCCACGCAAGCAGGAAAATGAGGGCTGAACAGCTTGTATGTGGCTCCCTTGAAAGAATTTTCCCAAGAAAAAGGAAATCTGGCTTTGAAGATAAATCTTTTCATCCTCCAACAGAAGCATTCCCGTACACCTGCCTTGTGTTCTCTCGGGTGTCTTGCCTGGCCCACTGCCTGGTTTTGAAGCAGTTCCAACAACACCGAACTTCTTTTGAGGCCATGACGAGGATGATGATGATGATAGCGAACATTCACTAAGCACTTACTATATGCCAGACAGTTCTAGGTGCTTAAATGTATTCTTTTAAATCTTACACCACTGCTATGCTGCAGGGGTTATTATATCTGCATTTTGAAGACTAGAGAACTGAGCCTAGGAGAGGTTAAGTAACCAGGCAGCACGCATAATCAGTTCTTTTGTTTCCAGCCACACGTGGTAATTAATAGTCATAATGATAGCCCAGAGCCTCTTCATGATCCTGAAAGCATTTTGTAAATCTTCACAGGGACATGAAAGCATATCCAATGTAGTTATAGTGTTAACATCTCTTTAGGATATCGTAATTATTTGAAATGGCTTTTAATTCTAATCCTTTGAAAATTATAATTGACGTTAAAAAGAATGACTGTGTTAACTGCTTAATTGAGTACTTTTATTCCCATTCTATTTCAATGGCTGGTCAGCATTGCACAGCTCCTACAAAGACACGTAAGGGAGTCAGATCCTACCCCCAGCTAATCCCCTCACCAGCCATGGGGCCTTAGGCCTCTAGTCTCTGGAATTCACCTTCCCATCTGTACCGTGAGGGGTTTGGTCTGATCTCCAACATCTTTGCATCAGGCATCAGTAAACTGTGGTCTGTGGGTCAGTTCCAAAAATCACCTCATTTTGTTTGGCTCATGAGCTAAGAATGGTTTTTTACATTTTTAAATTATTGGAAAAAAATGAAAAGAATGATATTTCATGACTTGTGAAAATCATGAAATTCAAATTTCAGCGTCCATAAATAAATTTCGTTGGGACTCAGCCATGCTCATTCATTTACTATTGTCTATGGCTGCTTTCATGCTATAATGGCAGAGTTGAATAATTACAGCAGAAGCCATATGGCCTACAAGACCAAAAATATTCACAATCTGGCCCTTTACAGAAAATATTTGCTGACCCCCTAGGATAGATGTGGGGTAGGTGGGCACTAATGGACTTTAGATAAATTAGAGGCTTGGGACGCATCGAGCCAACCTTCAGAGATTGGTGTCAAGGAAAGAAACCTAGGGTGTTCAACTACAAATATTCCTTTAAGACAGAAAGCTGTCCTGGAAGGCCCCTCTTCGGCGAGGTGAGTCATTTATTCAGTGCTATTAGCTATGGCATCCACACCGTCAGAAGTTCTTTGTCCCTCTCTGGGCAGTGTGGTAACACCATCCTAAAGCTAAGCTCCTGTGCTCCTCCACTGGCAAGGCAATGCAACATACTGACACAGAAGACAGATTTTTATGGTTGGACAACGGTTTGAATTCTTGCTTGCTGTGTGATCTTGGGGGAGTTTCCAAAAGTCTCTGAACCACAGCTCTTCAACATAAAATTGGGATGGATACTCACTCAACTCATTTATGCAAATAAGCATCTGGTGCCTACTCTGCGTGTTCACCTTTCAGGGCTGTTTGGGGGATAAAATAAGATGATCTATATAAAGCATTTAACAGAATGCCTGGCTCAGGATAAGAACTTGGGAAATGTTTAAAATAAATCTAGGGGTGACTGTTGACTATTTCATTTTTCATTTTTAAGTGACAGTAAACTCATCATTTTCAGAAGGTTGTTGAGATGAAGTTACATAATGCCTATGAAGTAGAACTTCGGCCATTATTGCTGTTTTTGTTATTCTTATGAGAAATGCTTTGAAGCTCTGTTTCAGTGGAGCATTGAACAGTGACCATGTTCTTGATTTCCAGACCACGAGATGACAAGAGAATCGGGCTCCCTTAACACATTGTAGCAAAGTTCCAATACGTGGAACAACTTACCTTCCCTGTTCCGCCACTGCCACTCCCTCCCCACCTTTCCAGGGACTGATAGGTGATTCTTAACCATCAAGGTACATCAGAATTATCTGAGGAGATATTTTTATTTTTTGATAGTATAAAAAGAAACTTTATTCACATACTAAAAAAGAAAAAATATTACAGAAGGGTATAAAATAAAATGCAAGTGCCTGTCCTCTTCAATCTTACACTTCTTAAAAATAACTATCTTAAATCTTTCCAGGGTTTGGTGATTCTGGTGGTTTCCTCCACATTCCTACATAATATGCCTAGTTCTCTTTTTCTTGCTTGATCAATTTTAATCCCAGCTGTGACTCTCCATTAGAAAGATGATCAGTCATCTCATACTACTCTGTACATCCAATCCTCAGTGTTTGTTACCTGTCCCATCATTTGGAATTATCCTCATGAGTACCTTTATAATTTAATACATTGAACCTTAATTTTTGATTTGCCAGCATTAGAGCTTTAGAAAAATACAGGTGTCCTATTTCCTCTCCCAGGCTACTGAACGACAATCCTTAGGGATGACTATTTTGCAAAAGCTCTCTAAGATATTCTGATGTGTCCCTCAGGTTAATGATCTCCATCACGGAGCCTGCAGTATACCAGCCAGTTCATCAGTGCTTGAATGAGATAGTAGGCAGAGTATTTGTCTCATGTCACACATTCTTCAGACACATGTGGGACAGTGTGAAGTGCCACGGAGGTGCCAAAACAGGACACAGGAGCATAGTGGCATAATATCTCAAAGAGCTCACTAGTCACAAAGTGTATTTTTATTTTTTTAAAGAATTTTTTAAAATCTTTTATGCCTGCCTCTCTACCTACTTGTGATCTCTGTGTGTGTGTGTGTGTGTGTGTGTGTGTGTGAAATACATAAAGATTTTTTTAAATTAATTTATTTATTTGAGAGAGCTAGAGAGAACATGAGCATAGAGGAGGGGCAGAGGGAGAGGGACAAGCAGACTCCCCACTGAGCAGGGAGCCCAACTCAGGGCTCAATCCCAGGACCCTGAAATCATGACCTGAGCCAACAGCAGATGCTTAACCAACTGAGCCACCCAGGTGCCCCAAAGCCCTATTTTAGATGAGAAATAGAGTCACTCTATGAAGAGCAGCAGCTGGTACAGCTCTGCTGGGACAGTTAGAAGGAGCCCAGGTTTAGGAGACCTGGATTCTCATACTGAAGAACTTGAAGCATCTTGTGCATTGATTTCATTTTTGTTCAGTAGTACAGTATACAGAGCAATGGGCTCAGTATTTGGGGGCCTGTTATAAAATAGGCAAAATGATTCAAAGAGTGGTAATGATTAAACTTCATAGTTTAAAACCTTAATAAAATGCAATTAGCAATGATACATCCTTACACATATTATATAATTAATATTACAGATAAAGCAGATAAAAAGTGTTCTAAATATCAAATGTTATCCAAGGTTGTTGGTCTTTCTAATAAAATGGCAAAGAAAATTGGAAAATTATTTAATTAAACCTTGTTTAATGAGCAAGCTCCAGGGAATGGAATTCAGTGAGTTGAACTTTGCAGTTAACTGGTGGGTAAATAGTTAACACATTTATTTCCCGTTCTTAATTAAGAGCACTTTTACTGGCCGAGTCCCATTTTCTTGGATTGTGGAAAAATCAAGCCTAGTCACTATGAAAGACTCATTTCTTAGTGATTAAGAACATTGGAGAGATTCTAGATTACCATTCCAGGGACACCTGGGTGGCTGAGTGGGTTAAGCCTCTCCCTTCGGCTCAGGTCATGATCCCATGATCCCATGATCCCTGGATCGAGCCCCACACCAGGTTCTTTCTCAGCAGGGAGCCTGCTTCCCCCTCTCTCTCTGCCTACCTCTCTGCCTACTTGTGATCTCTGTCTGTCAAATAAATAAATAAAATCTTTAAAAAAGAAAAAGATTACCATTCCACCATGAGATCTGGGAGGGAAAATGCCAACTATGAGATGACTATGCACTGTCCACAAGTTATTCCCTAATGTTGTTTCTTTTACCTGACATCACAGATAGGAGTTTATCATCGTCTATGCATTCGTACCCAGGGGAGCACAGGAAGTTCTGTTAGAAGATCCCATCAGTTTGAGTACATGTAACTAACCAAGGTTTGGCTCCATTAACCTTATAGTCAGACATTCTGGTGATGGAAGTGAGTGACATTTACATTCGAATAAACTCTGCCATTTACTGTGGCCCCCATTATGTTCAAGATGGGGGCAGTTAGTACAAAATGCCCAAAAGCTGGTTATACATTTTCAAGTGACAGAAGATGACTGTAGGAGAGAATTCCCGTTTGATTCTCTCAATAGTTAGTTTAGGGACAAGATGTTCTTTTTTTAAAGTCCTCTAAAAATGATGAGAAATTTCTCAACTGTGCATTAGCTTTTAACCAGTAGTGGGATTTCTCTTAGGTGGTATAATGACTTCAAGTATATATTCTGATTCCATCTGTACCAACAACTTGCTAGACCACTGTGCAAATCAGTAGACCTCTGTGAAAATCTATAAACTGTGGCTATGGGAAGAGTTAACCTGAGCTTCTCTTTCCAACCAATTAATATCGTCCACTGGCATTTGCTGCCCGCTTATCATATTTCCCCTGCCTAATTAGCATTCTTGCTTAAGAAAGTCTCTTGTTTTTATTCATTCACGCAGCAAACATGTATTGAGCATCTGATCTGTACCAGGCATTGCTCTAGATGCCAGGACACATCAATGAATAAAACAGAAAATGTCCCTGTCCTCATGGAGCCAATACTCCAATGGGAGGAGGAAGACAAGGGGCCAAATGAGTAAAAGAGATTTTTTCACACAGCGATAAACACCCTGGAGAAACTCAAACAGGGCTCTGAGAAGGAACTGGCTAGATTGGGTGGTGGGATGACTTACTGGTTTTTTTTAGAAGCACAACTTAAGACAAGGATTCAAGTACAAGTGGTTTCTTTGGGTGCCAATTAGGGAATCCAGGATGTTGGGAAGGAACAGGATGGCATCCAGTAAAGGTGCACAATCATGATACGTACCCCTGCGGGAGCCCGCTCC
Organism: Lutra lutra; assembly: GCF_902655055.1. NCBI lineage: Eukaryota > Metazoa > Chordata > Mammalia > Carnivora > Mustelidae > Lutra > Lutra lutra. Next base: position 45,771,318 of record NC_062282.1, read on the forward strand.
CTTAAAGGAACTCTGAACATCAGTATGGAACCAGCTTCAGGGTTTTCTCTGCTGTGTCCCCTCACCCCCAGCCTCCAGGGACAGGATTCTGGAGTATTTACCTATTATCTTTCCATCTGTCATTGGTTGAGTGCTGCTCTGAGTGTATTAATTCCCACAGGGTTGAAATAATAGGTATTTGCAGTTAGTGTAGAAAGTGAAATGTCAGTGTGTCTGGGTGGCTCAGTCAGTTAAGCATCTGTCTTCAGCTCAGAACACGATCTCAGGGTCCTGGGATCAAGCCGTGCATCAGGTTCCCTGCTCGGTAGAAAGTCTGCTTTTTCCTCTCCCTCTGCCCCTCCCTCCCATTTATGCCCTCTCTCTCTCTCTCTCAAATAAATAAAATCCTTTTTCAAAAAAAGTAAAATATCAGTGTATGAAGGGGAGTGGAAATGAGCAGGTACTTACTGATAACATCTACCACAGGGTAGGAATTGGATTTTTAGGGTAAGGGACCAGGAAAGACCTTTCTGAAGAAACTGCATATTGGCTGAGATCCTAAAGACAGAAAGAAGCCAGCCAGAGAAAGCACACTTTGAGGCAGAGAGAATACCTAGGACAAAGGCTCTGAGGAGAACTGAGCTTGGGTTATTTATAAAATACAAATAATAAGCAATCAGAACTATAGAGGCACTTGGTGGGGGGTGGGGGGAGTATCTTGGAGTCACAAAGTTGTTTATGACTAGATCTTTTAAACAAGAAACTAGGTAAGTCAATGAGAAATTAAGAGACTTGGATGGTATCATAAGACTTCACTGTATATACTATGCTACATATTTACTTGTTTATTGTCTAGAATGTAAGCTTCATAAGAGAAAGAACTCTTTTTATTCACTGTTAGAATAGTGCACCAGAGATTCTCAAAAATGTTTGTTGAATGAGGAGTAAAGACCTCCAGAAGACCTTAGTTCTGGCCCTTGCTCTGCCACTGACTCATTGGATGACTTGGTGATCAATTCTCCCACTTTGTCTCAGTTTCTTTGTATGGAAAATAGACACAGAATTTCTACCTTTTAAAGTCATAAAGTGAAACAAGGCCACAGATATGAAAGTTCTGTGCACTGTGGAATACATTATACAAATACCAGGTTTCCCTTTTAAGTCAAAGGCCTCCTGAATTTGAATGCATCTCACCGAAAGGGAAGGAAAGATGTATTCCTATTAAAGGATCCTTTGTGGTTGTTACAACTGATCAGGCCTCACTGGGTAGGGAAGAGCTAGTCTGTGGAAAGAACATGGAGGGACGGATGGTCAGAATCCAGACCAGAATCCTACCCCTTCCACAGACTTGCTGGTGACCTCTGGGAGCCTACAGGAACTTCCTCCTGATGGATTTCAGACTCTTCTTCTCTCAAAAGGGTGGAGATATGGGTGGTACAGTAGAGAGTTCCCTCCTTATATGTCTGTTCTGTTCCATATTTGTGGCATCATAGTAACCTCATTCAGTCTGTACCACACACTTGAAATGCCATCACATCGCTTTTTCTCCCCAACTTCCTAACCTTCATTATTCAGACAAGAAACCATCAGGCAACTAGTCCGAGGTAGTTTAAGGGCTGTAAATGGCAGAGCCAGCACTTCAACCTAGGCACGGCTGGTTTCTCAGCAAGTGCACTTAACCACTGTGCTAACTGTGTACAAATTAAGTGATAACCTTCAGAAGGAAGGGAGGCACACACGCCTCTCCATTCAGCCAGTTTCACTTTATGGAACACGATGGAAATCCTGTGATCCTCTAGCATGATTCAATTGATTTATCCAGGCAGCTTGGTCTTACTTCTTCCCCCTCTCCCTGCACAGGGTTTCATGGATATTGACTTAAACAAATTCAAGGAGAGTGGAGCAAATGTGACAGGTTTCCAGTTGGTGAACTACACAGATACCATCCCAGCCAAGATCATGCAGCAGTGGAAGAACAGCGATGCTCGAGACCACACCCGGGTGGACTGGAAGAGACCTAAGGTGAGGGGATAGGCAGCAAACAGCAAAGGACCAATCTGGTCCCTTCCCCTGCCCCAGATTTCTGGGCAATCTTAGACTTTAGGAAAGGATAGCTTTCTAAAAGGAGCAAGCTAAGGAAAATATATACATAAAAATTAAGAGTATGCTGTAAGGGTTGGACAATCCAGAATGACAATGGTTTAAACAAGATAAATATTTTGTTTCTCTCTTTTATAAGCAAAATTCAGAAGTCATCATTCCAGCCAATTGTACACTGGCTTCAGACCTGTCAAACACTGAACCTTTCTCTATCTTCTTCTTCTGCTATCCTCAGGATAAGGCTTCTGCCTTATAGCCCAAAATGGCTGCTGAGGCGCTGACCATTAACTCAGTATTCCATCCAACAGGAAAGTGAAAAGGAAAATAAAAAGCACAATGGCTTTTTTTAAGAGCCCCTTTCAGAAGTCGCATAGATCTCCTACTCACATGCTTTTGACCACATCTTAGAAACCTAGCCCCAGCTAGCTTTAGGGGAAGCTGGAAAATGACGTCTCTGTTCTGGGCACGGCCTCCATATTGCACAGGTCCGGGTTGGGGGGATGCTGTTTGTATTCATTTCTTTGTGGATGGAGCCTTCTTGAGTTGTGCAGGGAACTAGCCCTTTATCTGGTCAGCCACATACCCAGCTAAAAATCAGAGAAATCTAAGCAATATCCAGCTCATCTCTGCCTCAGAGCGTCCACTCCCAGTTATGTAGGCCATCTCCCCCTCACTCCCCAGCCATGAAGCTCTAAATCCTATAGCCAAAATCTATTTTGCTTGCTATTCGATAGTGGTTTACAATAAGGATAGCAGGTAGTTTTTCTTTGCCATGTCAGACCCAGTAGCTTGGCAGAGTCTGTGTGGAACACTGTGTAGAGGATACTGAGGCCAAATTTGTTTATCTGGAGCAAACAGGGAATCCTTGGCAACCTTCTCTTGCCACTTGGTCAATTTCTTTTTGCAAATGGCAAACCACTGCTTCTCACCCCACTCTTGCTCAAACTGATTCAGCAATTCAAAAATGAAGATTTATTTCCCCTATGATTTCACTCATATGTGGAATTTAAGACACAAATGAGTATAGGGGAAAAGAGGCAAACCATGAAATAGACTCTTAACTATAGAGAACAAACTGGGGGTTACCAGAGGGGACATGGGGGGATGGGGAGGATGGGCAAAACAGGTGATGGGGACTAAGGAGTGCACTGGTTGTGATGAGCACTGGGGTGTTGTATGGAAGTGCTGAATCACTAAATTCTACACCTGAAACTAATATTACCCTGTATGTTAACTGGAATTTAAATACAAGCTTAAAAAATGAAGATTTATTTCAATATGAGCTTAAGCAAACAAAATCACAAATGTTGGGGCACCTGGGTGGCTCAGTGGGTTAAAGCCTCTGCCTTCAGCTCAGGTCATGATCCCAGGGTCCTGGGATCGAGCCCCACATCGGGTTCTCCGCTCCGCAGGGAGCCTGCTTCCTCCTCTCTCTCTGCCTGCCTCTCTGCCTACTTGTGATCTCTGTCTGTCAAATAAATAAATAAAATCTTAAACCAAAATCACAAATGTACTTTAAAGCATGAACAAACCAACGCCAGTTAACATGTGAATACCCCGCCCAACTTCCAAAAGATTGGACATTATAAAAATTAGTAAATGTAATACCTATAATTTTTCTCTTAAAATGTGAAAGACTCATACTCAAAAACTGAAAAAATATTCATATATTCATTCTTACAACTCTCTGTTATGAACTTAAAATGTGCCAAAGAACAAGCTAGGACTGGGGACAAATTAATGAAGAAGACAGACATGATGAGTTCCAAAGCCAGAAAATAGTGTCCTGGATGGTTATCCTGCTTTGTTAGCCCCCTTTTAGGCAAGAGGGGAGAAATTGAGAGTTATCATGAATAAGCACAAGGGGAAAGCGTGCAGAATATAAACCTGCCACTTGTGAGGCACGTGCGAAATAATAAAGAGCTTACCTTTCTTGGATGATTTTTTCTTCTTTTACTGCCACAAGAGATAGTGGAATAAATAGTTCCTCTTGGCCCCCAACTGGTGACTGTAACACAGAGAAAACCAACTGGTTTTCCATGGACTGTTTCAGAACTATAGATGTGCAGCATTTACTGCATGCATTCTTTTTCCAGTTGAACCAACATTTTAAAATTGCAAGATGGCACACAAAAATCTAGAATTCTGGCTTCCCTTGGAAAGTCACAACTGGCAACATGGAGCTCACAACTGGCAAGATGGTTTAATGAGGAGGAGCAGCAGCCCCCATCTGAGGCACAGACACTTCCGGGTACCCACCCCCCCCCAGCTCCCCCCCACCCCTCATGCCCAGCCCCCTGCTGGCGTTCTCAGCACCAGGAAACATTCTCCCAGACAGAGCTCCCACCTGCCTTCCTGTCAGCTCTCCCTGACACCTAACTGTCTCTGTTCCTCCCACCAGTACACCTCTGCGCTCACCTATGACGGGGTGAAGGTGATGGCTGAGGCTTTTCAGAGCCTGCGGAGGCAGAGAATCGATATATCCCGCCGAGGGAATGCTGGGGACTGCCTGGCTAACCCAGCTGTGCCGTGGGGCCAGGGGATCGACATCCAGAGAGCTCTGCAGCAGGTGAGGCGGGCAGAGGCTGCCCCTTCTCACGGGAGCCTTGTAGGGGATTTCAGCATCCGTTTCAGGTGGGATGGAGCGGTTTAAGAGAAAAGATAGAGAGCATGCCTGAAGTTTGGACAACCACAGCATTGTGTTGGCAGCTCCTGGCATACATGGAAGCTCATGTAGAAATTTAAAAAAAAAAAAAAAATAATATGGAGTTCCTGGGGCACCTGGGTGGCTCCGTTGGCTAAGCAGCTGACTCTTGATTTTGGCTCAGGTCATGATCTCAGGGTCATAGGATCAAGCCCAGCATCTGCTGCCCACTCAGGGGAGTCTGCTTCAGGAGACTCTCTCTCTCTGTCTAAAATAAAGAAATAAAAGTTTTTTAAAAAATAGTATAGAATTCCCAATAGTGTAAAAGCTGTATTTTCCGCTTAGGGTTTATGCTGAAAAGGAAAGCCAGGGCTTCTGCAGTTGGAAAGGGGACTTGAAATATGTAGGGTTGAAATCCAACCATTTTAGCAGTCTCCTGGAGATCCCTCACTCATGCCATGGTATTCTGGCTGTCTTTGTTACCTTTGCTCTGTGAGCACATTTCATGACGGGACCCTGACAAAGTTTCTCAGTACTTGTGATCCTATTGTCTTGCTTCTCAGCACTGCATTCATCGATTTTGCTTGCACTGAAGAACAGTTAAACAACAGAGGAAGAAAATGGCCATGCCCATCCCAATCAACTGGCTATGCAAAAGATCCTTAGGCTGAATCTAGATTCAACAGGGAAGAGTATAAATATTAAATTAATGAGACATCTGCTGTGCAAGCTGGATGAGACAGTGGCACACATAGGCGTGTATTTAACATTCCTGGTTTGGAAGGTTTTGGGAGCTTGTCCTCAGCTTTATCACTCTCAGAGCTTCCGGAAGTCTCTCGAAGTCTCTAGAAACACCTCGAGTCCAAGCTGTGATTCTTGAACTACAGATGAATAGATAACACCATATGATGCCTCTGATGCCTCCTGATAGGAAGGCTGTATTTCCAGAGGGGCCTGGGCAAAGAGGGTAGTGCCAGCTCAAAAGAATGTCAGAGTTTTAGGCACAGTGGCAAGCCAGCAGCGGCAGAATATTTGGATGCAGAGGCTACTCATGACCCACCCTCCACCCCGTCCAATGGACTTGCCTGGATAAGACCAGTTTTACTTTTAAGGCTAAATTCAACAGAAGGTGAATTGGGGCTCCCACGGGTAAGAGGAGCATTTCTGAATGAGGGAGAAATGTAGAGCAAAATGCACAACCACCCCCATTTGTTTTCCAACCACACGTGCACAGCTCTAGCAATTTTCAGAACCTGGAGAAAGAGACGAGAAAGGAACATCACCAGCTGTTCCTCTGCCTGGATGAAATGCCTTTACATGGAGGAGAACATGTAGTTCTGTCCTTTGAAAGAAGCGAACCAGCAGCCATGTGACTACAGGAGGAACACGCTAAGGGGTCCGACAGCAGACATCGGGCAGCTTCCGGGTGATGGCCAAAGATGCAGCATCCGCCTTCTGGCTTATTTAAAATGCTCTTCCTGACTTCACAGTCGAGACAGATTCTGTTTGCAATGTGAGACTGGTTTCAGAAGGTCCCAGGGACTTGCCCTCGGCTTCACCACCCTTCCAGCTCCGTTTGCCTCTCCCATCTTAATGACGTCCCTGTCAGGAGTTTACTCTGACACCACCATAACAGTGGCAGCGCCTAGGAGGCAATGTGGGTGGCAAGAAGGGCTCTGAGCTGGGAGGCAGGAGAGCTGGGCTCCAAGCCCAGCCGGGCCCCTGGCTTTCTGAGCGACCTTGAAATACTCATTCAGATTTCCTATACACTTCCCTTTCCTTTTCCATGGCAATGAGGAAGATGGAGAGATCACTCCCAAGTTTCAACCGGTTCCAAGCTTTCTAAGCATCTTTTTCTCTCTTAGGGTCTAAACCACATCTTTCTGATTGTCAAGGATACTCAGTCCTCTGCTTCTGTCTTCAGTGGGGCTTGGGAGGAGGCAGGTGCCTTAGTCAAAAGAATATGACCTCTTTCATACTGTCTTTAAGTCAAGACATGTGTCTGCCTCCCTGGCAGCCAGTCGGCTGTTCCCTGAGAGGCTGTTGTGTGTTTGGGTCTGGGGCCAACTACTGGAGATAAGAGAAGGCAAGACCTACCCCCAGGAAACTCTCTTCAGCCTCTATTGGGGGGTGGTGTGGGTGGGGCAGAACTAGCCATAAACACAAAACCCCAACATTCTGATCCTAAGATCAGCTATTCAAACAGATTCCCTTTTAAATCTTTGTTAAGAATCTACACTCACACACACACACAAAAATCTACAATCACAAGAATCTGTTGATGAATGAGACTTTAGAGATTACGGACTTCCATTTTCTCTTACTTTATAGTTGAGGTAGCTGACCCAGAGTGGGCACTTACTCAACCAGGGTCACACAACAGCTTAGCAGCAGAGGCTGGAGGAGACACCCATCCTCCTCCTGCCTCAGGCCTATCCTGTGGACCCGAGCCTTTGCTTGGACATATGGAGCTCTAGGGCCTTCCACACAATCACAGCCACTTTCCAGACCTTTCACCTTCTAGACCCAACTCTTGAAAAACTCATGCCACTGGGGAGCAACTGTGTGCCCACAGTAGGCGAGGTAAATCCCACTGACAGCCTGTGAAACCCGTGGTTGAGGGCTCAGGTCTCTGCTACCCTAACCACCGGCCTTCAAGCCACACACTGGAAAGAGGCCTGTAGTGTTCAACTTGTGTGAGAACTAGGCTGCATGTGACTTAGGGCTGAAGGATAAGCCCATCATTCTAAAAAGAATGGTACAGCCAGCTCTGGTGTGTTGAGGGGTTCCTAGGTACATGAGGTTCTCAACATACTTTACATGTTTGGTCTCATTAAATCGATACTCTGAGGTAGCTAGTTTTATTAATTGTGCTTTATAAATGGAGCAAATGAGCTTCAGATGTATTTTTTAAATTTCCCAAATTACATAGCTGGTTAGTGGTAAAACAGTAAAACTCCAACCCCCATCGACTTGCTACTCACTGTGTGTACGTAACTACTCTGAAGTCTTGGAGGTCCAGGCCAGCAGGGGAGACACAGTGGTCCAGCTAGCAATAGCACATGCCCTTGAATAGTATCTCTGCACCCCCATAACCTCACCCTGCTGTAATTTCCCCAGCAACAGAGTGAAGGTCATCAGCCGCCTGCCTGCCCCATGCCTGACAGCCAGGGAGCCGTTCAGAATACTAATAAGCCCACATCCTGGAAACCCCCAGTGCTCCAGGAAGGAGTGGACATTTGAGTGCCCATAAGTCAGCTTCTGGCTGGCAGAAAAGAGCCAGCTCCCCGAGTCAGGCTGTTAGCATTTGGATGTCTTGGGCCCATTGAGGATATGACTTTTAAAAGCTCTGGACTCTTTTTCCCAGAAAAATGCACACATGTAGATACACCCATTTTTGTATGACCAGGAATCAGAGGACAATGTACACTCCTAGAAGCCCATCCCAGGACTTCAGATGAAGAATAGTTTCCCTAAATAACAATCACACCTCTTAATCTTTGTGTTTGCAACCTGTCAGCCAGTGATCAAGCATATCAAAGTGAAGGCATCCCCAGAATTCTGCCAGGTGAGATCTGGGGTGGTGTGGGCATTGGGGGTATAAGACACAGTTCCTGCCTTTCAGGACTCAAGACCCATTTTTCAACGGAAGACAAACTCAAGAAATGCTAGCTATAAAAGTGTGGATTAAGGGCTAAATAACACAGCCAAGCTCTCAGTCCTTTGGATGGTCACAAGAGAATGCCATGACTGAGGAATGTGGACATCAACACAGCTTCCTATAAGAATGGGACTGGGACTTTAAGTAAGGAGACCATATAATTTATCATCCAAACCGGGACACTTACGAGTAAAAGAGAAAGCTATTACCAGTTATTCCTGAACAAGAGATGTAGACTGAAACTAGCCCAAGCCAACTGAGATGGATGGTCATGAAAGCCTTAAAGGAAGGATAAATTCAAACAAAGAGTGCATTGGGCTTTGGAGGGTATGGGTAGAGATATAAATCATATCCAGCAAGAGACCAGAGTCAGGACATCATGCTTCCCTGTTAGGGAGTTAGGAAGAGAAGAGCTGGGTTCTCACCATGGCTCCACCAAGCTCTAGCTTGAAGATCTTGGACTGACTGCTCAACTTTTCTGGCACTGATTTCCTCATCTCCTAAATGTACGTAATTCTCTTAGCACTGCCTGTCTCATTGGCTTGTCACAAGGCTCAAAATAAAACAAAATGAAACAAAACAAAAAAGGAAAAAGAAAAGAAAGAAGAATGTATAAACTTCTTTGAACATGGGGGCAACTGAATGAGATAATTAAGGCCAAGTTATTCTTCCCATTGTACAGATGGGTAAGTGGGAGCTCAGAGGGATCCTGAGACTTGCCCTGGCCAGAATAAACAGAATGTGGTCTGCAGACCTAGTCCTACACCCAGTGGGCACTCAGGAGGTGGGGCCAAGAGGATGGGATCCACCTGAAAGGCAGCCACAAAGAGGTTACAGAAGCCCTGGGTCCAGAACATCTCTGCTGCCTCCCCCAGGAATAGGGGGTGAAGAAATCTACAGCGTTGATGCCTCAAACACTGGAGACACCAACCAGCACTCTTCAGGCACCAGGCAGGAAGGAAAAGCTGTCCTTTAGCATCTCATTGGCAGCAGACTCTGAGCTGACCCCCAACAGCACTTGCAGGAAACCACAGCTAATTTTCTATTTTTCACAGAGGGAGCTGGCAGGCGCCAGGATGGCTATAGGAGTTCCAGGAAGCAAGAACTAAGGGGAAACTCAGTCTGACCCCAGTCTCCCTCGGATGGGTGATGGGGGGATGAAGGCCAAAAAGCTCAGCTGTGACAGATAGGACAGCAGTTTCCGACTGGCCCGAAGTGGACATTTCTGAGAAGCTGCTGCTTCTGACTATGAATTCAGACTGTCCACATAAATGGTTTTGGGTTGAGCCATTCAGTTGACCTCTCCTTGCTCTGCCATCATGGAAGGGTGATTCTGGGATATCTCCTTTCCCATGCTTCAATTTATTTCAGCATGTGTAAGTCTTGGCTTCTCCCAACTAGATGGTAAGAGCCTCCAGCTGTCCCATACCTCTCATGACTTACTGTAAATCCTGAACCCAAGTGCCATAAGCTCAGAGTCTCAATACTCCTATCTGTAAAATGAGCAAAGTAACTGCTGCTCTTGCTCCTTACTGGGTTTCTCTGAACGTCAAGTAAACATCTTCCTGTGAAAACACATGACAATGCAAGAGTCCCACAGGTATGGAGCCTAGAATTTTGCTAATGATTTCTTTTGGAAACTGAGAAAGGCTTGTAAAAATGACAGTGACAAGACCTCCATTTGTGCTGAGAGAGTCCCTGCTCTGAGAAAACATCTTAGCAGACTGAAGGCTTCAATGTTAAAGTCTTCTTATTTGTCCATACCTTATGCACCCTCCTACCCCATAGTCATAGCAGCAACCGTCCTCATCATCGTCATCATTCAAATAAGGTACACTTTACATGGAACATTCATGTCCAGGGAATATGTGAAGCACTTCTGTTCTTTGAAGAGAAAACCAAGAAACAGGGAGGCTCAATGACCTGCTCATGGCCCAGTCATTAGGCATGACCAGGGCACGGCGGGGGAAATGCCCAGCGGAAACAGCGGTGGCGGTGGTAGGCACGGAGACCATACTGCCAGGCACATTTCGGAGCCTAGAAAGACAGCACTGTCCCCCGTCTGAGAGGCCACTTGGCATCATCAGTGAAGATACTGGAATGTAACAGAAGCCCTGGATTTTAGGCCTGCCTTTGACCCTGGAAAGTCTTAAGTCTGGAACAAATCAGTTTACCTTCCAGAGATTAGTTTCTCCCACGTAAGGGAAGATCAGCTCTAAATGGCATAACTCAGGGTTCCTATATATGAAGATGAATAGGCATGGAAGTGTTTCATAAACATGAAACGCTTGGCAAATGGTGGTAGTTCTTATCGAATCTATTACTAACAATAAAAATAACAGCTGGTCTTTGTTGAATACTCACCACAGGGCCAGCATCGATCATAAAATATCTCCCTTAATCCTTAAAACAACCTTAAGACATAATTAACTCTTAATTGGACCCATTAAACAAGTGAGGAAACTGAGTCATAGAAATATTGTACAATTTATACTAATATACCATACTGATAATTGATGTGATATGTGAGACTGGGGCCGAAGCACAGATGCCCATTTGGATCATTAATGACACCCCTCTTTCTGTTTGGGAAAAACGGTCATCTGCACATGTGTCTCAGTCTTTTTCCCAAATGAGTTACGTAAACCAGCACTCAGAACCCGAATGAATGGGAAAGCCAGAGATGGGCAAGAGATGGCAAGGTGAGAAGGAGAAGTTGCTGACAGACTGGGATGGCTCCCTCCCTGTCATTCTTCCTAGGAGGATCTGTGCTTTGTTTTCTCTCTGAAAGGCAAAGCCAGCCTAGACTTTTCCAGAGTGAGGATTTCATCTGAGAGAGTGAAGAGCTTGCCCAGTGCTCTGGGCCTGTCATGGCCTCCCCACTGAGACTTCATACCCAAAGGTGATGAGAGGGTCATCCTCAGAGCAGTCAGTCTCCCTCCTTCCCTCCAGCCCTCCCTCTCCGTCTCTCTCTCTTTCTGCTCCCCCACCCCTTCTCTCAAATACACACAGACACCCCAGCTATTCTTATGCCTTCTGAGGGCACAGGAGCTGCTCACTGTCCGAAAAAGGTAAAACCCTGTAAGTCTTCCTTTTAAGCTATTTGAAGGGGGAAGTAAACATTATGGGGTTATAGGGCCAGGTTCCTGTTGGTGTCAGGTAGACACTCACCTCACTGGCCTTAGGCCAGACTGATCTGAGGACACATGGTGGTGGGTCACCATAAGAGAATGTGTTTTCTTGTACCAGAGCAGATGACATACAGCTAGACTCATCCTTCACTGGAGGGTGGACTTGGGTGAGAATTACTGGTCATCTCCAGAGTGGTAGACTTGGCCTAACGCTCTTGAATCTCATGTGCTGACCACTTGACCTTTTATACGATCTTGAAGATGTGAGGCCACGGAAGTTTGATCTGACTCATTTGTGGAAAAGAAATCCCATGCAGCCTATTTGGGGCTGAACACAAATTTTGTTTTAACCAGCTGAGGCTTGTTTAAAGCCCTGCATGCTCTGGTCTTAACATGAAGACAGGGCTGGAATTTTGGCAACTGGAGGACTTAGAGAGGTAAACCATCCAAGGTCACTTTGGTTTCCCAGGGTCAAATTCAGGTCTCCCAGTTCCAGGTCTTCAGATTCCCACATTTTTATTCCCCAGCCTCACAAGGGAACTAAGAAACCATATTCAAAACCTGAGGCATTGTAAGGCTGCTGCTTCTCCTGACTCATCGGGAATGGCCCACTGGTCCCTTTCTTTCAAAGACCTCCTCCTGTTTCTCCACAAAAGGCGTGTGTCTGAGGGGCAGTGCCATCTGTGATATGGTCATCATGGGGGTTGTTCTATTAGGGATGGTGCAGAGATTTCTTCTCAGAATCTACTTTGATCCATGGTTACTATATGCTTAAGGCAACAGACGAAAAATGTTTCCAGGATAAATCTCAGTTTGGTAGGAAAGACCAAGACTGGGCTGTCATGGCGATGTCTGCTATGGGCAGGGAAGTAGCAAGGGATTTTAGTAGCCATGTTATTCCAAGACCTCCTCCCATGTAAGCTTCTCAGGTTCTGGATTTTTGCTTCCACAGAAAAAGCAAACAAGTGGAAGTGGGACTTCTGAAATCATAGTTCACTACTTGGCTTTCCTTTCCAGGTGCGGTTTGAAGGCTTGACAGGAAATGTGCAATTTAATGAGAAGGGACGCCGGACCAACTACACCCTCCACGTGATTGAAATGAAGCATGATGGCATCCGAAAGGTAAAGGCCGCCTTTGCTTCCTTTCCAAAGGGAGGAGAGGGCTGAGTGGTGCAGAGGGCCAGAGTGGAGGGCCTTGTGAGCCCCTCTTTCCTGGACTTGATCTCTTTGAAGAGACTCAGGCAATAAGGATTCTAGACTCAGCTCTGCCACTAACCAGCTGGGACTTTGGGCAAGTCCCTTTCTCTGAGAATTAATTCACCTGATTGCAAAATAGAGATAAAAATCTCTACCTTTGTCTAGGGTACTAGTGAAGATCCAGAGGATGGGAAAGCACTTTGAAAATATAAAGTAATCATTGTGTATGAAAGCTGCTGCTTTCCCTGAGGGATTCTGAAGAACTTGAGAATGATGGTTATTGATGAAGTTAAACCATTTCCTCCTGATTCACACTTGATTACATCTATATGCGTGTGCATTTATGTATTAATATATAGTAGATTTGTGTATAATTTTTTAGACTACATTCAAGTCCTTGGAAAAGCATTCACAATTTTACCAGACCCTGTGTTCTCTGGGCTCTGCCAGTTTCTCCACGCTTAACCTTGGACTCTCCTTCTCTTCCTCTCATGATTCCAGTCATTCTGGTCGACATTCACTTCCTTGAATATATCATATTCTTCCTCCCCTTGGAGCTTTCACATCTATTCCCTCTGCCTGGAACTCTCTCTACACCATTCCCCTCTTTTTCTAGGGCAACTCTTCCTCTGCCTTAAGCACTTAAAGTAAAGGTCGCTCCCTAGGGAAGCCTTCCCTGCCCCTGCCCTTGCCTCATGGCAGCCTCTATTTTTCTCCCCAAGGTCACCAGCAAGTCTGTGGAAGAGGTGGAATTCTGGTCTGGATTCTGACCTTTCCTCCCTCCATGCTCTTTCTGTCACATTCTTTATTTCTTATGGTGGCATGATGCAGTGGTAAGAGGTATGGATGGCATAGTACGGCAGAATGTTAGAAGATTGCCATGGATCAGAGCGTTGACTCTGGAATCCTGACACTCAATCCTGGCATCACCCGCCACTTATCAGTCTGACTCTGGACAAGTTATTCAGGTTCTTCATGCCTTAGTTCTCTCATCTGGTAAATGGGGATCACCATAAGTAATGTCAACCTCATAGGCTCATTGATAGGTTTACATGAATCCACATGTGCAGAAGTTCTAAGTGCTGGGCCTGGTACATTGAAAGCAGGGTCTTCATCTCTCAAACTCAATGCTCTCTGTGCCTGTGATGTCAAATACAGTTGCTACTAGCCATTACGGCTTTTTATTTTTTTGTTTATTTTTTTTATGTATTTGACAGAGATCACAAGTCAGCAGAGAGGCAGGCCTCGGTGGGGGAGCAGGCTCCCCACTGAGCAGAGAGCCCCATGAGGGGCTCAATCCCTGGACCCTGAGATCATGACCTGAGCTGAAGGCAGAGGCTTAACCCACTGAGCCACCCAGCTGCCTGCCGTGCATGGCTATCTAAATTTAATTTTTAATTAATCAAAATGGAAAAGTCAGTCCCTCAGTTGCACTAGCCATGTAGTAAGTGCTCAAGGGCCCCATGTGGCTTGCAGCTACCATACTAGTCAGCACAGATGGAGACGGTTTCCATCATCGCAGAAAGTTCTACCAGACAGCTCTGCTTATGCTCTCTGTCCCGTAAACCCAGACACTTTGCTCTCTTGTCTGGAAGCTCACCTTCCATGTCATAATCTATCTTACCACATCCCATTCACCAAGGCTATATTCTTTTCCTATCACAGGCCACAAGTTGTGCTGGGGACCCCCTGGGCTAAAATCAAGGTATTAGCAGGGCTGTGTACATTCAGGAGAATCTGTTTCTTTGTCTTTTCCACTTTCTTCTAGAGACCGCCCATATTTCTCAGTTCCTGTTACACTTCCTCATCCTCAAACCCAGCAACATCCATCTCTCTGACCCTTCTCCCATCCTCACATCTTCTGACCACAGCCAAGAAAGGTACTCTGCTTTAAAGAATCCATGTAGTTAGTTTGGGCACACCCCACTCCAGATAATCCAGGATAATCTCCCCATCTCAAGGTCTATAACCTTAATCACATCTGCAATGTCCCTGCTGCCACGTCAGGTGACATGTTACAGGTTCTGGGGAAGGAGCATGGACATCATCAACAGGGCCACAACCCTGTCTACAACAAAGTCCAGGTCTCAATATCTCTCCTGTAGCATCATGCCTTCCACACCCAATAGAAGCCATCTCTTGCCCTGCTGTGTTCCCACAGCACATTGGACTCCCCAGGACGTCAGCACACTGCCCCCTGTTGCCAGGCTATTTACACAAAGCCCATACTCCTCCTAGACTGTGAACACTTTGAGGGCCCAGCACACATTTCCCACCTTTTACTGGGCACACGTCAGGACCCAGCTACCGTAAGCACACTACCTCTGCTAACTTTCAGCAGGCGCCAAGCAAGGGCTCCCTATCTGGCTGTGACGATAACCACTGGGGCCTAACCACTTTCCTAACCACCTCTGGCATGGTGATCGCACAATGGCATTGTCCTTGGGGACTAAATCTGCTGCAAGTACTGCTCATCCAGAAACAGTTCAAGTCTGAGTTCATTTCTCTCATCCCCTGTTCTGACTCCTGCACTGGAAAAGACATCTGCTGGGTTACTTAGCTCTTATAATCCTCAATCTCCACATCTACAAAATGGAGACATATCATGTTTGTACTGGCAGCTGATCCTTGTTTAGTGAAAGTTACCTAGGTGAGCGGTTACTGACAGATATGGCCAGTGGCCGGGGGTTAGCACGTGACTAAAGTCTGAACACACTGGGATGACTTGTTTATCTTTTTCAAAGAATTTCAGTCTTTGGTGTGGTTCTGAAAACTATCAGCCTTGGTGATACAGCTCTCCTTTTCTCCACGGATTAACGCAGGCAGGCCAGCCCAGTAGGCTGCCTAAGGTCTCACAGTGAGCTATGAATAAATGGGGACTTTAATTTGGGCCCCATGACTCTCCAGGCCACATTCACCTTGCTGCAGCCACTGTCACAGCTAAGTGGCTCAAGTGACACAACTGGAACATTTCCAGTGACTGGTGGCCCCGGGGAGGGTGAGGGGGAGCTCCGAGTACTTTGCTGCCCTTAGAAGGGACACCAGTTATGTGACCTCCTTCCCAGACCATCTACCTTTCTGATGCAAAGAAGGTTGGGAGGTGTCAACCCCTGCAGCGTACAGGAAAACATGGAAGTCATTCTTTTGTGGAAGGCCTTGGGCAGGCAAGCGAGATGCTCCTATGTAGCAAATTGCTGACCATGGTTGCACCTGGGCTCTCCCTCGGAGTCCTCAGAATGGCCTATTTCCCTCAGGGAAGAAAAAAATACTGCTATTTCCTGGTGGATAAAATGGGCATGTGTCTACTATCTGTGAGCAGTTGTGAGTTTGTCAGAATTAAAACATGGATGTTATCCAGTTCTTTTCCCTCCAGGGTAATGGGGTAGTTGAAAATAAAGTCAGATTCTTCTCTATACATGAGCAGCAGGCTAGATATTTTGGGGACATAGTAGTGATGAGATAAGGACAAAGAGAAGGCAGAGGCTTCTACGCTGGCCCTGTCATCACCCAGCGGGGTGGCCTTACGTTCCCTGGGTCTTTAAAATGAGTGAGAAGTGCTGGGCTGTGCAACCCCTGATTCCTGTCTGCACTGATGCCTTGGATGCCAGTGCAAGTGACAGCATCTTTGTCAGCCTCACCCCTGACCCTAAACCTGTAGTCATACTGTCCCTCTCCTGGCTGGACTGCGGCTTCCTCAGCGTGAGTGGGGTTAGGGACCCTCCCAGCTGACCAAATGCCCATTGGTGTGAGCTTCCCCAATCACTCCTCCTGGGAATAGGGGTCTCAGCCCTTTGCATTGACCCTAAGCCTCACCAGAGACTGTGGGGAGCCCCCTCATCTCCTCAAGACTTGCACTTCATCAAGAATTCTCCTCAGGAGGCACCGTAGCAAGATCAGCGGTTCCAAACTTCTGGGAATAGAAGAATTACCTGGAGGCCTCGTTAAAAAATATAGATTCCTGGGTCCTAACAGCTGGACACTCTGCTTGTAGAGCGCAGAGAGGAGGCTCACGGGTGTCCACATTTAAGAAGCCTGCTCCTGAGCTAAGAAGCTAATGGTGCTCTAGGTGGTCTGGTGAGAAACACTGGCAGAATGGGTCTGAGCGTGGGCTTTGGAGGCAGACCTGCCAGGATTTAAGTCTCTGCTTTGCTCTTCGTTAGGCACGTGACCTAGAACAAGTTACCTCACCTCTCTGGAGCTCAGTTACATCATCTCCTCCAAAAGGGGGATGGATAAGATCCTGACCTGCAGAGGACTGCTGTCAGAATTACAGGCAACAGTGCCTCCTGCCCCCGATGCTTGCAGTGAGGGACGTGGAAAAGTAGCACCTGCCACAGAGTGGACATTCAGCAGGTGTCTGCTTTGTTTCAGCTCCCTTCTTTAGGCCACAGGGATTTGATTTGATTTGATTTTTTTTTTTTTTTTTTTTTTTTTTTTTTTTTTTTTTTTTTTTTTTTTTTTTGTGGTCTGCCTTGAGTTTGAGTGAATCAGGCCATACGAGCCCATAGAACGGACAAATCACCAAACAGAAAGAACAGGGTAACCTTAAAATCCCTGAGCAAATGGCTGCACTTTATCTTTCAGATCCCGAGGCTGTTTTTCACCTTAACTTCCCAATGACTAAATTCTTGCCTAGACGGTGGGTTCAAGCATCCTTTGTTTACAAGGAATCTGACTTTGAGAAAATCAATTCCTCCTGATCTGTGGCCTCAGGCCTTTTACTCAATCAACCTCCTAGCAAAGTAATTTCTTAGATTCAAGAGTGACCTAGTTGTGCTTGTTTTGGTGAACATTACATGGCCCTACCTGATATATGTCATAAAGACGAGTGGCTGCTTCTTGCTTTGGGGCCTCGGGGACAGTCTCCTGATCTTCTGGCCTATATCCTTGGCACTGATGTGCCAACACACCCTCCAGGTATCTGGGGCCAATCTGACATCCCTCTGAAATGTGCGTGCTTCCAAGCATCCATCCATCAGACATTTAGCAGTTTCAGATGCCAAAATCATCACTGGCTCTGCTAACGCTGAATCCTCGGGAAATCTTGTTCACCAGAGGGTACTGATTTTTAGAGATCTCTGTCTGAGATCTAAAATGCCTGGCCAAGGGGCGCCTGGGTGGCTCAGTGGGTTAAGCCACTGCCTTCAGCTCGGGTCATGATCTCAGGGTCCTAGGATCGAGCCCCGCATAGGGCTCTCTGCTCAGCGGGGAGCCTGCTTCCTCCTCTCTCTCTACCTGCCTCTCTGCCTGCTTGTGATCTCTCTCTGTCAAATAAATAAATAAAATCTTTAAAAATATATATATATAAAATAAATAAATAAAATGCCTGGCCAAATTCAGGTAAGATCACAAATTCTGATAAGTGGCTGCCGAGTAAGAAGGGTAAGGGAGGTTCACCTTTCATCGAGGGAGCAGCACAGTGAACTGAATCATCTTTACATCATCACTGGTTCTATAGCTATCTACCCACCGGACTGCAGACATCTGCTTCTCATAACAACTTGACTTGAGTCCCCCTGCTCTGCCCTGCCCTGTCCTGCCCCGAGGTTCTTTTTTTTTTTTAAAGATTTTATTTATTTATTTGACAGACAGAGATCACAAGTAGGCAGAGAGGCAGGCAGAGAGAGAGGAGGAAGCAGGCTCCCTGCTGAGCAGAGAGCCCGATGTGGGGCTCGATCCCAGGACCCTGGGATCATGACCCGAGCCGAAGGCAGAGGCTTTAACCCACTGAGCCACCCAGGCGCCCCTGCCCCGAGGTTCTTATCCCTGTTCTGCCCCTCTGTGTAACTGCAGAGGACAACCTGGGCAGGAAAGCAAAGTGACACAAAGTCCTGCTGATGTCAAAAGTAATCTAAAGAATTCAGAACCCTCCATTCCATAGGATCTTTGGAAGTTTTTCTAGAAATCCTGACGACCCAACTTTGGACATGCCGAATCCTCTAAGACATCATTCCAACCCAAGCTTCTCTCTCTGTTTCCAGCCAGGAAATAGACCCAAAATCCCAGGCCCCCTCCACACCTACCCGGACTCATTCAGGAACCTCCTGACCTATTACTTGTCCTACCTTCAGTGTCCTTGCCCTTCTACAAGTCCATTTTCCACCACATGAACTGGGGCAGTCATTTTCAAATGTGCATCAGGCCCTATTGCTCCTCTGCTTAAAACTTTCCACTGCCATGAGCTCTTGCTCCTTTTTCTCTAGCTCATCACTCTGCAGCTGCGCCAATGTTTTTCTGTCCCTTTACCTGATGGTCTCTATCACTGCAGTTTCATGTGCTGCCTCTCCCTGTCATTCAGGTCTCTGCTCAAATGAAGTCACTTTGGAGAGTCTGTCCTCAACCAAGCTATTTAAAGCGGCCCCCACCCATCTGGCACAATCACATTACCCCATTCCATTGTTTACTTAATGCTTAGCCCTTCTGATATATTCCTGTTGGTTTATTCATCTAGACTGGGGTTGGCAAACTTCAGCGTGCAGACCAAATCCAGCCCACCACCTACGTTTATGTAACGCATGAGCTAATAGTTTTTACATTTGTAATGGCTGAAACAAATCAAAAGACAACTGTTTCATGGTATGTGAAAATTTTACAAAATAAAATTTCAGTGTCCATAAATAAAGTTTCTTTGGAACACAGCCCCATTCATTTGTTTAGATGAGGTCCGTGGCTGCTTCTGCATGCCAGCCCGGAGATGAGGAGTTGCAACAGGGACTGTATGACCCACAAAGCCCCAGACATTCACTGTCTGCTTCTTAACAGATGAAGTTTGCTGACCGCTGGCCTGGATATGTATTGTCTTTCTTCCCTTCTTCTCCACCTCCCTGCCACTAAAATGTCAGCCCTCTAAAAGCAAAGAGCACAGTTGTGTTCTTTATTATCTCCTCAGTGCCTGCAGTATATTGACACATAGTAAGCACATGCAAATAAAGGGTTGTTTATTAAATGAGTGGCCAGTGTACTTACTGGATGTTGCTGGGCAACCAGACTGCCTACTGTTCTGGCCCATATGTCCAGAGATCTGCCAGCAAATAAGAAAAAATATGCTGGCAACTTTGAAGTAACACTTGAAGCAGAATTCAAAGTCCTACATAAACGTATTACATTCACATCCTTTGAGTGTATTAGTTAAGATAACCCTAGGATTGCATGGAGCACTGGGTGTTACACGCAAACAATGAATCTTGGAACACTACATCAGAAACTAATGATGTACTAATGATGTATGGTGAATAATGTAACATAATTAAAAAAAAATAACCCTAGGTTCCATGATGGATAAACTCGGAATTCTTAGCTGTTTAGTGCAATAGATGTTTCTTATTCTCCTGGTGACCAGTTTGGGGGCTGAGGGCTCTGGGTGAGACCCAGGCTTACAGAAGCTCCACTGTCTGCTGCATCTTTCTGGCTGTCAATATCTAGCTAACAAAGAGGAAGACCCTGCCCTGGAGATTTGGGGGAGCAAGGCTAGAAGAGAGATACATGACTTCTGCTGCATTCCATGGGCCAGAACCCCATCACCTGCCCCACCTAGATGCCAGGCAGGCTGGGAATTGTAATTGCTGGCTAGAGAGCCACTTCCCACCAACACCTCAATGCTAGGGAAGGAGAAGAAGAATCCCTGCTGGTCATTTAGTTGTCTTGGCTGCAATACATTTTTAAAAATGTATCATGATGTGTCTTGTTTTTGGAGGTCCTGACTATGGTTGCAGAGGCAGATGTGTAAATCTGACTTGCCAACTGTGCAAGGTAGATCAATGGAATTTACTGCTCTATAATCATCTCTTCTTAGACTTCATTCACTTAAAAAAAAAAATCTGATCTAACATCTAGACTCATTTCCTACCTTCAAAGAATCTTTAGAGGTAGATGGAAACAGGAGATCAAAAATCATAACTGGTCCCAGGAGAAGACCTCTCACTGTTAGAATTGTTTAAATCCCCTTCTGAATAGTGGGCCCTATTCTTTACCCAACCACTAACTCTGATTTACTTTCAGAGAGAATCAAAGGTCCTGCATATCCTCCGTAGAGAATCAAAGTGCTGTATAATAATCCAACCCATTTCTCTAAGAAAGGAAAATTTGCTCTCATCTCTGAAGTGGAGTGTCTCTTCAAAAAGCTTTGCCAAATTTCTTCGCATCAAGCTGTGGAACCAGATTTCTCAGCCTGCTAGCTTACGTGAGGTGCAAGCTGGGTTCTGGTATCACCCCGCTCTTCTGACTGGCAATATTGTTTTATTTCCCTACATAGAATAAACTTGTTTACAACATTTAACTATTCCTCTAGCTTTTGATATCAAAGAAACCATATATAAGCCAAGCTATGCAATCATTTTAATAGATTTCAATTTAACACTAGTGCCATGATACTGGCTTGGAAAGACCACTGTCTTTAAAAATTAAAATCTCTTTCTAAGCCATACAGATCTGGTCTATACAGGTTTATCTTGCTTCCCCCTCCCCTTTTATTAAAATAATGTGGGATTTTGGAGCAACGTTTTATAGTTTAGGGAACACTTACCTTAGGACATTCTGCATGTAAATAGGGTTACTTGCCAAATGAATTTGAGAATTGCTCTATGATATATACTTCTTTTGGAGATTGATAATTTTCAAAAAGTAAACTGATCCTGAAATGTCTTATACCACAGAAACCTGTTAGCCTTCAACTAGGCATTACCCTACTGAAATCATTTCTTAGTTTACTGACAACGTAATATGAGCTGCACACTGTGCCCATTGTGGTACATGCATGAACTCATTTAAGCCTCAGCAGCCCCAAGAGACAGATGCTCTATCAGATAGTCAGATACTTTTGATGTATCTGTTCTACAGAGCAGGAACTGGGGCCCACTGAGGTCAGGTAACTGGCCCTAAGGTTAGTAATTAGGAAAGTCTACCTTTTATTTATTTTTTCTAATTTTATTTATTTATTTGACAGATAGAAATCACAAGTAGGCGGAGAGGCAGGCAGAGAGAGAGGGGGAGGCAGGCTCCCCGCTGAGCAGAGAGAGACCAATGTGGGGCTTGATCCCAGGACCCTGAGATCACAACCCGAGCCGAAGGCAGAGGTTTAACCCACTGAGCCACCCAAGCACCCAGGAAAGTCTATTTTATTTTTTTTAATTTTTTTTAATTTATTTTCAGCATAACAGTATTCATTGTTTTTGCACCACATCCAGTGCTCCATGCAATCCGTGCCCTCTCCAATACCCACCACCTGGTTCCCCCAACCTCCTGCCCCCCCCCCCCCTTCGAACCCCTCAGATTGTTTTTCAGAGTCCATAGTCTCTCATGGTTCACCTCCCCTTCCAATTTCCCTCAACTCCCTTCTCCTCTCCATCTCCCCTTGTCCTCCATGCTATTTGTTATGCTCCACAAATAAGTGAAACCATATGATAATTGACTCTCTCTGCCTACCTTTTAAACCATGTCTTTCTATGCTAGAGATTTATGTCTTGACTATCAAGCCCCCACTTTAAAAAGACAATACCTAATAATACACTGTAAATTTTAGATAAATTAGTTGCCTGTCAAAGGAGGCAACTTGCTCTGTACTGATGGTTTGAGTAGGAGCAGCTAAACCTGTGCTAATTGTGAGGGAGGTAGGGACGGAGGAAAGAAAAAGGAAAGGAAAAGGAAAAGGAAAGGGGAAGGGAAGGGAAGGGACAGGGAGGAGGGAAGGAAAGAAAGGGAAGGAAGGATAGGAGGAAGGAAAAGGTAACAAAAACCCCTTAGCATCATCTATGGGTAAAAAAAATGATATTTACCACCCTTCCCCCAAGTTTGTGTAGATCATATTAAATAATCTAACCTTTGAGGTCAATGCCCTGGCTTCTATGCCCTGCCACTAATCTGCTATATAATCTGTATAGGTCAGATCATTTGATTTCCTTAGGCTTTCTCATCCCATCTGTAAAACACAGAAAATCCCAAGCCTGTCTGTGCTATTTGCATGTCACAAAGAGCGAAAGAGTTAAATGTTGTGAAAGTACCTTGGAAATTGTTTAAAAACGTGCATAGTGGCACACTACAATACTGGTTTTAAACATTTTAAGCCAGAGGGCTCCTTGTTAAAGGGAATCCCAATATGTGAAAAAGCTAAAAAACCAGAACTGTTTTAAAGGAGGGATGAGGAACCCAGAACTTGCCCCCACTTCCTAACCCCTCACCCACCTTCCATAAAAGCGGGGAAAGGTCCCCACAGATGCCCCAGGGTTCCAGGGAGCACTGGCCTAGGAAAATGAGGGAAACAAGACTCTATCCTGGTTTTGCGTGAGTCCCCTCGTCTCTTTCTATAAAAGGAAGGGATTAGAAGACACAATTCTTCATGCCCCTTCCAGCTCTGATGTTCTGGAGATCTAAGTTTCTGGTTCTTGTGTCATTAGAGAGAAAATTTTCCTTTCATGTTCACTAAAGGTGCCTCACACAAGCAACATGCACATTCCTGCACTGAGGGCAGATCTTGGCCCAGTGTCCCGAGAGACAGGCCTCTCAGCGGCTCAGCGCTGACAGGGTCCATTGTGGAGGTGTGCATTTCCTTAACAAACATTTCCTAAGCTGCTTCTCTGTGAAAGAACATGCTGTGATAAGAAAGGCATCCTAGAAGGAAGAGACCTTCAGCTTTGTCCACCAGGAGCCCACGGCACCATGGAGAGATGGGGACGGACATACAAACAGCCAAACCACAGGACCAGTGGGGACCTCTGGCTCTGTTCACCAGAAGCCCACAGCACTGTGGAGAGATGAGGACCAACCTAAAAACAGTGTAGGGTGTCCCCAATGGAGACCTACTTGAGGCACTCAGAGTGGGTAGACAGCTTATTGGAGTACCAAGGGCATGGCCCTGCAGTCAGCCTTCCTGGCTGAGATCCTGGCTCGTGACTCTCCACATCTCCATTTCTTCATATTTTAAAATGGGAATGAGGGGCGCCTGGGTGGCTCAGTGGGTTAAGCCTCTGCCTTCGGCTCAGATTATGATCTCAGGGTCCTGGATCGAGCCCCGAATCTCTGAGCAGAGAGCCTGCTTCCCCCTCTCTCTCTGCCTGCTGCCCTGCTTACTTGTGATCTCTCTCTCTCTCTGTGTCAAATAAATACATAAAATCTTTTTTTTTAAATGGGAATGATAATTAAGTACCCACTTCATAGGTTTTTGTGAGGATGGAAGAAGTTAAAACATAAAAGAAAACCACTTAGGAGAGCGCCTAAAACCCAGGAGGCACTCACTAACTGTTAACTGAAATGATTCCCAGCCCAGAGTCGAGCCCCTCGTAACAAGAACAGCACAGCCACTTTCCAGCTGCATCACCTTGGGCAGTCACAAACTCACAAAGTCACAAATGAAATGGCACAAAAACTTTAACACACTCAGTATCTGATGTAGCAAGAACATAATCGGTGTCAGCAGTTATCATCCTTGTTGTTAACGGCAGTGAGATCGCAGAGAGAACTGCCTCTTTCCAACCGAGGGAACGGAGAAAGACATTAAGGTGACAATGCTATCTGAGTTGACCATTGGCGCCTGCCTCAGCCCTGGGAGCTGGAGCTGAATTCTGGCCAGTGGGCAGCCTGCTCATCCTTCTACG
The DNA here is from genome assembly GCF_902655055.1 of Lutra lutra. Classification (NCBI taxonomy): domain Eukaryota; kingdom Metazoa; phylum Chordata; class Mammalia; order Carnivora; family Mustelidae; genus Lutra; species Lutra lutra. The sequence continues at coordinate 45,795,615 of NC_062282.1, forward strand.
TGTGCACTTCCAGTTCTCTTTCCCTTTGACCCTATGTCTACAGGCAGCAGAAGGACCAAAGAACAAAACACAACCATCCCATGATAAGTAGAGACAGAGACCAAAGTGTGTGTTTGTTTGTGTATGTGTATTAGCCACACCTTTCTGCTCTTCCCAAAACTTCCATGACTCTGTTGCCTTCAGGATAAAGTCTGTTCTCTTCAGGCAGGCCCATGTGCCCACTGCCCTATTGCGCCAACCCCATCTTCTAATCAGGAGCCACTGAACTTACAAATCTAGTCAGAGTCCTGCTTTCACATCTTGACCCATGTTCAAGTTCTCTCCAATCTAAAAGGCTTGGACCCAACCTCTTCATGATCTCATGTGTTGCATGTGTCATCGCTTTCCAAATAGGCTGGGGGACTTCTTAGGAGCAAGGACTAGCTCTTAGACTTTAGTATCTCTCTCAACCTGCCAAACAATACTCCCAGTGTTTTAGCTCAGAGCTTTGCGCACAAGAGGGATCCAATAAATATTTGCTGAAAGACCTTGCAAAATGAGCCAGTATAAATAACCTACTGATTTAAAAAAAAAAAAAAAAGTTTTCAGCCAGTATTTTTAGGCACTCATACATCCTCAGTATTAAAATAGTTTGTAATTGGAAATAAGAGAAACAAATGTTAAAGGATAAAATAATCATCACCTAGGAAGTTAAATCTAGATAGAAAAATACAGTAAATCTAAAAAGAAAGCAAAAGGAATGTAATTTTTAAGTTGTATGATTCCAACTACCATTCAGAATGAGCTCAGGAAGAGAAGGATTAATAGGCAGGAGGAAAAAGGGGTTTGACTTATAAACATCTGCAGGAAATTGAACTTCCACAGCCCTGGCTTGCATTGTACAAGTTCAGCTGCTTTAACAGTTAAGTCCGCCCTGCTTAAAGGGGGGGCAGTTTCCAGGCTCAGCTCATCATGGTGAGGATGTTCATAGGGATGGGGCTGGGAGGACCTGGAGAGCATTTTATCTCTCTTTGTTTTTATCTACTAGTACTTTAGAGCCTGGTGTGCCCAGTATTGTATGGTGTGATGCTGAGGCCCTTGCTTTTTGGTCTGGTGTTGGCTGGTCCTCAGGAGACCAGTCCTGAAGAGCCTGGCTCATCTTCTGTCACCACCTTCCTCTCCTTAACAGATTGGTTACTGGAATGAAGATGATAAGTTTGTCCCTGCAGCCACCGATGCTCAAGCTGGGGGGGACAATTCAAGTGTCCAGAATAGGACATACATCGTCACTACAATCCTAGTGAGTACTCGGTCCTTCATTGAGGTTATCCGGGATGCAAACCAGACCAACACAAAGGTCTTCCCCAGGAGCAAAAGTCAGTCACTCTTCTTGCCCAAACTGTGCCATAGTTAGAAAGAGGGAGTAGGAAAGGGAAGAAGTCAGAGAGGCCGTTTTCAGTGTGGCTCTGCCGTGATTTCATTTTGTATCCTACATATTGAGCTATAGTTTCTCCGTATATAAAACATAATGGTGAGACTAAAATTATGGTGTTTCTCAGACTTTACATTCCCTCAGCAGAAGCCGTTTCAAAGAGACTTTTAGCCCAGAACTTTAGGTGATTTATAGCCACTTTCTAAAGTGGCTATAAATGGCAGTGCTGAGAATCTCAGTGATTGACCATGAGAAAGCTGGAGACTGTTCAGGGTCTACTTGCCCAGCATAGTGCCCCTAGAGGTACCTCCAAAAACTACAGAGCTCCTGGAACATAATTTCAAAAGGGGAGCCCTACATCTCAAGGGTGAAATATTCTTATTTTAAGAGTTTGCTTCCTTAACCCAAGAAGTCTTGTAATAGAGGGAGCAGAAATGCAGGACATGGATTTAGGAACTTAGAAAGCTTTCTCCAAAGTTAGCCAAGGTTGGTGAAATCTTCCTCTGCCAGGCCGAAGTCCTCTCTACCTCTGAGTTGACCCACAACCCACGTTCTCTCTCCCTCCATTTCTCCACCAGGAAGATCCTTATGTGATGCTCAAGAAGAACGCCAACCAATTTGAGGGCAATGACCGCTACGAGGGCTACTGTGTGGAGCTTGCAGCAGAGATTGCCAAGCATGTGGGCTACTCCTACCGTCTTGAGATTGTCAGTGATGGAAAATATGGAGCCCGTGACCCTGACACCAAGGCTTGGAATGGCATGGTGGGAGAGCTGGTCTATGGAGTAAGTTCTCCACAGGGTTGGGAATTGGAGGGCAGAGAGAGGGTCTGAAAGAAAATCATTTGGTGGTTGGCTGGCCCTACCCACAGATACCTGTTGGACCCCTTCCTTAGTATTGTTACTGCCGAAAAGATGAGTGGTTCAAGATCCATCATCTTTAGACGTTGTCTCTCAAGGTTCCTGGTCCCAGCTTCCTCAGCCAAACTTGGCTCGCTCTTGTGACTTCTGCTGATTTTCATCTAACACAGGCGATAGCTGAGCTTCAGAACCAGCTTTCCCAAGGCAGACTGCTGAGTCACCACTTCCCTGCTCAAAGTCATTTATGGCCCTGCCATAGAAATATCTTCTCTGGCATTAGATGCATCCTGGATCCAACCCAACTTTCTAGTCACTCACCCCAATACTCCCTCTCTTGTACCTTCTACTATTGCCGAACCACCCCAAGTCTTTCTGTTGCATAGAATGCTTCCTTCCATTCCACAGCCCCAAAGGCCTGTCCCTCCTCCAACGTCTGTATCAAATACCGCTCTTTCCAAGGTGTCATTTCTTTCTCCCCATAAGAGGTATAAACGCTCCTTTCTAAATCCTCTTGCCTTCCCCTATAGGATTTAGTTTCTTCTTCTATTATGGCTTACCCCGCCTTGTAAAATAGTTACCTGTGTCATAGGAGTAGATCTCTCTCTCTTTGTATCACTCACTACACTTGAAATAACACCATGAACAATTGCTATAAAATCTTCAATAAGTTGAAGCAGTTTTGAGAAGCCACTGAATGCCTGAATTGCTTTAAGTATTTAAGGAACCACCGAGAAGTAAAAGATCTGATCCCTGTCCCCAAGGATCTTAACATTTTATGGGGTAGAAAATACAATGAGAGAGAAGAGTAAAAGATAGCATAGTTCAAGGATCAGGCAAGAGGCTGACATGAGCTTGTCTAGCCCTCAAGAGGGATATGGAAACTGAAAAGTGGCCATGTTCAAATACAGAGAAGGGCAGCCCAGGAATTTCTAGTGATAGAAATAAGAAAGAGTGGGAAAACACTGGCCGCTTATGCAGAGGACTTGGACTGAGTAGTCAGGGCTACGGGTGAGTAAGAAATGACATGGGGAAGAGTGGATTGATTCAGTGGGCACTGGGAGATGATGAAGATACTTGAGCAGAGAAACAACAAAAGGCAACGTAAGAAGACGTCAGCCACCACTTGCAGGAAAGGGGCCGCTACAGCTTCATGTGATGAAGTTGAAGGCTGCAGGCTGTGTTTCTGAGCAGAAGCATATGCTGAGTCCCAGGTTGATGCTGAGTTCCGGTCAGGATGAACCAACCATTTAGGTTAAATTTCATTGTCCCATATCAGGGCAATAGGAGTCTTGATGGCCTTGAGAGCCATACAAAGGGAATTCAAAGGAGAGATGTGGTAAGGAAAATCTTCCACAGGAAAGTGGCTTTTTGAGATGACCTGGTAAGATGGTTACTGTGGTTGTGGAAGGGGGTGTGTGTGTTTCTACCCTTTCTCCCCCCTCCTCCTCTTTCTCTCACCTTGGGAAGCTCCACTGCTAACAGAGACCTGGACGGTTACTGCTGCATCTGGAGGCTGGTTTCCATGGGAACCTCCACTAGCATTCATCTTTGCCCTCATCCCATGGAACATAGTTCCCTTAGCAAAAGGCCTGTGATCCAGGCAGAACAATGATACAGTCCTTCTGATGTCAAGCGCCCCAACAGCCAACAGTCAATGATGGGTCACTGACTCATCCGTAAGAAATCAGAGTTACCTCTGACGCCCCAGGGCCCATCCTTCCCCATCCATCTCCTCCCCTCCATCAGGCCTGTCCTGCGCAATATAAACTATATTCTGAGGACTCCTTGATGGGCCCAGTTCAGTACTCGCCTTTCAATTTTGGTCTGGGTTTCTTTTTCTGTCCCCCTGAGAAAGAATAGAGGAGTTTAAGGAAGCATCTGTCAGCCACAAATAACTAGAAGGTTGGACAAATCTCATTAGGAGGCCTCCAAATTTGTTCTTTCTGTGCCTTTTAAATAGCTAAACCAATCAAGGTCTCTCATCTCCCTTTTTCTCCCTCTTTTTCTTAACAAAAAGTGTAGTAGTAGCCTGTCCACAGGTAGTGTGTGCCAGGTACCATGCTAAATACTTTACCCACATTATTTCACATACCCTAACAACCCATTAAGATATATGTAATTATTTTCCACATTTTACAGATAAGGACACAGAGGCCCAGTGAGGGGTGGGTCATTTGGCCTAGGACAGCTAGTAAAAGCTGAGTTGTGACATGTGGCCTGGATCCCAGCTGCACTCTGGGTCCTACTGCCTCTCTACAAATCATACCATCCAAGCACTGGACCATAAGGCCACTGTTAACTGGGAATGAGAAGAGCAACCGCGCCTGCGTTCTCAGGTGCCACACCCTGCAAATGGAGTTTCTGCTTCTTGCATGGGTATGGCTTTGGGTTCAATTCACGGGTGACCCCCCCCCCCACCTGTCCTCCGTCTTGGTGAAGCCGAAAGAGAGTAAGTTTTTCAGACAGACACCTGGATTTGAGTTCCAACTCTGCCTACTGGCTACAGGACTCCTACAAGTCACTCAACCCCTGAAAAACAGGGAAAGTGAATCCCCTATCCCAGGCCTGGGGTGGGGAGTTTACCTACCTGGTGCCTGGCCCAGAGTTATTTCCCTTAACGTTTTCTTCTCATTTTGCTTTTACCTTACAGGATCAAAACTGTTTGCTCTTTCCCTAGGATTGTTTCTAGACTTCACGTATTTTGTTTGAGGCTCTCCTGGGTCAGTGGTTCTCAAAGTGTGATGTCAGGACCAGGAGCATTAGCATCACTGCTAATTATTAGAAACTTATTAGAACTTATTAGAAATGGAAACTCTCTGGTATCACTTTCAGATCCAGAAACTCTGTCACCTGTGTTTTTAAAAGTCCCCCCAGGTGATTCTGACGTACGGTCAACTTGGAAAGCCACTGGCCCAAGAGGTCACTTTAAGTAAGTAACTTTGAGTATCTGTAAAATGCTTTTACTTCACAGTATTCTCATGTATTTGAATTCTTTTGATTCTCACAAAACTATCCTACTAAACAGGTAAAGCAAAAACTCTTGTGCCTCTTTTTTTTTTTTTAATGAGGAATTTGATACCCCAAAAGACAGCGGTCTCCCTTCAGGCCACATGGTCAGCAAGTCACAGACCAGAGGAGCCAGGTGGGCTTTCCCAGGTGAGCTCTACCTTCCCTAATCCTGCAGAGCTCCAGAAACAACCTCAGGTGTTTGAAACAACTCTCCAGACCTCTTAGTCAATGTCAAAGGAGCTAAAACACTGCAACTTTGCACAAACCACCTTCGCTCTCTGGACCTGAGTTTTTTCTCTGCTGAGTAAGGTCACTGACTATAGCATCTCCCACTGTGTGTGTACCCTACACACATGGGTCTCTTTTGATGCTCAGGGATCCATGACCAGATAATGTTAGAAGTACCGCATCTACTTACGTCTCTTGGAAATTCTCAGCACACAGTGATCTTTCAAAGGTTCTGAGAAGCCTTGCCCCGAAGTAATCTTTTTAAATCCATGTTTTCCAATGTTTATTTTCATGTTGTACTTATTAACATCCTTCCAGAAATCATGTTCCATGAAACAAATCCTGGAATCGCTGAATGAACTAAGCACTAAGAGGATGTGCTTCTAGGATTTTTCCAGTCTTCAGTTCCTTTCGTTAACTCACATCAGGAGGCATCAAACAAATCCATTCAATTCTTGTTACCACTTTCAAAGCTGGTCTTCGTTCACCTCCCTTTTGGGTAACTTGTGGTAGTACCTCTAAGTTATTTCCATGACTTTTCTCCTCCCTTCCTTTCCTATCTTTCTTTCTATATTAGGTTACAGAGGAAAGAGTAGGTATCTTCTCCCTTGCACTAGCTTGTGTTTGAAAAAATATTATATATATATATATATATATATATGTATATATATATATATATATATATATCATACACATATATCTATATATATCATATATAGATATATATCAAGATTTATGCAATAGTTATTAGGAAAAAAATAGAATTACTATCAAATTCACACCTGATTCCATGTTTTATGGAAAGTTTTATGGAAAGTTTTATGGAAAGCTTTATGAAAAGTTTCTTTGTCTAGGTGAGAATTTAAGTCATTCAGAAGCCAGGCTTTTTGATTCCACTTAGAGCACCTTCTCAAACACCCCAGCCAATGAGAATAACTAGAGGAAACTTTGTCTATGCAATACCAGCCAGCATCTGCTTGGGGCCCTCATCTACACAGCATCGATCACCAACTTTCCATCTGGACTGTAGTACAGCGCCTGAGAGAAAGCCATCCTCCTGCAACAGACTTGCACAGACATTTCCATGGAACCTTCTTGGGTTTCCAGGATCCTTGATCTCAGGCCAACAGAGCAGTGGATTTCTACTGTGGGGAAGCCGGGGCTTCTGCCATGAGGGAGAGGGAGGGAAGACCAAAGAGCAAGGCTGGTGATTCCACATGCTGGATGTCCAAGGATGAGCATTTCTTGCAACCTTTTCATGTTTATCGACATGCTGGATTTGAATTTTAAAAAGTGAATCAACTATATGTTTCTTAGGAGTCTTCTTGAAAAACACTTGTGACGCACCCTTTCCTCCTCTCTGCAAGGCCTTCCCTCACATGATTCCCTCCTTCTGGAATGTGTACTGTTGCCAGAGCAACAAGATCCTACCCCTCTTTCAAAGCCAGATTTATGTGTCACTTCTTTTATCATGCAGCCCCTAATATCCTCAGCCAAAATGAGTATCTCTCTGATCTCTCTCCTGTATCATTTTGTATCTCCTGGAAAGTGCATATCCAGCCTACCTTGCAGACTGAGACATTGGACATGGCAGCTGGCGGGGGAGGTTGGATATGTATATCCACCTCTCCTACTAATCTGTAACACCCTGAGTGTAGGAACCATAGCTCACCTGCAGCTTCCACCCTAGGGCCTGCACACAGCAAGTGCCCAGTAAATGTAGAGTTAAGAAGAGTTGGTTAAGAGTTAAGTTTGCCTTCACTACCTTATTAGCCAGGAAGATCTTGGCTGCAGGGAAAAACCCAATCCAAACTGGCTTAGGCAAACAAAAGGGTTGGTTCGTCTTCCTGGGGACAAGTACAATGTATTAACCCATTTTCCTAGGAGTCCAGGGTAAGCCCTGAATTTAGTGTGGCCCAAATTATATTAGGGACCAGTTTCTGCATCTCTCACTCTGACTCTCAGGGCTAATGATCATTAAACCACTTGGGTCCTATGCCATTTTTTTAAAGATTTTATTTATTTATTTGAAAGAGAGTGAGAGAGAGAGTGTGTGCACAAGCAAGTGGAATGGGAGAAGGAGAAGCAGACTCCCCGCTGAGCAGGGAGCCCAATGCGGGGCTTGATCCCAGGACCCTGAGATCATGATCTGAGCCAAAGGCAGCCCCTTAACTGAGCCACCCCGCACCAATCCTATGCCATTTTTGAATGAATCATTCTGAGCAGGGAAATGAAGTACTAAGAGCCAGACCCAGTCACATGCTTCACCATGTAACCAGATGATCAGCCCCATTTGAACTAGAAGGACTAAGAGTGGGGCAAGAGTGATTTTCCAGGGGCGCCTGGGTGGCTCAGTGGGTCATGATCTCAGGGTCCTGGGATGGAGCCCTGCATCAGCCTCTCTGCTCAGTGGGGAGCCTCAGTGGGGAGCTTCCCCCTCCCTCTCTCTGCCTGCCTCTCTGCCTACTTGTGATCTCTGTCCGTCAAATAAATAAATAAAATCTTAAAAAAAAAGTTATTTTCCAGCAGAGGAAGGAGATATGGCTGTTCGGCAGGCAGAAGCAACAGATATCACCCCTACCGCCCCTGTAATGTGAGGAAGATGCCTTCACAGTTAGAGCTGTCAGACAATGGGATCATCTCTCCTGTAAGATAGCGAGCTGATCACTCATTTGTCAGAAATACCTTTTAGAAAGGAGGAGGGATTAGACTTGTAAGGTTCTTTTCAACTTTCATGTCCTTTAAGATGCAAAAGAATATTCAGTGGAGAGAGAAACAAGAGAATACAGAGCTGCTGAGCTCAACTGCATTTTTTCTTCTTCTTCTTGTTTTGTTTTGTTTTGTTTTGTTTTGTTTTGTTTTGTTTTGCAGAGAGCCGATGTGGCCGTAGCTCCTTTAACTATCACCTTGGTCCGGGAAGAGGTGATAGACTTCTCCAAGCCATTCATGAGTTTGGGAATCTCCATCATGATAAAAAAGCCGCAGAAGTCCAAACCGGGGGTCTTCTCCTTCCTCGACCCTTTGGCTTATGAGATTTGGATGTGCATTGTCTTTGCCTACATTGGAGTGAGTGTCGTCCTCTTCCTGGTCAGCCGCTTCAGCCCCTACGAATGGCACAGTGAAGAGTTTGAGGAAGGACGGGACCAGACAACCAGTGACCAATCCAATGAGTTTGGCATATTCAACAGTCTGTGGTTCTCCCTGGGAGCATTCATGCAACAAGGATGTGACATTTCTCCCAGGTCAGTGAGTTCTTCTCAACCCCTTTGCTCAATGCTTTATTTTTTCGTAGGGGGGGGGGGGGCGGGTGGAGAAAGCAAATACTGGAAAGTTAAGGGATAGGAATTATTTCCAGACTTTACTTGTATTTAGCTTTTCAACTACACTTTACAGTCAACTGTCTAGTGTATGCTGTCGATTATCTGGATGCCTCCTGTGTCTGAGCCAGCTCTGTCTGTTACCTGATTGATGTGCTCTGTCAAGATTAACAGGCATAATCACAAGTCTGATGTTCTGTGGCTGAAAGGTTCAGAGAAGGGATGAGGGACAGTATGGTACAACTAACAGTTAGTGAGCACCCAATGGACAGGGAGCCAGGTTTTGTGTCCCATATTTGCATTATCTCACTGAATCCTCACAGAAGCATAAGGTGGGACCCTCATTATATCTTCTTTCATAAATGAGGACCACACGAATGTTGAATCTTGCCAAGGTTGCACCGCTGAGTAGTTAGGTGAGTTGAGATTCAGACCACCATCCTGTACTACTGGCCAAGTGATGGAAGGAGTGCTGAACTATGAGTGGGTCCCAGCACTGGCGGTAGTGTGCTCTGTATGGCCCTGAGCAGGACGCCTGACCCTGGTAGACCTCGGTGTCTTCATTTTTAAGAGAAAGGGTTCTCTTCTTCTTAGTTCTGAGACAGACCTTGGAAATAATCTAGGTCCAAGGGTGATGTAAATTTGCTCCTTGTGGTTCAAAACGGGGATTTCTAAGGGGTACCTCAGATACTGCATTGAGAGAACCTGAGTGCCCAAATCAATGAGGTTGCAATCCCTGCCCCCAGAACCAAAGTAGTTCCATTTTTGTCTGTTTTATATATTAGATTGTGAATACTGCTTCTTACGGGAAAAAAAAAAAAATTCTGAAGCTAAGAAAGAAAAAAAAAAGAAGGCAGAATAGAAAGTAGGGGGCATGAAAAAACTTGAAATCTTCCAAACTGGACCAATCCCCACATTTGTTGACCTCCTGTCTTTGTGTGTCATGTTCTTTCAACTACATTCTGGAATGTTCATGCCACAAAGCTCCTCCAATTTACCTGATACACAAGCACTGACTATATTTCCTTTTCCTTTTACAGTTGTTCTCTGTCTATGAACTCCTTTTCCACTAGGCAATCCTTTATAGACTACCAAGTTTCTAAAGCACACAGGGAGGCATGACTTCGAACTTGGCTGTCATGAATCGATTTGCACACACTGTCACCCTCTGGGGGCAAAGTGCATAACAGTTGAGCCCTCCAGGACCTATGCTGGAGGCATCTTTACCACCTGTCCGTTTTGCATTTGAGTGTCAATGAGAACCAATATTCCTAAGTAGCAATGGAATAAAATTCTTCCTAAGGAGCTTCCCTCAGGACTCATTTTGGCTGCTGTATAATTTAGGTAGTCTCATTGTTCACCATTATAATCTTGTTTTTCTTTAAATAAGAAGACAGTTGGGGGGTGGGGTGCGTGGGAGAGGAGGTGTGAGACTGGATGCTTGGCCAATACTGGCAAACACATGGTGAAGAGTAGACAGAACCAAGCAGGGGAAGGACTTGTTAAAAATAAATCAGGCCAGTAGATAAACAGTGGGAAGAAATGACTCTTAGCTCGTCAGTATAATGTAGGGCCATCACAATATGCACGTGTCTAAAAAGACCCAGAGGTGGTTTTCCTCCATTATTTCCTTCCTCGGTGGGCATCTCACCTCCTAATGTCTCACCTAAGTGGTTTGACCTCAGCATATGTTTTCATACTCTCCACCCTTCCACCCATTGTCCCCAGTCCACAAGAGCCGAATCCCGTCAGGCCTGTTTTCATTGGCTCTGCACAGAAGTTGGTCACGGTTGTGCACAGCTGCATGGCAGGTGCCCTCCTCAGCTGATCTGTGCATCCCCCACTGCACCACAGCCCCCAGCTAACCACTTTCATTCTTCTGTTACCCAGCTGGCCCCTGGAAGGGTATCTGAGTTAGCGACCCTTAACTGCAGAAGAATTTTCACACTTTTTCTCCAGGCCTTCTGAGGGTTCCACTAGAGTATCTTAGGACCCAACACTGAGGTGAAGAGGAGACTGCACAGGGTCCAGCCCAGCCTCCTTTCTCCTAATCTTCGATAGAACACCTCCACTCGTTGCCTGTTTTTTCACTGGTAAAATGGAACAGTTCCCACCTCAAGTATTGCTGTGAGGTTTAAAATAGAATGATATATACAGAACCCATAATATAATAATATCCAGGAAGCACCATAAACAAGTGCCATTTTTTATTATTTTATTGATTTTATATGTTGGGCTTCTACTCAACTTCACTAGAAGAAAAGGCACTCCCACTGGTTTGGAGGCCACTGGACTTCTCCCTTGCTGGGAAGTCCAGGGACAAAGCAAAAACAGTCAGTGGTTCACTCCAGAGATCAGAAACATCTGAATGCCTGAGTCCTCCTCCCAGGAACTGGGGAGAAGGATTTGTCATTTTGGATCGAAGAGACTGGCAGACAAAAGGGTAAACCTTCCAGAAGAATAAGAATAAGAAGTTTTATCTACTTGAGATGAACTTTTCCTTAGCAGGCCTACCCTAGCCAATCCCAGAGCTTAGGGGCCTACAGAAACCCCCTAACAGTCAGAGAAGCATCATAATGTATCCTGGAAATATACACTACAGAGAAGTGTCTACTTTATCCCACTAGAGCCAGACAACAAAGACAAGGATGCTTAGAAAGTGAGCAGAGCCAGAGACTGCAAACATCAACAGAAGCTTTAGGTTTGCTTGTTTTGCACCAAGTTTCATGAGCTTCTGACATGCAGAGCCCTGTGTCGGGCAATCTGGGGGCTACGGTGGGAAGAGCTTTAAGGGGTGTATACAAAAAACATCCGTCCAAATGAGCTGCAATTAGTTGTTCTTGCTGTTTACTTAAAGAGTATATCATAAATCCTCACTAATTTAGATTTTCAGAAACTAAGTTCCATCAGAATTACATGTCTCTATACTCATACATGAGTAATTGTATCTCTTCATCTCTTCAAAGTTCATGTTCATGTCTGTTAATCAAAGCCGATAAAATGTAGCTTAATGTGCTTCCTTGCAATGAACACAATAATCTGACCACGGGAATATGAGCAGATAAGGAGTTGTCTTTCTTAGATTGTAAGAAGCATGGAAGCAGACAGTGGCTCATGGTTCAGTGGAGTCAGGAGCTGCTGTTTTGGGATTGTCTTAGCATTTGCTCATATTCACATGATGGCTACCCCCAGACATCGTGTGCCTGTTCAAGCAGCAAGAGGGGAAGAAGGATTGCCATTTCTAGCTCTTTGGATCAGAAGAACAAAAGCTTACCAGAATACTCCCCACAACAGCAGCTGATGCCTGCTTCTGTCTCATTAGTCAGAACAGCGGCCCGTGATCACTTTCTAGTGGCAAAGAAGGCCAGTAAGGCAAGAACATGGGTGTTCTAGCCTCTAGAGGGGAAGGAATGCAGATGGTTGGGAAATCAACCAGCAGCATTGGCTACAGTGCCTATAGTCAATGTTTTCTCTGCTTCCACTGTGAGTAAATAATCTGTGATCAACACATTCAATGACATATGCCAGTAAATACTCCTGAAATGCTTTAAAGACTCTTCCCACCTCTCCCTAAAATATTTATATGAGAAACTGGGTTTGTGTAAGCTATTTAACACTCAAAGTTAAAGTTCGGTTTAGCTATGATCACAGATTACAGTTTTTTGCATTAGGCTGATGGTGCGATTAAAATGCCATCCATGAATTGACTTCATAGGCCTGCTTCTCCTGTCTGATGACCTATTTTAATAGATATTTAGATTCTTTTTCCCATAGAGAGGAACATTTTGAGAAGAAATATGCTAAAGGAGGGACAAAACCATCACAGGCAAAACGTATTTTTCCTTCGACTTTCTTTTCTGCACCCTCTCCTTCTATGTGTAGGTAGCATCATTCACCTACTCAACAGATATTGCTAATTGTCCACGATATGCAGGGCATGATGCAGGGCACTGAGTATATGAAGATACATCAGTGAGGAGCACAGGGTCTAGAAGTATTTGCTTCAAGGAGCTGGCGAGTACAGTGCTGTAAGATAGGCATTAAACAGGCAACTGTGGTGTGCTACAAATTAAATGACCCTGCTGTGGCAACAGATAATAAGAGAAGTGGAATTACAAGGGACTGACTAAAGGAGTTCTGAGAAAGTTTCTCCGAGGAGCTGATAAGTAACAAAGAGGTAGGCTGGCACAGAGCTGAGAGACATAAGAGCCACGTGCAAAGGCTCTCAGATGGAAAAGAGCTTCACTGCTTTCAAGGATGGAAGGGGTGACCCGTGTATGTGGCTTGCAGTGAATGAGAACAGGGGTCTGAGACAGCATCAGAGAAGTAGGCAGAGTCCAGATTATGTGCAGCCCTATACCGTAGTATAAATTAAAGAGTTTTATTTTAAATATAATGGGAAGGCATTGGAGAGTTTTAAGCAAGGGAAGGATTGATTTACATGCTAAAATATCACTCTGGGGAGCTATGAGGAAAATGAATTGGGCCAAGAATAGTCAAGAGTGGAAGCAGAGAAACCAAGCAGGAGGATCTCATGGCCATCTAGGGGAAATTACAGTGATGGAAATGATAATGGTCAGGAGGATGGATTTGTGGGCTGCTTTGAAACTAGACCTGACAGGACTTGCTGATGGACTGGGTATATGAGAGTGAGGAGAGGGAAGAGGGAAGGTAGATCCAAGAGGTAAGGAGGTAGGGGGAGTTCAGAAAACATGGAACCACAGTTCCAGGGACCTTCAGCCTTGGGTGCGATCGTTAGGATGATCTAGTATATACATCTCGTGTTATGCATGAGGAAACCAAGGCCCAAGAGGGCAAAGCGATTTCCTCTGAGGGGACCAAGACCATCCCTGTGGCCTGCTGATACCCAGTCCAGTGCTGCCTACCATGCAGTGCCAACCCAGGGCTCCCCTGCCTACAAGTGAGCTACGAGTGAGCCTCTTTACCTCTTTATTCCCACAGCTCCCACTTCCTCACTAGCTTGTCCATGGGGTCAGTACTTTTCTGGGTTCAGATGACCTTAGTAAGCAGAACAAGAGGGGTTTGGAAAGTCCTAGGGGAATAGAGGAAAATGGGAAATTATGACTGCAGCTTTCAAAACTACTTTATTCCTGATCTTAAAATGTATCAGAATATATGATAATTATCTCACCTAGTGAAGATAATTAGTCTCAGTGAGAAGTCTCAAGTGGAGGAGTAATGGCACTTTGGAGATCTCTAAGAACCCTATACCACACACCACCACCCCCCACCAGCTAATCTACTTGTCAGGCCAAGCAACTGATTCACCATGGGAACAGGATAACCAATGAGCAGATCCCAAACTGATAACCAACGACAGTCTGACCTTTGCATTCACACAAAAGTTCCATAGCAACCAGTATGTGATGACATTAAGAGGAGATGAGAAATCCATCCCATCCACCTCCTGTTCTCCCACCCCCTCTCCCAGAGACAGTCATGCAAACCTCCTTCTCTTGCTCATCTTTTGTCATTTAAGTGCTGCGGGAGGAAAGAAGGGACTGAGAGTAGAAATTTAGGGGAACTGATAGAAGCTACCTGAAATCATAAAATATTTCACCTTTAGAAAACATAAACATCATATAGGACACAGATTCGTTGCTTCAAGGAACAGTATCACAAGGATGTGTAGGCAATCATGATGCAAGAAGTGTAGATGCTTTGTTGCTTAAGACTAGGTGGAGGGGTTTCTGCAGGGACCACCTGCATCAAAATCATCTGTCCCTTGCCATTGGCCCTGATGAGGGGATTCTGCCAATGTGTTAGGTGTGATCTGTGTAGGGACCATCTGGGATTGGCCCCATCCCTGGGGGGACTTCAGCTCAGTGTCTCATTCCTTTTCAACTCTAATCCTCTGCTACCTGATGGCAAGACCCAGAGCCAGGCTCTAGGGCCCAGCATTTCACAGACCATTGAGAAGCACAAGAGTAGAAATTTCAGAAGCTCCAGAAGCCACATGGAAGTACTAAAATGAATGCAGAGACAGGAGGATAAAGGCTTCACTGGGTACGCAAACGAAAAGCATCATTTTCTGCATCTCAGCCAGCAATTTTGGCTATGAGAAAGAGAGAAGGAAAATGACTCTCTCCCTCTCTAGAGTGCTCTGAAAGTCCAAACTTTGAGCACCTTAACTGAAAGCTTGTGTTTTTTTTCCTTTCAAAAATGGCAAAGGCAAATTTTTAGAAAGTGTTCCACTGAGCTCAAAGGGATGTTTAGAGCCATTTATTCACTCATTAAATATTTACTGAGCACCTATTATGCAACAGATATGGTTCAAAGTACTATAGGACATATCCCTGAACAAAGCAGACAAAAACTCCCTGCCCTCCCAAGAGTTTACCCTCTAGCAAAAGGAGGCAAGCAATAAGCAAAACACCTGTAAAATATAATCAACACCCCCAACCCAATTTGCTAGGTGAAGCTTCTGGCATACAAAGCGGGGAGGGACTTAGCCAGCACTCACAGTGGTAATCCGAGTAAGCTCACTAACACCAGAATGGTGTTAATTCACCTTTAATGAATTTAGACATACTTGGAATATTTATATTTATGTATTGTAAAAGGGATTGTCCCCCTCCCCCTCCATTTTTGGCCCCAAGTATATGTTCCAAAATGTGATTACTATGTTTTTTTTCATCTTTGACCTACTGTAGAAAATCCAGGCCATGGATGGGGGCTGCACTAGAAGAAAGATGATCCCTATGTCTCTATAACAAAAAAGCCTGCCCATGACTATATCTTCCTAGGTTCTACATTGTCCTGAAGAGAACCTCTTGTTTCTTTTTAAACTTTCCCTGCAGATACAGCATCTGGAACCAGAAGACCCAATTGTTCATCTGGGAGGAAGTACAAAATTCTACATAGGGAAAACATGAAAGCATTATTAATTGAATTGATGGGGCATGTATGATCATACTTCTAGAGGAGTCTGGTGGTTTTGAATATGAGTCAGGCACAATCCGTCTGTGCCAAAGAATACTTTTGCCCTAGGGATGTTCAAGGAAGATCATAGGCAAATTAAGCCCAAGGTATCGAGCAGAATATAATTGGTGTCAGGCACCCTAACACAGAAATGACAAACCTACGTGATGATACTCATGCTGTCTCTGGTGGCTTAAGAGGGCCTTAAAACAAGGAAGCTCAGTAGCTGCTACAGTCCCACCCAGGGAGGCAGTGGGGGTAGCTGCTGTCACAGGGGGCAGGCCCACAGCACTGGAGGTGGTGGGAAAGGAGTTTAGAAAGAAGTTCAGTCTCAGTAGACTATTAGCCCACTGGGTGAGTCACTTCCTCTATCTGTGTAGCTACTCCATCTTCAAAATGGCAGCAAAATGGTCCCTACTATGTCCCCAGACCCCTATCTAAGGTGTGTCTCCCTCTGATTCCCAGGTTCAGCCAGGGCTCCAGCCAAACCAAGTTGTGCTTTATTTTGTTTGCCCATCCCCTTGTCATCCCCTCTGATTGGAGGGACTACTCCCATCTTTCCTACTCAACTCTTCCCCTCTTGCAAATACTGGCTTCCCAGCCCCAGTTACTCTTCTGAAGCATGGTCATGGTTATGGCTGAAGCCTGGAATAGTGTTGCTGCCATTGGATCCTAGCAGCTGTCCAAGTGTGGGAAGATATTTTCTCTGCACCTCAGTTTCTTCTTCTGGAAGATGAGGGTAATAAGAAGACAACCTACTGAAAGGGTATTAAATGACATTAATGCCCAGAAAGTTCTTCCTCTGCACAGGGCTGACCCACAGACAGTAAGAGCTGTTGACGCTGCTGTTGCTGTCACCACTGTCACTGCATATGTCTGAGGGCATCCTTTACCCACTGCCCTGCACTGGAGTTACTCTGGCTATTTCTCACCAAGATGCAGACTGGCACACTGATCTCTGCATCTCATCCAAAACCTGGCACCAAGGCCTTTTGTATTCAAATACATACTTGTTGAATTAATATGTCATTTTCTAAGCATGTCTTGTTTTTCATTTAATGGAGGGAAAGCAATCTAATGGAGAAATTTACTGGCTGTCAGTAACTACTTATGTCACATGGGGAAACTCAGTCCTGGTCTATGGAGAGATCTGGAGGAAAATCATGTGGAACTGAAGAAAAGGAATTTACGTAGACGCAGAAAACAAAGCTCCCCATCATCCTAATGTTGCCAGTTATCCCATTATTCAGGGGCTCTAATCTTCTCTTGGCTCACAAAACAGTAGTTATGATTGCTTTCACTTGTTGCAACTACTGTGTGTCAGGCACTCTGGTGTTAGATCACATTATTCGTCGTCATGACAACCTCTGCCTGGGTACATCAGCACCATTCTACAGAAGAGAAAACTGAAGCCCAGAGAGATTAACTCCCTTGTCCCTGGTTACCCTGCAGAGCTGAGATTATAGTCTCTGTGTGTCTCATTCCATGATTTATCCTTGATACACTGCAGTCTTCCAAAACCAGAAATCTGAGGGTCCCTTAGGGTTCTCCATGGATTGTTAGAATTCATTTAAAAAAGGTACCCATCATCTTCTGTAGGGCTCCCTAACTCTGAGTTTTTTAATGGACCTTTCTTGTCATGGGTTTTTATTCCATTTTTATTCTTTACAGTCTCTCTTTGTCTTTAAAAGCCATCTCCTGAGAAAGGAGAGATGAGCACCCAGGAGTGCACTCTACCCCCACCAAGTGGAAGTTCAGTGTGGCCAGCCAGAGCAAGAAAGATGTGAAACAGGGACAGAAGCAAAGATACAACTCACGCCACTTAGGAGAGGCCAACCTCTTGGCTTCACCTAGGAGGCGACTATGGTATACAGTAGGTTTCATAATCACAGCCCAAAGCTAGAGATGGCATTTAACCATAGCTCTTTAGGTAGGAATGGGGGTGGGAGAAAAGGAGGCAAAAAGGATCATAAATGGCCTTAAAATTGTATGGGTGGGGGGACATCTAGGGTCCATACATTTATCCTATAGAAATTGTTGTGCAAATGCGACAAGATGTATCTATAAGGATGTCCCTTTCATTGTTGTTTTAAAAATCCGGCAGTAGCCCACTGTCCCTCAGTGGAAGTCTGCTGAAAGAAGGGATCGTTCATCATCCAGTGGAACCCAGGGCAGCTGTTTTGGTAGAAGAACAAGAATGCCTGTGCTGCTTTGTAAAGATCTTCAGGGTTGCATGGCAGGGAAATAATGGCTTGTGGTCCCACTGGTCCCAAATTATAGGTTCTTTTCACTGCACCAGGCTGCCTTCCTGGAACACAGGGAACTAAGAGAATGCATAACTGAGGGCTAAACTCTGTGGCATGTGGATTTGGTGCCAAATTTTTTCTGAGAAAGGAGAAATTAGTGTGGGCTGTGGTGAAGAGAGACCTCCGGTAAGCATTGGACTGTGCCGTGAGAGATGAGATAAGATTTTCTAGAAAAGCAAAGAGAAATGAAGGGGGAAATCTAGGGGCAAAGGAGTGGGCGCAGAGATTGCCATGAACAAAGGCACTGAGGCAGGCATGTGTTGAGCGATGGGACCTTTTCAATCAAGGCCTTCCCCAGGTACTCATTAGCCGAAGGTTCAGAGCTCACGAAGTTTAATAATAAACTCAATACTATGACTTTGGGGGACCTATAACCTTTATAAAGCCATTAGAGCATCACCCAAGAAACGAAGAGTCTAAAATGGGCAATATTGGGTCAGTTCTTCCATTGCTGTCAGTGAGAAATTCCCAGCTTCCCATGGAGCACCTTTATTGATTGGTGTTAAGTCTTGGTCTACAGTGGATAGAATGATGTTAGCCAGGTCTCATTTCTAGAATTCAGAGGATCCTGGCTGGGCACTTGGGGAGTCCCTGCCACTGCTGCTGTCAGGTTATCTCCTGAGTGGCACAGAGGGGCTGTCAGGCAGAAAGATGACTTCCCTTCTGTGGAATTCTGGCTAGGCACCCACCTGATATTCATTTTCTCTTTCATGTCCTATTCTCTGTGTACATACCCATTCTGGGAAGGGGGAGGGAGAGAATGGAGAGGGAGTTTATTTTGTTTTGTTTCTGGTTACTGTGGGTGTATATTTCTGTAGGCACCAGGGAGCATTAATCTTCAAATGTTTTAATTGAGTGTCATTTGGGGTCTAAACCTTGCCTTGGGCATAGTGCTAAACATTATGGCAGATGCAAAGAAGCAAGGAACATGAGTTCAGACCTCTGACTTTGCAAGTCAGTGGAAGAACCAAGATATATAAGGGAAAAAAAAACATAGATAATAAAGCAGAATGTATAACCGAGTAATTCCCAAGAACAGGATTTGTAGTCAACAGGTAGAGGGGAAAAAAAGATCACTGAGGACTAAAACAATCTGGGCTGGCTTATTGAAAAAGGAGAGACTTGGCTGGTCCTAAAAGATAAAGCTAAACTTATAGAAGAAACTCCACGTAAGGCAGTTGGGGGGTGGAGAGAAGCCCAAGCTAAGAAGAAGAAATAACTGCATCTTGAGACCATACAACCATTATTCACAGAGACCTAGGTTTGAATCCTAACCCACCAGTTACTAGTTACAAGACTTGAGCCAGTAACTTAACTACCAAGCCTCAGTATCCCTTAAAAAACAGGGTCATTAGTGCCAATATCATAGGATTCTTACAGAAATACATAAATAAAAACTAATGCATGTTGCCTAGCATATACCAAGGATTCAAGAATCTTAATTTTCTTTCTGTCCTTTTGAGTTGATCACATCACTTCCTTTCCACTTTGTCTCTGACCTCTCACCAATCATTTATTCTCTGCTGAGAGCTTTCTGGGACTCACTGCCATCAATCTCTTTATCTGGTTGCCCTCCTGGCCCAACACTGGCCTGAGAGCAGTCCAGAAACTGCTCCAGAAGAAGGAGGAAGGCTGCCAGGTACAGTGTTGTGACTGGAGGGTATGGACAGCATCACTCATCCCATCCCGGGGTTACGTCTCACTTTAAGCCTGCACAGGAACTGGATCTGAGCTGCTGGCTGCCTCCCTTGCAAAACTCATCTCCTTGGCCTCAACTCTACCCTGCCAAACTACACTGTCCACCAGTCCCCTCCTCAGCTCCTGGGCATCTGATTTTGTTTCTTAGTGGTGAGCATTACAGTGGTTTTCTCTGTTCCCCAGAGTGACAGACACTGGTTTTGCAGGACTTGTAAATATGCAGCACTTTCTGAACAGGGTAATTAAGAGCACAAGCCCAGGATTTAGGCCGGGGCTTATTTCTGCCTGGCACACTTATCTGCTGTGTGACCCTGGACAACTAACTTTGCAACTCAGAGTCTCTGTTACTATTGCTACATAATAAGTCCAAACTTGTGGCATATTATACTCATGGAATCCGTGAGTCAGGAAATCGGAAACACAGCGTAGTAGGATGCCTTAACCCTGCCTGAGGATGTCCAGGGCCTCAGACGGAAGAACTAAAAGGCTGTGGATGACTGGATAGCCGGGGGGAGGAATCACACGAAGACTCCTGTACACGGCTGACAGGTGAAGCTGTTGCCACACACACCTGCATGTACCCTCTCCATGCTCTGTTTGGGCTTCCTCGGCATGAGGTCAGTTCCAAGAACAAGGGACCAAAGAGATGGCAGGCAGAAGCTGTATCACCTTATGTGACCTACCCTGAGAAGTCATATAGTGTGACTTATGCCATAGTCACAAGTCCGGGCATATCAAAAAGGAAGGAACCTTTCAGTGGAACAAGTGTCAAAATCACATTGTTAAGTAAGACAGTATTGAGTAAGACAGATTGTTATGGCCATATTTGGAAAATACAATCTGTCATACCTTATATATAAAGAGAAGATAATCCTTTTTGGAATCATTGTAAAGATTTTAAATAAACTCTTATGGTACCTAATATGGTGCCTGACATGTAATCAGTAAAAGTCATATATTCATTCATTCATTCTCTCCCCCTTCCTCTATCTCCTTCTCCATCTTTCCTCCCCTTCCCCTCCCACCCTGCCCTCCCTGCCTCTCTCCCAGAGTAGAGATATATACACATATATGGCATTTAGAGTCCATGCTTATTAATGTATACTTAGTGCTTATTAATATTTTGTGTCCATAATAGATCCTAGTAATTATTTGAGTTAATGAATCTACAGATTAGATCCCTAATGAATCTACTGAACAGAGCCTTAAATGTCAGGAAGTTTCTTATCTAAGCATCTCATTTTATACTTCAGAAAACCAAGGTGGAGAGAGTTCACAAAGTGGGTTAAATTAACATTGACCATTTCATAGTCCAGACTTCAATGAAGCATTTTTGTTGAAAATAAATCAAGTGACCCTCACAATGAGCAATTTTCCAAATGACTGATGCTTAGATTTCAACACTTTTCAGGATATGTAGAGCCTTGAACTTCATCATAATCCCTAGAGGCTAATGAAAAGAGACAGGAGGAACACAAGAGCTTGGTGTGTTCTCATTTTGCAGATCTGAACACTGAAATGAGCCAGGTCACTGCCTTTGCTTTTTTGACACTATATATATTGTTCCTGCTCCCCACAGCCAAAGGTGCCACATTTAGGCAATATTTGCTCAGCGAATCAGCAAAGCAGAACAGAGTTAGCAAAACTGAGATGGTGTGCCTTTTCATCCCTGTACTGAGAAGTAAAGCCAAGGCAAACAGAACAAAAGGGGAATGGTTTATTTTTCCTCAGCAAAGCCATGTAGAGAGCCTGGCTGGACAAGGACAGGAGTCAGAAGACATTAATTGTGGCCAGGTGACACCAGGCAAGTCACTTTCCTTCTCACACCTCAGATTTCACAGTCTGAATGATCTACAACGGAAAGCGTTTAGTGAGTCCTTCTGATCAGTTCTCTCCTTAGTACATGAAGAATACATGGAAATAAGAAATGCCAGGTCTTTGCTTATGTAACATTTATAGTCAAACTGGGAAGATATGACTAATATAAGGAACAGGAAACTTACAAAGTTCAGGTGTATCTAGGACCCCACATGCCATCCGTGCCATCCTATGTCATCTGAAGGGAGAGATGGATGTTGGTAGAAGGTCAGTCTTCATCTACTCATCTGGCTGGAGAAGGAGAAAGAGCAGACACATCATTAAACCCAAAGCAAACCCACCATACCTCCCTACAAAGCCAGTGGCTTTTAAATTTCCCCATATCTGTTGCATTGAAACTCAAAGGAGAAAAGGAGGATTTCATACTAACACAACGAAGATTCATTATTTATTTTTTTCAAACTGCAACCTCTTTTTTAATCAACGGACTTTACCCTCTTAGATTTGATTTGATTAGCATAGGAAGACTGTTTTTTATTATGTTACATTAGTCACCATACATCATTAGTTTTGATGTAGCGTTCCATGATTCGTTGTTTACAGATAACACCCAATGCTCCATGTAATATGTGCCCTCAATACCCTTCATCGGGCTCACCATCCTCCCAGCCCCCCTCCCCTCTAAAACCTTCAGTTTGTTTCCTGTAGTCCATAGTCTCTCGTGGTTTTTCTACCCCTCTGATTCCACCTCTTCATTTCTCCCTTCCTTTTCCTAATGTCTTCCATGCTATTCCTTACATTCTACAAATAAGTGATAATTGACTTTCCCTGCTTGAATTATATCACTTAGCATAGCTCCTCCAATTCCATCCATGTTGATACAAATGTTGGGTATTCATCCTTTCCGAAGATTATTATTCCATTGTATATGTGGAATATATATGTAATATTCCATTGTATATATGGACCACATCTTTATCCATTCATCTGTTGAAGGGCATCTCAACCCCTTCCGCAGTTTGGCTATTGTGGACATTGCTGCTATGAACACTGGGGTGCATCTGTGGCCCATCTTTTCACTACAACTGTGTATCTTTGGGGTAAATATCCAGTGGTGCAATTGCTGGGTCATAGAGTAGTTCTATTTTTAACTTTTATTAAAGATTTTATTTATTTATTTGACAGAGAGAGAGATCACAAGTAGGCAGAGAGGCAGGCGGCGGGGGGGTGGGGGGAAGCAGGCTCCCTGCTGAGCAGAGAGCCCGATGTGGGGCTTGATCCCAGGACCTTGAGATCATGACCTGAGCCAAAGGCAGAGGCTCAACCCACTGAGCCACCCAGGTACCCCTATTTTTAACTTCTGAGGAATCTCCACACTGTTTTCCGAAGTGGCTGTACCAACTTGTATTTTTACCAACAGGGTAAGAGGGTTCCCCTTTCTCCACAACCTCTCCAACGTTTGTTGCTTCTTGCCTTGTCAATTTTTGCCATTCTAAGTGGTATAAGGTGATATCTCAATGTGGCTTTAATTTGAATTTCCCTGATCATTAATGATGTTGAACATTTTTTCATGTGTCTGTTAGCCATTTGTATGTCTTCTTTGGACAAGTGTCTGTTCATGTCTTCTGCCCATTTTTTTTTTTTTTTTACTGTTTTTTGGATGTTGAGTTTGAGAAGTTCTCTATAGATCTTGGATATCAGTCCTTTATCTGTAGTGTCATTTGCAAATATCTTCTCCTGTGTCATGGGTTGCCTCTTTGTTTTGTTGACTATTTCCTTTGCTGTGCAAAAGCTTTTTATCTTTTTTTAAAATTTCTTTTCTTTTATTAACATGTAATGTATTATTCGCCCCAGGGGTATAGGTCTGTGAATCATGAGGCTCACACATTTCACAGCACTTACCACAGCACATATCCTTTCCAATGTCCATAGCCCAGCCACCATATCCCTAAACCCCCACCCTCCAACAACCCTCAGTTTGTTTCATGAGCTTAAGAATCTCTTATGGTTTGTCTCCCTCCTGATCCCATCTTGTTTCATTTTTCCCCTCCCTATCCGCACAACCTCCCACCCTGCCTCTCAAATTCCTCATATCAGAGAGATCATATGATAATCTTTCTCTGATTGACTTATTTCACATAGCATAATAACCTCCAGTTCCATCTACCTCGTTGCAAATGGCAAGATTTCAGGGGTTTTGATGGCTGCATAGTATTCCATTGGAAAGAACCTAGATGTCCATCAACAGATGAATGGATAAAGATGATGTGGTATAGATAGATAGATAGATAGATATAGAGATATAGATATATATAGATATCTATATAGATATCTATAGATAGAGAGATAGAGAGATAGAGAGATATAGATATATATCGATATATCTATATATATCGATATATATAGATATATCGATATATATCTATATCTCTCTATCTCTCTATCTCTCTATCTATCTATCTATCTATACAAAGGAATACCATGCAGCAGCTTTTTTGTCTTGAAGAAATCGCCAAAGTTCCTTTTTGTTTTTGTTTCCATTGCCTATGGAGATGTGTCTCCAAAGATGTTGGTGTGGCTGATGTTGAAGAGGTTACTGCCTATGTTCTCCTCTAAGACTCTGATGGATTCCTGTCTCACACTGAGGTCTTCCATCCATTTAGAGTTAATCTTTGTGTATGGTGTAAGAGAATGGTCGAGTTTCATTCTTCTGTATATAGCTGCCCGATTTTCCCAGCACCATTTATTGAAGAGACTGTTTTTTCCATTGGATATTTTTTTCCTGCTTTGTTGAAGATTAGTTGACCATAGAGTTGAGGGTCCATATCTGGGCTCTCTATCCTGTTCCATTGATCTATGTGTCTGTTTTTGTGACAATACCAAGCTGTCTTGGTGATCACAGCTTTATAATATAGCTTGAAATCAGGCAATGTGAAGCCCCCAGCTTTGTTTTTCTTTTTCAACATTTCCTTGGCCATTCAGGATCTTTCTGGTCCATACAAATTTTAGGATTGCTTGTTCCAGCACTTTGAAAAATGTTAAAATGTCTATACTTCCCAGAGCAATCTATACTTTCAACACCATCCTGAGCATAGGAAGATTTTAATTGTGAGTTACTGTTTTCCTCATATCTTCCCCACCCTTGACACATAATTTACTTAATTATTTGAGGTCCAACACACAATCAGTGTACAAATCAAAAATACATAGCTCAATTTTCATAAAGTGAAAACACCTATATGATCAAAACTAAAATTAAGAAATGGAATACTACCAAAATCTCAGGGACCCGTTTTTGCTCCCTTCCCCATACAAGAGTAATCACTATCCTGACTCCTGACAACATAGATTAATTTTACTAACTGAGCTGTTTTGAACCTTATAAGTAGAACTATACAATACATACTCTTTTTAAGTCTGGGTCTTTTTGCTCAATATTATGTTGTGAAATACATCTATATCATCACATTCAGTTGTAGTCCATTCATTCTCATTTTTGTATAGTATTTCATCAAGTGGATACATTGCAATTTATTTATCCATAAATAAATCCACAAGTGTGACTATCTTTGCAGATAAACATTTCTGTTGTTCCCAGTGAGAGGCCATTATAAGTAATACTGCTATATTCTTGTAAAAGTCTTTGGATGAGCATATGGAATTTCTGTATACCTAGGAGAGGAATTCCCAGACCACCTTATTTATAATTCCCTGTTACAGATTTGCCAAACTGTTTCTGAAAACAAGTTTACATCCTCATCCTCATAAGCAATAGATGTGTTTAGTTGCTCACATCTACCTTTTTCATTTTAGCAAGTGGGTGCTGTAATATCACATTGTTTTTAATTTGCATTTGTCTGATGACTCACAGCTTTTTCATATTTATTAGCCATTTGTATAGCCACTTTCATGAAGAAGTAGGAAATTTTTTCCCACTCTTCTGTTAAGTTTATTTGTTTTTTCTTCTCATTGTTGTATTACAAAGCATTCTTTATATATCCTTGGTAATGCATATTATCAGATGCCTGTATTATCAATATCTTCTGTTCTGTGGTTTGTCTTTTCACTATCTTGACAGTGTTGTATGATGAACAGAAATAGTTATAATGTAGTCAGTTTAGCAAGTTTTTCCTTTATGACTAGGACTCTGTTTTGCTAAGATGTCTTTGCCTACCTCAAAGTCATGAAGATATTCTTCTATGATTTCTTATGAAATTTTATGTCTCATATTTGGATCTGTGTGTCCAGTAGATATGTGCAAAGTACAGGACCAGGTTTGTTGTTGTTTTTATTTTGCATATGGATTTCCTACTGAGCTATCATGATTTATTGAGGCTGTCCATTTTCCCCACTGCATTCCCCTTCCTCATAAATCAGGTCAATAAACAGAAATAGATTTGTTTCTGGACACTTGATTCTGTTCTGTTGATGTACTTATTCTTGCCCTACACCTTCCTAGCTAATTACTATAGCTTTATAATACCTCAATAACTAGTAACCAGATGTCTGGAGAAGGCTGGTCATGGATGCTAAAACAAAGGCTGAATTATTCCATTAGGAGTAGGGGGAAGTATAGAAGAGACTCTCATGAGATGATGTCTGCAGTATTTTTCTAACTGAAAGATACTGTGATTCCACTGGAGCATTAGTGATTGTGGTTTTTTCTTGAAGCTCTAGAACAAATCAATAGCTGAGACACTGTCAGTGATTTTATGGGCAGTGTTTCAAAATACCTACAAGTGATGGATAAAGCTCAGAACACTTCTGAGTACAAAATGCATCCTTTAGCATCCAAACATGGAGCATGCAAAACTCCAGAGACATCAGAGAAAAGGCAGAGAAGGATTAATTCTCCTTCACTGAAAATTAACCTAAAAGAAAAAGATTCCATATCAAATGAGGTAGCAGGTAGTAGGAAACAAAAAGGCATTGTTTGTGCATTCAAGACATCATTGCTCTTATTGACTCTTAGTCTCAATTCAGTGCATAAAGAAAGCTATAGATTGCATTGGAACACCATAAGATAGATGAAAATGTGAAAAATATAAAATTGTTTTTAGGTAGCATGTTTTGTGCCTGTTGAGTCTAAGGCTATTACTAAGTAATGGATGTGTTGGGGCAGTTAAACTAGGGGTATTGACTGAGTTTGAATCACTAAGCTCTCAACACATGATAAAAATAAAAATAACTCACAGAAAAAGCAAACTCATCTACAGGCTTGAACCACATAGCAAAAACCGTTCTGTGCAAAATTTGGTTTTATTTTATTTTGTGAATTTTCTATCCTTGTTTAAGTCAACTGTACTGAAATGCTAGGACTTTGAAAAGGATAAAAAACATTGCTTCTTGTTGCAACAAAGTAAAACCCCCACACTCAATAAATCAGAACTGTACTGGCAAAAACTGAACAATTCCATCATTTGCTGAAACCTCTAAAACCTCAAATTTGTTTGAATACTTCTGTAAACAATTCAATCAATCAGTGTTGACAAAAGTATATGTGAGAGCACTTATAGTGGACTCAGGGCTAGGCTGGGTGAATGGGAAATTCTCAAGGACAATAACATGTGGTCCCCAAACACGTACACACACACACTCCATTATTTCTTAATTTACTGGAAAGAAAATGCCCATTAAATAACCAAACATGGTACTAGCTCTCTTATCTCCATCCTTCAGCATCATAGCAGCCTTTACATGCTATTATAGTTGCTTTTACAGTACCTATTACCTAGGCCACTGCTTCTGAAATTTGTGCATAAAAGTTATCAAGGGATTTTGTTAAAATGAGGTTCAAACTTAGTAGGTTTGGAGTGGGGCATAGGATCTTGTATTTCTTTTTTTTAAGATTTTATTTATTTATTTGACAGACAGAGATCCCAAGTTTGCAGAGAGGCAGGCAGAGAGAGAGAGAGAGAGGAGGAAGCAGGCTCCCTGCTGAGCAGAGAGCCCAATGCGGGACTCGATCCAAGGACCCTGGGACCATGACCTGAGCCGAAGGCAGAGGCTTTAACCCACTGAGCCACCCGGGCGCCCCAGAATCTTGTATTTCTAATAAACTCCCAGATGAAGCCAATGCTGCTGGTCCAAGGACTGTATTTTGAGTAATAAAGTTGTAGGCTGACTCAGAGCTCCCCTAGAGTAAGGGCTTCATTGTCTTGCCCACCACTATAACCCTAGCACCTACCACAGAGCCTGGATGAATATACACTGAGTAAAGAAGTAAGCATCTGAATATTACTTAGGATTTGCATTTATCAATACATTTTTGCATTGGTAGACATGAAAAAAATTTAACAGTATGAGCATAAATACCAAAATAAGAATAGACATGGCCTGATGAAGAAGACATGATGGAAAGATGTGGGCAGTAAAATAGATGGGAAAGTACTATCAAATTATAAAGGGTTTTGAAAACCAGGCAAAGGATTGAATATTAGGCAGGAAATAAAGAACATGCCAGTATAATTTCCTAATATAAATCA
The DNA here is from genome assembly GCF_902655055.1 of Lutra lutra. Classification (NCBI taxonomy): domain Eukaryota; kingdom Metazoa; phylum Chordata; class Mammalia; order Carnivora; family Mustelidae; genus Lutra; species Lutra lutra. The sequence goes on from NC_062282.1 coordinate 45,823,689, forward strand.
GTATAATAATTCCCTAGTATAAATCAATATGATCTCCTAATAAATAGGAGAGTGGTGGACCGAGAATTTTAAGATGCTTAATCTGATGGCATTGGGCAAAAAAGCAGTGGGCAGCATAGTTTTTTTAATTCTTAAGACATTATCTGTGCGGGTGCCTGGGTGGCTCAGTGGGTTAAGCCGCTGCCTTCGGCTCAGGTCATGATCTCAGGGTCCTGGGATCGAGTCCCGCATCGGGCTCTCTGCTCAGCAGGGAGCCTGCTTCCCTTCCCCTCTCTCTGCCTGCCTCTCTGTCTACTTGTGATCTCTCTCTCTGTCAAATAAATAAATAAAATCTTTAAAAAAAAAAAAAGACATTATCTGTGCTTCCACAAGTCCTCTCTTTTCCTCAACTAGAATGTGAGCTACCTAAGAGCAGAACCCAATTTTTATTCATCTCTATATCCCAGTTTCCAGCAGAGGGGCTGGTGCACAGCAGTCACTTCAGAATGTTCCATGTCTGGATATGCCACTCCTGGTAGTCCAGCAGTGTCACTAAGAACCCCAAAGAAAACAAAAACATTTCTGGGGTGCCTTGTGGCATGCCATACAGAGTGTGAATAATGTAAAGCAGAAGGCAGGGGAATCATTATACCATAAGGAATCAGGTCAATAGAGAGGCAGGACATAGTTACAGACATCAGAACCATGGAGAGCTCTCAGTGAGTTGCTCTGACTCTCTGGGCCCTGTAATCCGAATTTGCCGAAATTGCTATCTGACTCTTAGGAGACCAGAGAAATTTAGTGGAGCATATTCATGAACTACTGATATAAAACATGAGAATTACTATAGAAATTATATGTCATATTGTGCTGATTACTACTACTTCATTATCTAATAAAAAACAGACAACAGAGTTTATGCATATGACAATTATCTGTAAATGTCAATTAAAATAAAATGACAATAAACATGAACTCTGCTTTGAGACAGAGCCATTATTCTTGGAAAGCTATAGGAACAATATAGACCAGTTTGGTCTAATTATATTCTGATCTAACTATACCATGGGAGTACAGTGTTTAAATCAATGTACTCTGATAAAGATCTCCTATGTGTCGTTTGTGTCAATATTGGTTTTCATGGGCTTCAGTGTCTCAACTTAGAGGATGCCTGTATTAAGAGATCCATCAGAATCTGAAAATGCAAATGTTTTATAGCATTTCCCTTTGCCGGATCATTTCTCCAAGGGAAATCAAGTAAGTGAAGTAGATTCGAGTTACTTTTAAAGACTCAAGAAGAGCTATTCCTCCTTAACAAGTGGAACATTAAATAAAGATCTGATGATCCTGTAGTCACCTCAGTTTCCCTCAGATTACCACAGTTGCTGGTCTTTTGGTCATTTGGGTTACCCTCCCCAGAGGGGCAATTGGAGTTAAATTAAATCCATTTCCCTATAATTCATTGGTATTTTCTTAACAGTTGAATGAAAGAAGAAAAACAGCTGCCATACTAAATCTTTTTCCAACTATTAAGACCTTTCTTATGTTAGGGTATTTTATATATATTTGGACCCATAATTCTTCCTAGTTCCATTCTAATTTTGAAAAACCAATATGCAAAGATTCTCCAGTAATGAATATCATTAGCCCTCAACAATATACATAACATAGTGCCAGATAGTAGCAGGGGGTCATAATACCTATTCAGTATTCAACAAATATTTATTGAGGGCTTACTAAGTGCCTGCAGGAGAAGTGAAGTTCAAGGTCTTTATTTATAAAAGAGATTGGGAAAAAGAGGGAAACTTGCATTTCTTGATAATTTACCATTAGAAATACAGGGCCCTGGATTCCCACGTCATCTCCTTTAATGAACTTACAATTTAGTTAAGAAAGAATAAGAAGGATGATGATGTGAATAGTTTTAATGACAGCATTTAACACATACCATGCACATGGCACAGTTACAAATGCTTTGCATGCATTATCTATTTAAATCCTTAACAACCCTATGTTATTGTGTAAGAAGCCTATGCTTATGAAATAGGTATAACCACCCTTGCTTTAGACAAAACAACTGAGATTTAAAGACTTGAGGAACTCTCTCTAGGTTGCACAGCTAATGGAGTAAGGAGTTTGGATTTTAAGTCAGGTCTGACTAGCTCCAAAGCGTGTGTTCCTAACCATTCACCAGACTGTCTCCCTTACACTACAAATCACTTAGAAATGCCAAGGTCTGTCATATTCTGACCTGAACTCCCTAGAAAGGCATCTTTTGGCCTATTTAAGCTGAACCGTTCACTATTCCCCAATCATATCTGGGCCTTTTTTTCACTTCTTATTGGTTATGGCTCTTTGAGTGCTTGTTCTTTGTGGTGGAGGGAGGGACTGAGCTTGACACTGAAGAATGAGTAAGACTTCAGTTGTGGGGGGAGGAAAAGTTAGTTCAAGTGAGGAGAATGGCACACTCACAGTTCTAAAGAAGGACTAAAGATGGAGCATGTAGCCTAAACGTGGAACCACGGGAGACAATTTCTAGGATTGTGAGGTGGGGAAAAAGGTGAATGTCACAACCTGTTCTAGTCCCTGCCTGTCTCTCCAACCTCAATTCAGTGTACTTCTCCCTCCCTCTCTGTCTGTGCTGCAGCCACACCGGCCTCCTTGCAGTTCCTGATGTACATCATGCGTTGCCCTTCTAGTTCAGAACCTTTGTTTACAGTTCTCTCTATCTGAATGTTGCAGCATCCATTCCACATTCCCTGATGTTTACAATAGCAATTAGGTAATGTAATAACTTATTGTGTACTGAATGACCATCACTCATGTTAGAAGGTAAACGACACAACTCCTGCGCATTTGACTTCCTATCCTCCAGTAGCTGTCTGGCATCCATCCCGGTGTCTGGCTCATAGCACATACTCAATGAGTATTTGCTGAATGAGGGGATTCTCTTACCAAGGATTTCTCTAAGAGCAGAGATTACCCTTGATGTTTCACCAGAGCAATTGTAGAACTACCAAATAAAAAAAGGAAAATTTCAAAAACATGGTAGTACTTAGCTTTATAGTTGTATCTGTCTCTAGTCTCAACCAATGTGGATATCATATCCTAATCTGTAATGCAGGCCAGGCTCAGTCTGCAACTTCAAGCAGTCTACCATACTGTTACTTAAATGCACTGTTCTAGACCCTGTGTTATGCACAAGAGTCCCGGATATTGTGATAAGTAAGACAGATTCTTGCCCTCAAGGGGTCCACAGTCCAATAATTAGATAATTATAATGCACTGTGATGTGCACAATGTCAGAGGAAGAACAGGACATTATAAGAGCACAGAGAAAGGGCCTAAACCCAACTTATAGAATAGGCCAGGAAAGGCTTTGTAGAGGAAATTGCATTTAAGTCAAAACAGAAAGGAAGAGTAGACACTACCCAAGTAAAAAGGCATAGGAAGGTATTTCATGCAGGGATAGTCTATGCCTTCTGAGCTACTGTCAGGAACTTGGATCTTTTTTTAAATTCCAATTGTGATAAGAACACTTAACACAAGATCTACCCTGTTAACAAAATTTTAAGTGTATGTTATTGTTGGTGATAGGTACAGTGTTGTATAGTAAATCTCTAAACCTTGTTCACCTTACTTAACTGAAACTTTATGCCAATTAATTAGTAACTATCCATTTCCTCCTCCCCCTACCCTTGGTCACCACCATTGGGAAGTTTAGAGCGGGGAAATGATTTACATTTACATTTTTCAAGGATTTTCCTCTAACTCAGTGGTTCTAGGTCAGAGATGATTTTGTCTTACAGGTGACATCTGACAAGGTCTACAGATACTTTCAACTAGCAAAAATGGAAGGAGAGGCTACCGGAATCCAATAGATACAGGCCAAGGATGCTGCTAAAAACCCTATAATAGAGAGGACAACCTTCTACCACAAAGAATTATCTGGTTCAAAATTTTAATCATTCTGAAGCTAAGAAACCCTATAAGCTGGAGATGAGCCTCTACAGACTTAAAGAGGGGAGATCAGGCAGGAGGTTAGTGCATTACCCTAGGCAAGAAATGATGGCTTGGAGTAGCTATGGAGTTGGTGAGAAGTGGTCTAACCCAAAATGCATTTTGGAGATAGAAACAGTGGGATTTCTGATAGATTGGAAATGGGGTATGAGGGATGGAGATCAGTTAATGTTTTAGCTTTCAGTAACTAAAAGAACAGTGATGCCATTTACTGAGATGGAGAATGTTTGTGAAAAACAGACATGGAATGGAGAGAAACAAGGGTTCAGTTTGGAACAGATTCATGAGTTTGGGGTAAGGGAGAAGGTCCAGCATGGCCTTAAACATTTTAGGAATCATGCACATACAATATATAAAACCATGGGACTGGATGAGTTTACCTTGGGGGGTGAGTCCAGAAAATGAAAAGGAGAGATCCAGGGGGGCCTGGGTGGCTCAGTGGGTTAAGCCTCTGCCTTCAGCTCAGGTCATGATCTCAGGGTCCTGTGATCGAGCCCCGCATTGGGCTCTCTGCTCAGCAGGGACCTTGCTTCCCCCTTCCCTTCTCTCTGCCTGCCTCTCTGCCTACTTGTGATCTCTCTCTGTCAAATAAATAAATAAAATCTTAAAAAAAAAAAAAGAAAGAAAGAAAGAAAAGGAGAGACCCAAACCCTGAACCCTTTAGCATTTAGAGGTCATGAAGAACCATCAGGGACTGAGAAGGAACAGTGAGGAGAGAGGAGAACCAGGGATTGTGTCCCAGAAACCAAGTCAGAGCAGGGTATCAAAGAAGATGGCATAAACACCTTTATCAAAAGCTGCCATGCAATCAAGTAAGGAAACAATAAGAACTTGGCCACTGAACTGTACCAAGAACTATGAGCTAATGAAATCACTGTGTTTGGAAAACTGGAACAAGTATATAATATAAAAGTTATTTGTATAATTCTTTCTATAAAAAGTCTAACCTCAAATTTCCATGTCTTCTTCTCAGAAATGCATATGTATATACTAATAGGTTATGCCCCTCTGCAATCATTTCCATAAAAGAGAGGAAGTAATAAGCAAACTAAAACCTTTAATTAAAATTCACAGATTGAAGGTAGACAGATTTTTTGCATATAATCAAGATGTGATTAAACTTACTGTGTTAGTGATTCATAGCTCAAGTTTATCAAGGAGACCAGCTCAGCCTCTAGCCTTATGTATGATACCTGGGTGTTTGGAAATGGATAAACCCAGAAATCATTTTAATGACATCCCCCTGGATTCAAGCCAGCTTTCGTTCTTCTCTGATGCTTTAACTTGGAGAGATAGACTCATTCTAAATACTACCCTTAATGACGCAAAGTACAATTCCCTCAAATGATATCTGATCACCCCTTTGGGTTCTCCTAATTTCCCAGTCCCTTCATACCTCTGAATAAAGGGCTCTCTAATCCTAAATCAATCAAACTCCTCCTCTGCCCTTCTTTAGTTGATTATGTAAAACATTCAAGTAGGCTAGAAAAAAGTCACACACAGCCTCTTGACCAGGCTTTGGACTCAGATCCTCCAAGGAACTTTTAGGATAGGGGTAAATAAATATTGGGAGGAAAGATGAGGGAATGATACTCTGTGGCCTCACCTCTGATTCTCTCAGTACAATTTGTAGGAGACAAAATTAAGGTCAGTGATGTAGTGGATTGGTTTGGAAACCTCTGAAGTTTAGAGTGGGTCCATCTTCAAATGGAAGGATGGGTGGTGACAAATGACAAACATGCAATAAATGGTTTTCATCGTAATAATCACTACCACTGTTTAACTAGTATCTGTTAGCATTATCTCATTGAATCTTCATTACCAACCTATTGAGGAAGCAATTATAACTATTCCATTTTTATAGATCAAAAAAAGATGCTCAAGAAGATTATATAAATTGGCCAAACCACACAATTAATAAGTCAGTCAATCTGACTAAAAACCCACAGGGTCAATTACAGTTCTATCCTGCCAAAGCAACATAGTAGAAAGAACCCTCAGTTTGTACTTGGGGATTTATTTGCCTTCTAAACATAGCTCCAACATTAATTCTGAGGATGACCTTGGGAAAAGTCATTTAATCTCTCTGAACCTCAGCCTGATTTTCCTCACCTATAAAATAATGAGGATGACTCTGATCATCCCCAAGGTACCTTCTGGCACTTGAGTCTCTGATTCTAACTTGTGATATTAGAACTTTAAGTTCTCTCATTTGTAAAGAGTGCTTTGATTTTCAAAATACAGCCATATATTATTGTATTTGATCTTTACAACAACCATGAGGCAGGCAAGTGTTACTCCCTTTCTTGTGTTTTACATACATGCAGGGAAAAGACTCAAAATGAAGTAGGTACTCTGTCTATAGTCAACACAGCTGCTCTCCAGTCCACTCCTGTCATATTCCAGCTAGCTCTCCTCCTCCTTTATCACAGGAACTTTTTCTCCTCCATGGGACCTACCTGATTTCTCATTCCCAGGAAGGTTTTCATTACTAATTTAAATGTTAAGTGCTAAGAAGTTACCGGAAGGATGTACACAAGGGCCCCCAGCTCCACCAGGGTGCTAAACAGGGGCTGAGGGACTGGAGTAGGGCAGACCCAGCTCCCCAGGAACATGTCTAAGAGTCCATCCAGACAGGATACAGAAATAGTAAACAGTGGAATTTCTGGCAAGCTAGGAAGTGCAAAGTTGTAGATGTCACTATCCACGGCTATGTAGCAACTGGTTCTATACCAGTGATTATGGGAAAGATTCTACTAAGAATATTTGCTTCTTCCTAGGACTCCCCATCTCAGGAAATGTCACCATTTTCTTCTGAGATGACTTTTTTTTTTACTCTAAGTTTTTTTTTTCCCTATTGATTTTTTTTATTTTTTTACTTTTTTTTTTATTTTCAGCATAACAGTATTCCTTGTTTTTGCACCACACCCAGTGCTCCATGCAATCCGTGCCCTCTCTAATACCCACCACCTGGTTCCCCCAACCTCCCAACCCCCGCCGCTTCAAACCCCTCAGATTGTTTTTCAGAGTCCATAGTTTCTCATGATTCACCTCCCCTTCCAATTTCCCCCAACTCCCTTCTCCTCTCTAACTCCCCTTGTCCTCCATGCTATTTGTTATGCTCCACAAATAGGTGAAACCATATGATAATTGACTCTCTCTGCTTGACTTATTTCACTCAGCATAATCTCTTCCAGTCCCGTCCATGTTGCTACAAAACTTGGGTATTCATCTAAGTTTTTATTTTAATTCCAGTTAGTAACATACAGTGTAATATTAGTTTCAGGTATATAGTATAGAAATTTAACACTTCCGTACATTACCTGGTACTTATCACAAAAAGTACACTCCTTAATCTCTATCCACCCCCAACTCTGGAAACCATCACATTGTTCTGTATAATTAAGAATCTGTTTCTTGCTTTGCCCCCCCTCATTGTTTTTTCCCCTTTGCTTGTTTGTTTTGTTCTTAAATTCCTTCTGAGATGCCTTAACCAGAAACCTAGGAGGCAAGGAAAGGGAGAGAAGATACCCTAGGGATTAACAGGTGAACTCTGGACTCAAGCTACGTGTGTGCTGATGGGTTGAAACCTAATCTTGCCAAGCTTCAGTTCCCCATTCCTAAAATGGAGCTAAATACTACTTCCTTCATAGTGTATGATGAGGAATGAATATAAACAGCTTTTATATATATATATATATATATATATATATATACATATATATATGTATATATATATATATAATGCCTGACAAAAATAGTCAATCAAAAAATGGAGCCCTCAAAACTCAGTGAGCCCTCTCCTTCACCCTCTATATTCACACAGTTTTCCCATACGGAGTCCACCTTCCAAATCTCTGTAAGTCTCCTCACTTTCCACCCCTGCTGCTCTGTCCATGTACTCATCACCTCTGATCTGGGCACCAGTATTGCCTGTTCATCTCCACACCCCATTCTTGTTGCCAGCTGACCCTAATCCATCCTCCACTCTGCAAGGTAAAGTGATTTCTAAGGACATACAGATTTCTCATGTTGCCTCCTGCTTTTCGCCTCTCACTGTCTTTTTCTGCCACAGAATCCTTCTGGTACTACCCAGGACCCTGCATGGCCTCCTCCTTGGCCTCACTTCCTGCTGCCCTGTACGGTCCCAACCAAGGGTCCTGCTGTATCCCTCTACCATTCCTCTGTGGGGGAAGCTCTTACCTCTGTCATTTCCACATCTCTGGTGTTAGTTAATTATTGCCTTTTACAACCTTCCCCACAATAGAACCTTTCCTGAACTCATTCTTTAGGTCTCAGCCCAATCAGTCCTTCCTTTGGTAAGCCTGGGGAAGTGTCATCAGCACAAGGTCCAGCCCAGAGAAGGTACTTAATGTCTGTCAAATAAATGGCAAAGAGTGACCACATCAAAGTCAATTCAATCTTGACTCCTTAAATCCCTAAAACCTGAGAGCAAGCTGGGCTCTCGGTCTGGGCCAGGATTCAGCTTCTAGGTGATGTCAGGACCCAGAGCTGTGAGATGTGAAATAATGTAGGCCCTTCTCTGACATTCCCTCAGGGTCAAGGGCACATGTGCAGTAAATGACTCTCAATCATCTTAGCCCCCCGAGGACAGACAGGTACCTAAGACACATGTTCTCCCCTCCTCTTACTCTTTTCCCAACTGCACTTTCCTTCCCACAGGCTTCCCTTTCTCACCTAAACCCAACCACTGAGACACATGACATCTCTTATGGGAAGAAGTTTTATCACATCTCTGGAAAATTCTTTTCTAATCTCCCCTAGCTTTAAAACCCTGAGTTTTCATGACTGCTAATTAGAACTGTCAATTCAGTATAAGTCATTGGAAGTAGTAGAATCCCTTGGAAAGAAAAAAGAGACTAAGAAATTATTTCAGCAATTTTCAGAGTGATTTATGAGGTGTATTGTTGATTACCTTATTAATCTCTTTTTCAAATATATGCTGAAAGAGAGCTAATGTTCTCTATAATAAACCAGCAAAGTACATGCAAATCCCTATTAATACACTAGTGCTGGGAACATACGAGGAGGGGAGGGCTGCGATATAAGCAGAGAACAAATGTTTGGCATCTGAAGTGAATTTTGTTTTCAACTCTGTGTTCAATCCAAGGAGCATTTGTTGAGTGCCTAATACATTAGGGGTTGTGCAGGAATCAAAGTTGAAGGTCCTACCCCTGCCCTCCAGTTGCTTGTGATCTAGATGTACAGCGTTGGAGCAGGACAACTCTAGAAACAGGAAGCACGTGAGGCTGAGAGAGAGAAAGGGCACAGGCATGGAAGGCTGGAGAGAGAACAGCTCACAGTTGTGGACAGTAAGCGAGAGGGCAGGGACTGAGGCAACCCCAGCACAGTGTCTGGTGTCTCCCAGCATTTGGTAGAGTTGCAGCAAGGATGAAAGGACGGCTGGGTCCCACTTCCAACCCTGCCACTTAGAAACCATCTAACAAATCATTGTCTTTTCTGAGCATCAAGCTTTTCATCTGCAAAACAGTGACTATAAAATGAAAACCTCTTCTTAGGGGCTTGTAGTGGATGAGAACTTATGGTCACCATGAATGCTGATATACCAGATAGACCCAGCTCCCTTCCTCGTATGCACAGGGCAGTATTGCTCATCTCCTTCCATACTGGCCAATGAAAAAAGAACAAAAGGAACTTTTCTCACTACTTGAAGAAGCTTTAAGACCCTGTGCACAACTGGGGATGCTCCAGAGCCCTTTGTTGGTCTTGACCTCAGAGGGAGGATGAGGGGAAAAGAACCCCCAACCAACCCACCATGTACATGTGGGATGAACAAGAAATATGCCGGGAATATAACAACTGCTGGCAAGGATGAGGGGAAATTGGAACCCTTGTATACTATTGGTGAGAATTCAAAATGGTACAGCCACGGTGGAAAATGGCATGGAAGTTGTTCAAAAAATTAAAAATAGAACTTCCATATCATTTAGCAATCTTTCTTACTTGTGGGTACTTATCTAAAATACTTGAAATCAGGATCTGGAAAAGATACTAGCACTCTGATACTCTTCACAGCACTCTTCACAAGAGCCAAGATGTAGAACAATGTAAATGTCCATCAGTGATGAATAAACTGTAAAAATGTGGTTTATACATCCAGTGGAATACTGTTCATCTTTAAAAAGGGTGGGAGACATTCTGCAACATGTGGTGACATGGATGAACCTTGAGAATATTAAGCTAACTGAGAAAAGCTAGTCACCAAAAGACAAATGTTGCATGATTCCATTTATATGGGGTGTCTCAACACAGAGTTGAATGGTGACTGCCAGAACCTGGGGAAAAGGGAAAATCTGGGCTTGCTAATAAATGGGCATGAAGTTTCAGTGAAACAAGAGTAGGTTCTAGAGATCAGCTGTACAACATTGGTAGTTAACAATATTATACACTTAAAAATTTAAGAGAGTAAAAAAAAATTCAAGACAGTAAATCTAATGTTGAGTCTTCTTTCCATAATAAAGTAGAAATTTTTTTAAAAAGAAGTAAAAATACCTGGATTGTTTTTAGCAAGGTTTTGGGGATTTTTTGTTATCAAGCATAATGTATCATAGCATATAGATTTAATAAAGAGAGACAGCCCTTCATACAACCTAGGGCTTAAGTAATATAATAGCTAGCAAAGGGATAAAAAGGGATTGTACCTGGCTGAAAGAGTTGGGAAGATCTTTTTGGAGATAATGTCATCTGAGATGGATTTTGAAATTGGGAAGGATATCTAAGGATATACAGAGAGAAAGAAAAAGAGAGAGAGAATCAAGAAGATAAAAGGTATGTAAGAATGAAAGCACTCAGTATGGACAGGGAAAGAGAGTGTAACCAGAGCAGTTATAAACTAATAAAGAGTAGTAAGAAAAAATAGCACAGATTAGGTACTTACTATATACTAGTCTCCATCCTGCATGATTTACATGTATTTATTCTTTATCCCTGTATCAGTTTTCAATTAATGCCATAACCAAATGTAACAGCCAAAAACAACACAAATTTATTATCTTACAGCTCTGTAAGTCAGAATTTCCGTATGAGTTTCACCGAGCTAAAAAGGTTGTGGCATGGCCATGTTCCTTTCTGGAGGCTCTGGGGCAAAAGTCATTTCCTTGCTCATTCAAGCTGTTGGCAAATTTGAATTCCTGTGGTTATAGGACCCAGGTCCTTGTTTCTGAGGAAACAAGGGCTTCAGCTGAGAGCTTTCCCAGCTTCCTCATTCCTTGGCTCATGAACCTTTTCTTTTCCTTCGAATCCAGAAATGGAGGACCAAGCCCCTCTGACCCTTTGAATCTCTCCTGGCTCTTTTTCTCTCTCATCTCTTTGAACAACCCTTTTCTACTTTTGAGAACCAATATGATTATGCTGAGTCCGCCTGGAAAATCACCCTGCTTTAACATCTCTGACCTTAATTCTATCTGAAAAATATCTCTTGCCATCCAATGTAACATAGGCACAGGTTCTAGAAACTGGATCTTGTCTTGGGGGTGCCAGTTTTCTGCCTACCACATCCCATTTCAGAGGTAAGAAAACAGGCTTAGTGTGGTTAGGTAACTTGTCCAAGGACACCACCTAGTTCTTGGCAGATGGCTTTTGATGCCAGCTTTATCAACAACTTCACCAAGAGAACATAAAGGAGAAAAGTGGAGCATGAGGCTAGAACAGAACAATAGGTTAAGGATTTACTGTAGTCACCCCCACATGGCAACCACAAGACATGGTTTAGAAGAACCAGTCACACTTTAGTTTTCTATTGCTGTCTAACAAATTATCACAAACTTCATAGTTTAAAAAAACACTTATATATTACCTCCCAGTTCTGTAGGTCAGAAGTCTGATATTGTCATGACTTGCTCTCTGCTCTACTTCTTGCAAGACTGAAAGGAAGGTGTAACTCAGCTGAGTTCTCATCTGGAGCTCAGGGTCCTCTTCCAAAGCCATTTCTGTTGTCAGAATTCAGTTCTTTGCAGTTGTGGGACCAAAATCCCCCATTTACTTGCTGGCTGTCAGCAGGGATACCCCTCAGCTTCAAGAGGTCACTCTCAGATCCTTGCTCCGTGCCCCGTCCCTCACAACAGTTCCCTGCCACCTCAAATCTCTTTGACTTCTTATGTCACCAAATGGAGGAGGCTCTTCTTCTATAGGGCTGCATGAGATTAGATTGGGGCCACCCAGATAAATTAAATTCCAATGATTAGTAAACTTTTTACATTTGCAAAATCCCTTTTGCAATGGAATATGACAGAATCTTAAGAATAACATGGGAGAGAAGGGGAAATGGAGGTCATGGGGCCATCTTAGAATTGTGCCTCCTACACATCCCATGAAAAATGGGACAAATAATACCATGTTATTGAACATATGAGGAGCACAGAAGCAAGGATGGATGCCAGGGCCCAGATTTGGGTGACGAATTGAATGCCACGTCTTTTTGAGAACTGAGGTAGAAGATCACTTCCTGTCTCCTGACAGTGAGGATGAAGTTAGAGATTTCTTAGTGCCTCTTCCAGGTTATGCATGGCCCAGAACAAGTCCATACCAAAATGCAGCTCCATTTATATCCCTGTTAGTGGGAGGACATTCTTGTTGAGAATTCCTGAGGGAAAAGGGGAGAAACCCAAAGTTAGTATTCCATACCTTGAATAATTCAGGCAACCTTACGACAGAGATTCATCAAGAGTGGGAGCCTTTCTAAATTTGTGAGGACATCAGCTTTTACAATATTTTTAAAGAAACAAAGTTTTATTATTTTAACTTCACACATTACTTTGTTCTATGACAACCACTTTTCAGAGCAAAGATTCTAGGGAACACGATTTTAGCACTATGTAAGAATCATGGATCTATCGGAGATACCAGTTTCTCAAAAATGGATGCTTCTGAAGTTTTTGAAATTGGTCTGTTAATTCATCAATAAATGATTCCTTATGCAATCATATTTTTGCTATTAATTAGCTCAAGAAATAATTTTCTTTATAGATAGCTTAAAGGAAAACGTTACAAATTGCCTACTTACGGAGTTCCACGTTCATTCAGCAAATATTGAGACTGCATTAGGTTCTAGGGAATTATGAGGAAATCCAAACTATCTTGAACAATTTAATAATTTAGTGTAGTGGTAACAGTGAAAAAGAGCAGAACAAGGAGCAGGACTGAGGGGGGAAAGTAGAAGAGTTCAGAAAAATTAGAAAGGAGGGTGAGAAGCAACAGGCAGGCTTTTCAGAGGAGGAGTCACTTGGAGCTGGACTTTTAATTGTTAAATCCAGAGCCCATGCCCTGGCTTCAGATGCTCTGATTGATCTATTCCTTGCCTCATGCTCCATACTCACAGCTAATTACCCTGAACACATGAAATCTACTCCTGCCTCAGAACCTTTGCACTTCCTGTTTCCTCTGTCGATAATGCTGTTCTTCCAGATTCTTCACACACCTAAATCATTCTCAACCTTCAACTCTCAGTTTAAAAATTACCCTCTCAGAGAGGTTTTTCCTCACTTCCCTGTCTACAGATCCCTTTCTTTCCTCTTCCTGAATCCTTGCCAAGCACCAGGTTTGTGGTGGAAGAAAGACAACAATACTAAAATGGCTGCCATGCTAATATCTCCATTTTACAGTTGAGTGTGCCAAAACTCAGAAAGGCTAAGTCACTTCTCCAAGGTCACACAGCCAGCGGGAAAAGAAGTTGAGATTTAAACCCAGATAGGAAGATCTCACAGCCCATAATTTTAGCCAGTATGTCCTAGGTTGCCTTCATATTATAATCACTACAGGTATTCATTTAGAAAATCAGAAAATAGAAGAATGTGGAAAAGAAAACCTGCAATTGAGCCACCTGGATAACTCCTGTAATATCTTAGTTTACATACTTTCAGACACTTAATCTCTGCCAAAGTTGTTTTCAAACAGGGCCGTATGCCAACAGATATATGAAAAGATGCTCAGTGTCACTAATCATCAGGGAAATCCAAATTAGAACCACTACAAGATACTACCTTCTATGTGTCAGAATGGCTAGAATCAAAAAAACAGGAAATAATAAGTGTTGGTGAGGATATAGAAAAAACAGAATGTTCTCGTGCTAGTGGTGAGAATGCAAACTGGTTCAGCCACTGTGGAAAATACTATGCTGGTTTTTCAAAAAATTAAAAATAGAGTTACTTTATGATCCAATAATTCTTTTTTTTAATTTTTTTAATGATTTTATTTATTTATTTGAGAGAGAGAGAGAGCATGAGAGGAGAGAGAGATCAGTGGGAGAAGCAGACTCCCCGCTGAGCAGGGAGTCCCATGTGGGACTCGATCCCAGGACTCCAGGATCATGACCTGAGGCGAAGGCAGTTGCTTAACCAACTGAGCCACCCAGGCACCCCATGATCCAATAACTCTACTACTGGGTATTTATCCAAAGAAAATAAAAACACTAATTCAAAAAGGTGTGTGCACCCCTATGTTTGTTGCAAAATTATTTACAATAGCCAAGATATGAACAAACGAACAGCAGAAACAGACCCATAAGTACAGAGAATAAACTGATGGCTGCCAGAGGGGAAGGTGTAGGGCATGGGGGAAATGGGTGAAAGGGAGTGGGAGATACAAGCTTCCAGTAGTTATGGAATGAATAAGTCACAGGGCTGAGAGGTACAGCATGGGGAATGTAGTCAGTAACACTGTAACAGCATTTTAGGGTGACAGATGGTAGCTACACTTGTGGTGAGACAGGATCACATATAGAGAAGTCAAATCACTATGGCATTCACCTGAAACTAATGTAACATTGTGTGTCAACTATACTTCAATTAAAAAAAAAAAAGAACGTCAAATTTTTTTAAAATGGGGCCATATAGTCTGTTTTGTAACCTGTTTTTTTCCACCTAACAGCATACTGAAATTCCTTTCCATGTCATCCCTCATTTCTGAATAGTATTAGCTGTTTCTACCAGATGTCTACCCTGGCCCAGGTACCCGCCCCCCAGGGCCATTACAGCTCATCCTCGCAAAGCTTTTAGGTTGTTCCTATTCTTGTCCCCATTTCATAAAGAGATGAAACTGAGGCTCAGAGATGCAAAAATAACTTTTCTAAATCGTATAGTCAATAAATGGCAGGGACAGAAGGAGGAGATCTATACCATTTCTGAACTCTTAATAATTTTCTTCACTGTCCCAGAAAAAGCTGTGTTGTCCCTTCGGTGAAATGAATGGGGGGTTGGGTAAGAAGACCAGCTTCTCCCTGCCTTCTGGGGCTGCCCTGCCAGGCTAGTTGGGGATACATGGGAGGTGGGGTGTGAGCATGCTAGGAACTGGGTAGGTTGATAAAATACCTGGCAATGGAAGATTTTCAGCTGGTTATTCTAAGTAAAATATCTCCTTTCCATACACCTTGTGCTGGAGCTAACCAATCATTAATTAGAGCAGAAGTACCAATTGTTATTTTATCTCCCACTTGCTGGTGGGTCGGAATCAATTTTTAAAAGTCCACAACATTCCAACCCTAGGACTTCAAATGCTGGATATGTTGGGCCACAGACAAGGACCCAGACCCATACCTGGTGCCCTGAGTCCGGGACCCAGGGCTTCAGAACCCATCTCACTTCTGAAAGAAGCTAGTGGTTCAGCAGATAGTAGGAACTCTAGGAAGGGGTTTGGATATAGGGAAACCATATGTCTTGGTATTATGGGCTAGCCAGCAGGCAGCTAGCTATAAAAAGAGAGTGGCTTCTTCTAAGAACTTAAGCCCAAAAATATATGTGGAGGAAGTCCCATTTTTAACATCAGTATGGTGCCAAATATTCCTTTGTGTCTAGGAACTGTGGGCAAGTGATGCTTGGGACCTGAGAAGGTAAACTCTGAAAGATGAGAGTGGTGGCCCTGGTCCAAGCTGGACCCACTTTGAGCATATTCAAATGATACTGTTGGAATTTGACGGATCTGAGTTCACATTCACACTCCATCATCTACTTTGTGACCTTAAGTCAATTATTTCATCTCTCTGAACCTCAGGTTCCTCAAATGTCAAAAGGACGTAAGCCTTTCTGGGCTGAAGAGAGCAATGGGGATTTAAAGAATGGATGCCAAGTGTCTTTTGCAGTACCCAGTTCAAAAGCCATACCCAGAGAACAACGGCTGTTGGATGGTTACTACACTTGGGGCAAAGTGTAATTCTTACTTGTTCACTTTCTTGTCCCATCTCCACACCACAGCACAGTCTATTCTTGTCCCTAAGAAATGCCTCTCTATTTCAGAATGTTCAAAGCCTGCCTACCTTGCACAGCTCTGCCAATCACCCCTCTTCCATGCTGCCTTTCCAGATTTTTTCCCCATTGTACATGAATTTTCCCACCTCTGCTCTTCCTAAGCACTTGATCAGCAGTTCCCTGTGCTGTTTACCCCAGCCTGGGTCTCACAACTCCTTCTGTGTCGGTCACATTCGTCCTACCAATTCCCTTGAGAAGAAACTTCTCAGTTTTCATCAGGCCTGGTAAATATCTAGTCCTCAATAAACATTGTGTAATTATTCATTTATTCAGTTTATGTTCATTGAGCACCTGCCTTATGCCAGGCACCATGATGCTAAGCACTGGGGATATAGCAGTGAATGATACAGATAAGACTCCTGGCATCTCTGAAGTTACATTTTAGTGGAGACAGATAATGAGTGACTAACAAATCAATTGAGATTATATATATATATAAACTTGGACTATGATAAGTGCTATGAAGAAACCAGGTAAAGTGAGAGAGAAATGGGTGGCAGAGATAATCTGGATGGATGTGAGGAGGTGAGGTATGAACATAAACCTAATGCGTGGATGGAGGCATGTTTGGGACAATTTCAGTGAAGTGAGTTCCAGGCAGAGGGAACAGCAGTTGCAAATGTCCTGAGGTGGGAAGGAATTTGGTGTGTGGTAGGAACTGCAAGAAAGCCAATGAGCCTGGGGCATGGCGATGAAAGGAAAAACAGTACAAGATGAGGTTAGAGGTGATCCAGATCAGCTTGACCCCAGGAGGACATTTGGATTTTCCTGCCTAAGTGTGACAAATTTTAAGTGGGGTGGGAAACAATATGATCCTATTTATAGTTTTAAAAGAGTCTCTGGCTACTATGTGGACATGGATTGTACAAGGAGAAAAGCAGCATGTGAAATGTGAAGCATGAAATGTGACAGTGATATTTAGTGTCTAGAATGGGATCTGTCGCTAAGGGGATGACTGGATGGGACGGACTAGACGTGGGGAGTGGGGGCAAGAGAAAGAGACAAGGCGGAAATGGCTCCCTAGTATTGAAGAGGATGGATGGTGTTGCCATTTCCTGCAATGAAGAAGAGGGAGAAGAGTTAGTAATGTATTTATTTGGGGCTTTTTGGTAGGGGTTCCTTAAGAATTTTGTTTTAGATATTTCAGGTTTCAAGGTGTCAAGGAGGCAGTTAGATAAACATGTTAGAGGTCAGGAGAGGGTCTGGAAATTGAAATTTGGAGTTGTCAGCTTCTACAAATAAAGGACGTGAACTGAAGGAGGTCAGCTGGGGCAAGGTGGTCAGCAGGGTTGGGAAGAGGGCTGAGGCCTGAGCTTTGGGCACAGAAAGAACTTGAGATTGGGTGGAAAGGAAGAACCAGCAAAATAGACTATGTAGGAATGACCCTAGGGCTCCTGAGTGGTTTAGTCAGTTAAGAGTCCAACTCTTGATTTTGGCTCAGATCATAATTTCAGAGTCATGAGATTGAGCCCCACATTGGGCTCTGTGCTGAACATGGAGCCTGCTTAAGATTCTCTTTTCTCCTTCTCTCTCTGCCCCTTCCCCACGTTGTATACACATGCATGTGTGCACACATGTTCTCTCTCAGAAAAAAGAAAAAAGGAAGAAAAGAGCAATCTGCAAGATAGGAGGAGACAGGAGTGGAGGGGCCTAGAAGCTAAGAGGAGGGTTTCTAGAAGAAATCATCAATATCACCATTATTACACGTGACATCTTGAGCCCTACTGTGTCTCTGCTAAGTGCAAGACATGACTGACTCCCAGAATTCTTACCATCCGTGAGATGGAAATCATTATCTCCATTTTCATGTGTGGAAGCTGATACTTAGAGAGGGACCAAATTAGTACCTGAACCCATCTACACCCATTCTTTTGCAAACTGTGCCCATGCCACACTTCTTTAGCCTACCTAAGTGGAAAACAACAGGAACATAAGACAACTCTTCTTTGAAACCTTGCTCTGCAAGTGCTGCAAACTTGCTCAAACTTGCAGAGTTGCTGCAAACTCTAGCTCACAGACTACTGGGGCTTTCCATAGAGCCTGTTGTCTAACCCCTAGCTTCCCACCCCTGGTACTCACCCCAGGAGTCCAGGGCCATCCCCCTGCCACAGTGCTGGAACACGGTGGACCAGCAGCTGGGATAATTAAAATGAGTCACTCCTGCTGCACCACGGAAGTGCTAAGTGATTTGCAGCTGGTGACAAATGGATGATTGGCCAACCAGACACAGTGTCTTAGATGAAGTGGCCTCATCAGTAAAATTGTTGCATGTGGCCAGAGCTATTTACCCTGGTCTGGGAACCTTGATGTGTCATCCCAAGTGAGCCTCTCTGTGAGCATGGCTCAGCTCAGTAATTAGCCAGGATGGACTTTTGTTTCTCCTAGTAATTTAGAGTCAGGCCATCTGAGTTTCTGCCTTCATGCCCATGTTTTCATTACTTTTTAAAAATAGCCATTTGAAGCAGGTGACAAAGGGATATAGGTTGTGCTCAGTGACCTCTTGAGCTCAGCTAAATGAAGGCACACAGGAGGTGTCCCTACTGTCCCCTTCCTCTTGGGGATGACAGGAAATGCTTTTGAAATGAAGAATGTCCATATCCAACTCCTTTTTGGAGAGGTCCTATAGAGTAGGTTGATGGGATCAAAAGTTGATTGCTTTTTAATAACTTTCTACTCCCCATATCCCAAGGATCTGCTTTCCTGAATGTTCCTGATGATGATGTCAGCTCCCTCACCTAGTGCAGGTCATTGTTCCTCACACCATCTGCATTACCTCCATCCTCAAATGCTTACCCTGGGCCAGGCACTGTGCTACATGCTCCATTTATATTTTCCTTTTTAATTATTGAAAATGCCTTGAGTACTATTACTTAATTTTGTAAAGAAATAAGCACAAAGAGATATAGTGACTTGCCCAAAGTCACAGAACCAGTAAGTAATGAGGCAGGATTCCATCCTGCTTTGTCAGAGCCCTGGGTCCATTCTCTTGACCAATGCCCTCTATTTTCTCCTTGAGGATAGCACAAAATTGTCAAATGAATCATTCTAATATTTTACTGCGTGTTTATATGGAGGTGCTAATAACTACAGAGATGTCAAGATATTTCTTGACTACTGTAGCACATTAACTTAAACCAAATGGGCAAAAGACATGAACAGACACTTCTCCAATGAAGACATACAAATGGCTATCAGACACATGAAAAAATGTTCATCATCATTAGCCATCAGGGAAATTCAAATCAAAGCCATACTGAGATACCATCTTACACCAGTTAGAATGGCAAAAATTAACAAAACAAGAAACAACAAATGTTGGAAAGGATGTGGAGAAAGGGGAACCCTCTTACACTGTTGGTGGGAATGCAAGTTGGGTCAGCTACTTTGGAAAACAGTGTGGAAATTCCTCAAAAAATTAAAAATAGAGCTACCCTATGACCCAGTCTTTGCATTTGCACTACTGGGTATTTACCCCAAAGATACAGATGTAGTGAAAAGAAGGGCCATATGTACCCCAATGTTCATAGCAGCAATGGCCACAATAGCCAAACTGTGGAAAGAGCCAAGATGCCCTTCAACAGACGAATGGATATATACACATATACAATATATACAATGGAATATTACTCAGCCATCAGAAAGGATAAATAACCAACTTTTGTATCAACTTGGACCGGACTGGAGGAGATTATGCTGAGTGAAATAAGTCAAGCAGAGAAAGTCAATTATCAGATGGTTTCACTTACTTGTGCAATATAAGGAATAGCATGGAGGACATTAAGATAAGGAAGAGAAAATTGAGGGGGGAAGTCGGGGGGAGATACGAACCATGAGAGACTGTGGTCTTCAAGAAACAAACTGAGGGTTTTAGAAGGGGGTGGGGGCTGGGTTAGCCCAGTAATGGGCCTTAAGGAGGGCACATATTGCATGGAGCACTGGATGTTATATGTAAACAATGAATCTTGGAACACTACATCAAAAATAATGGTGACTAACATAACACAATTTTAAAAAAAAAGTCTCTGACATTCACAGTAGGACTGAGGGCAGGAGGCAGAAAAACATGGCCCACAGGCCAAAACCAGCCTGCCATGTGTTTTTATAATCAAAGTTTTATTAGAATACAGCCATGTGTGTGTGTTTACATGTTGTCTGTGGCTGCTTTCACACCACAACAACAGAGATAAGTAGTACATAAGGCCCTCAAAGCCTGAAATATTTACTACCTGGACTTCTACACAAAAAGTTTGCCTACCCCTCATCTAGAGCAACAAATCCAAGCTGAGAGATTAGAAACAATTAAAGGCCTACAGCAAATCCTAATTCATGATCAGGACAGGAAATATCTGTCAGAACCAGAAAATGATCCAATCAGAGCCTAGCTATTCTCTATTAGCATCATCTTTAATAATATAGTGTCTTATTAACAAAAGGAAAAAAAAACATCATTTGCAAGAAGAGATAGCTTATGGCCAGGATCAAGTACATGTCAGAATCCATTCACTCACTAGGCATGAACTATCATTTGAACATGGTCATTTCTCATAGCCCCTGCTTCCATAGATCACCAAACCCTATCACTTTGATCTCTTCATCTCTTCAGCCAGCCTGTCCCTCCAAATTTCTGTGCACTGTTTTATCAAGTTCAACCCAGCATCATCTCTGTTGATCAATAATACCATGAGTAATAATCATAGCAACACCTTAAAAAAATCATTCCAGCAGTGTGGTTAGAACTGTACTAGGAGGATGACTATAGTGTGATTGGGGAGTTTACAGAAGAGATAATACCCCACTACCTCCTCCATTTACCTATATCTACTGAGCCTCTCCTACCCCCACACCTATTCTGCTTGGCAGTCTCCTACTTACACTCCAAAATCTAGCACAATTTTCTCCTTGTCTGGTAACTCTCCCTGACCCCTGCCGGCAGAGTAATTATCAAACCTTCCCATGTCCCCTTATTGCTACTTTCTTACTTGTCACATAATTGAGATAGTACTGTAATTACCATTTATGACATTAACATGAGATGGTGATGATGGCTCTACTGAGGCCTACTATGTTCCAAACACCATGTGAAGTACTTTGCAGAGAATCAGGGTATCAAACTCTAAAGCTTGTGTTTTAATCACTACGCCACACTGCCCTCCCATCTTCTCCACGGAAGGCAGAGACTGTGGTGTACTCACTCCTCTCTCTCTTATGGCTAATAGTGCCTGCCATACAAACAGGATGAATGGATAAATAGTATGGTACACGTTTCTAAAGATTCCTATCCACTGGTCATTCAAACACTAACCTAGGTTCTGCTGTGAAGAGATTTTACAGATGTAATTTGAAGTCCCAAATCAGTTGACTTTAAGGTACAGAGATTTTCTCCAAGTGGGCCTGACCCCAACAAATGAGCCCTTTAGAAACAAAGAAGGGCACATGATGTGATGAACACTGGGTGTTATACTCAACTGATGAATTGTTGAACACTGAATCTGAAACTAATCATGTACTATGTATTGGCTGATTGAATTTAAATTTAAAAAAATAAGAAACAGAGTTTTCTCTAGTGAGCGGAAGTCAGAGAGGTTCAAGGAAAGAGTTTGCCACACTATTATTGGCTTGAAGATGGAGGAGACATGTGATGCAGAACACAGGCAACCTCTAGAAGCTGAAAGCAGCTCCTGGCTAACAGCCAGTAAGGAGAAAATACCCTTGGTCCCATGATCACAGGGAGGTGACTCCTGCAAACAACCAGTAAGCCTGAATAACCAAGCTCTAGATGAGAATGACAGCCCCAGTCAACACCCTGATTTCAGCCTGGTGAGAGCCTTAGCAGAATCTAGATACTCTTGATCCAGACTATCGATCTATAGAACTATGAGACAATGAGTGCTGTTAAAAGCTGCTAAGTTTGTGGTGATTTGTTATCCAGTGACAGAAAACAAATACAAAGAGGTTTCCAATTCTGTGGAGATGCTGGTGGTCAGACTGCTTTCTGTAGCTTCTAAACGTTCCACTGAGCTTTACAAGAAATGAGTGTTGGTTGTGATAACATGGGTGGAAGAAGTCCGTGCCCATCTAGAAATCAATCAGAATCTGGAGAGGGAAGTAATAATGTTCTACAGTGGGTAGAGTGCTGGCCTAGAAATAGGAAGTCCTGGTTCCTAGGCCCAGATTTGCCAGTGCCTCACTCTGTGACCTTGGATGAGTCACCTTGTCTCATAACTGTAGATCTTTCATCTGCAAGATGGGGCTAGTCATCCCTCTCCCATCCATTTCACAGGACTTGCAAATATAAGATCAATAAGATAAACAGTCCAACAAGTCATAGAAGTTGTGACCAATTCTGGATTCCTCAATCACATAGGTACTTTGGGGAAGAGTTGTGCCAAGTTATAAGACTAATAAAATTCAGGTGACTAGGCATCCCTTCAAGGGCCAGATCAAAGCTGTTCCTTCCCTACTAAGGAATTTATCCTATAGCTCCCAACCAGAATAATTCTCACAAAAATAATGCCTCATGTTTCAATAGCACTTCTCAAAGGGCTTTTGCCACTACCATTTTAATTCCAATAGCTTGTATCAGTTGAAGGAAAAGAATCAACTAAGCCTAGTACTAAAAGTTTTGGTTTCTCACCATGACATAGGGTTAATCTCACCCATTCATTACACAGAGAAGACAACAGAGGCTCAACTGGGTAGGCAACTTGCCAAGGTTATGGGACTGGTCAGTGAAAGAGCAAAGACACTCATTCCCCGTCACAACCTCTATTAATTCCAGTTCCCTACCTGTGGTAGGAAACTGGGAAAATGCAGAGTTCTTGGATAGAGGGTCCAGCTTTGCCTGTACCAGGCCTGAAATGAAGACGGACATAGTCTTATACTCAAGCTCCTACCGTATGGATCAAATGCAAATGAAACATTGGAATCATGTCAATTTGAGGAGCCTTTTCCCCTCACCCTCTAGTTATTCCATGGATGACACTTACTGACTATTAAACAATAGACTCCTTCCTTGGTGTCTTTATTAAGTAAGTGGGCATGTGGGGAATAGTGTGTAGGATAAGCTGCTCTCAACACCTAGCGGATAAATACTGATTAAAGGATAACAGGGAAGAAGGAGCTATTGGCTTGGAACTTTCTTGGGAGGGCTTTGAGTTTCCCTAGATGATCCCCAACTTAGGATACCTTAGCTAGGTCTCTCGGTTGAGTCATGTTGGAAAAGGAGGTAGCTATCCTAAACACTTGGTTTGGGGCTATGACTCCAGGCATCCTGGGCTATATGCAAGTTTGGATTCTCCTGGCCCTAAAAAATATGCCTGGTCTCTAGAATCCAGCGTGAATAGAACTGACAGGTGATGAGAGAGGTGACAGTCATGCATTCACTTGTTATTGAGGCCCACTCTGTGCTCGGTGCTGTAAGATTTTTTACTTTTGTGGAGCTTATGATCCAGGGGAACAACAAACCGTCAACAGTCACACAAATTGAGATCAGACTTCAACTGCAATGTGAGCTACATGGGGCTCTGAGATTCTTAAGTCTGAATGCTAAAAATGTACTGGGTAGGGTGAGGTCTGAAGGATGAACAGGGCTGATGCAATGATCAGGGGGAATGATGGCATGTGATAATGGTGTGAGCCTTTTGATTAGGAAGGACGAAACAAATCCCAATGTGACCAGAGTACAGAAAGCATATTGTGGAGACACTGGAGAGCAGGGCAGGGACCAGATCTCATATGGCCTTGAGAGTCACCAATGAGTTCGAATTTTATTCCAAGTGTAAAGGGGTTTCATGGATTTTACACAAAGAAGCAACATGATATAATTAATGTTTTTATAACGATCACTCAGGCTGATTAGGCAAAGGAATGAGAGGACAAGGAGCTACATGGAGGGAAGTCTATTTTATTTTATTTTTTTTTAAAGATTTTATTTATTTCTTTGACAGACAGAGATCACAAGTAAGCAGAGAGGCAGGCAGAGGGAGAGAGGAGGAAGCAGGCTCCCTGACGAGCAGAGAGCCCGATGTGGGACTCGATCCCAGGACCCTGGGATCATGACCCGAGCCGAAGGCAGAGGCTTTAACCCACTGAGCCACCAAGTTGCCCGGAGGGAAGTCTATTTTATTTTATTTTATTTTATTAATTTTATTCTTTTTTTCAGCGTAACAGTATTCCTTGTTTTTGCACCACACCCAGTGCTCCATGCAATCCGTGCCCTCTCCAATACCCACCACCTGGTTCCCCCAACCTCCCGCCCCCCGCCCCTTCAAACCCCTCAGATTGTTTTTCAGAGTCCATAGTCTCTCATGGTTCACCTCCCCTTCCAATTTCCCCCAACTTCCTTCTCCTCTCTAACTCCCCTTGTCTATTTTAGATGCTACTGTGGTCACTCAGACTTGGGAAAAGAGCAGCATCTTCATCACAGCCCTGAAACACCGCTATTTACCACCTCCTAAGGCAAAAAGAGCACTGGATTAGTTATCAGAAGACTGGGATGATTTTGAGTATAGATGTATACAAGTCTTGGGGCATGGGGAGAATAGTTTTGCCTTTATAGGTCTCATTTTGTTTGCCCAATGGAAGCCATGCAGCCTGGTCTACCTACTTATGATTTTAAATCACAGAAACTCAGAGATGGGAAAGATGGGAGGAGTATGAGAGAAGGCTGGCTCCTTGTGATGTCTGATCCTTCCTCTAAGTAGACTTATGTCCCTAGCACTTTGTACCCAGGGGGACTAAGAGTGGGCACCAAATACAGCATCTCTGTAAATGTTCTACTACTTGAACATCTTCAGAAATGGAGAAACTCACTCTCACCCTCAGGACAGCCAACTCATTGTTGCACCACGCTACCCATCAAATACCCACTTCTTTGTTTTTAGTGTTTGTTTTCCTGAAACTTCTGCCAAATGCTCCTAAATCCGGTTTCCTGGTAGCAGCCTCATGTCAATCCTTCAGCAAACACCTCTCTCTTCTGGTCTCCTCTTCCCGCAGCTATTCTTCCCATAACACAGCTCTGCTCCACTCTCCCAGTCTCCTTCCTTTGAACAAATTTCCTTTTATTTCCCATTTAATGTGAAGCATCTAAGACATTATTTTCCATAGAGCAAGGAAGAACAAATATTTGTTGAATTTTTTGAAGTGATTATTGCCTGCCTAGAATGGAAAGGAGCCTCTAAGAAATGGAAACAAAGTAGAACACACAGGAACATGGTAATAACACAGAAAAGGTTGACCAGAAGGTTGAGAACAGTGTGGAATAATCAAGCAAGCTAGCAGGCCTGGGTTCTGTTCCTAGGTCAGTGTGATCTGAGACTTGAGGTTCTTTATCTGTAAAACCTATGGGGTGGATTGGTGATTTCTTTCTTTGGTTGTTAAGTATAAGGTTTTAGTTAAGCACTGTCACCTACTGAAGGCTCTGAGCTTGAGGCTGTCAAGGCACATGTTAGAAAGGATGTAAAGTTACAGTAGCTCCAGGATAACACTTCCTTAACAAAGTAAGCCAGATGGAAAGAGAAACAGAATGCAAATAACTTTATCACTATATGATTTGGTATAATCCAATGCCCCGTGTGTCAACCACATCGAATCACCCCACATGACATTGACATAATTTTGTAATATCTTTGGGAAAATGTTCTAGAATTGGCACTCTCCTAGCCAAATCTGAAAGATCCCAGTAGAACTCTTGACTGGTCCTATTTCTCTTTATTGTTGGGCATAAAGAGGAAAATCAGACTCTAAGAAGATCAGGATCAATTTCTTACCTCCTTTATCACTGTCACAGTTTCCACTTTGATCCAGTTCAAAATATTCTTTGTCTTTTATTTCAGCCAAACTCTTTCTCTGTGGTAGAAGGGAGCACAGTGCCTACCCTCAACAGTGACATTCCCCCAAAGTGGCTACAGTACAACTGTTCTCATTCTGTCTCCAATCCACTCCCCCTTCCCTTCCTTCTAGTCCATCATTTTTATGACCTTTGATGATCAAAAGAACAATAATGAGAAGGCAGTCTGGAAACATTTCTGAACATGATCAAATGTGTGCATCATGTGTTTAAATGCATTTGCACTCATATATGTGTGCACAAACATTTGGTGTGTATGTAACTGCATTTAAAAGGATAGTTGTACATGTGTGTGATTTTGTGGACAAGTATTGACATATCTGTCTTTGTTGGCACACGTATTGGAGTATATGCATGTGTGAAAGTAGTGTGAATATATGCCTGTGGGGTTTTAACACCCCTGAAGAATAGCAACCCCATAGGTCTTTATCTGTTTTAAGGAACAAAATGCCAGAGAATTTCTCTGACATGAATTCTCACATCTAGCTGACAGAGGAGAAGGGTGCAATAGGGTTTGACAGCTCTGCTGACAGGGTTTAGGCTGGCCCTTGGCCCTTCCCCATAGCCTTCTGCGGTTGATGTCTATGCTTCTGACACCTCTTCCCTTTGGCCTGCAGGTCCCTGTCTGGCCGCATCGTTGGTGGTGTCTGGTGGTTCTTCACCTTGATCATCATCTCCTCATACACAGCCAACCTGGCTGCCTTCCTGACCGTGGAGAGGATGGTGTCTCCCATCGAGAGTGCTGAGGACCTAGCGAAGCAGACGGAAATCGCTTATGGGACCCTGGAAGCAGGGTCCACTAAGGAGTTCTTCAGGGTAGGAACATCCCTTGTCCTAAGGCACCTTCATAAGAGGGGGTCCTCATTAAGAAGCATGTGATTATAGGCAAGCAGGGTAACTTCTTAACTCAGTACAAGTCACGGAAACCCAGAGTTTTCTCAGCTTTCTACAAATCCCAGAGAAATCTACATTTCTGTATTTGTGATAACTTCAAAGCTCTTTCATTGAACCAGACCCCTTACATATGCCAGACGGTGCCAAGTTCTCTGAGGGCTGCAAAGGATAGGACATGAAGTTCCTTCCCTGCTCCCACACATACTTGTAATCTAATCAGCAATTGATCAGGATCAGCTTAGGGACAAGGTCCAGAACTTTGCCATGTATGTCCCCCTCTTAAAGACTTGATGAATAAGGAGATGGTATATGGGAAACAATTACTGGAACAGGTGGTCTGTTTAACAGTGCCAGGAGAGAGAAAATGTGATGTGAGAGTGGAGGTGGTGAAGATGTCATGTGACTGGAGACAGCAAGTGAAGGCAGAGGAGCAGAGAGCTTAGGAGCCTAGGATCAGCCAGACCTAGGGCCAGAACCTGGCTTCATCCTTGTTCTCTGGCCTGTAGCCTGGTTGACATCATTTCCTCTTCTATATCATCTGGAGAATAATATTTACCTCAAGGAGTCATTATAAGATTAAAAGAGATGAGACATCTAAGACACAAGGGTCTGTTTCCCATTAGGCTTTGGGGTATAGGCATTTGGGAGCCATTTTGATGGAGGGGTAGGGCTTTGTAGCCACAAACTTTGGAAAAACATTTCTAGGCATCATGAAACTAGGGCAAACCTGGGTTGGCTCATTACATTCCAGGCAAAGGGGACAACTTGAACAAATGCCCCAAAGCAGAAAAACCTGTAGTTGCATGGACATTAGACATGTTCATCCTAAAAGCTGAACAAAATAGCACATGGAGTTACCATGTTTTGGTGAAAGAAAAAATAATAAACAATCGCTACCACTTACCTAGCACTCACTATGAATCAGGCCCTATTCTAGCACACCCTGCATGAATTATCTCATTTAGTCCTCTCATTAGAAAGACTAGTTAGAAATTTGTTGTCCCCATTTCATATATGAAGCTCAGAGATGTGAGAATAATTGCCTAAGGTCACACAACTAATAAGTAGTAGAAGGAGAATAGACAGCAAGTTTCTACCTTGTTTCAGGCAAGGGATAGGGATCCTGTGCAGTACCTACCAGGTTCTCACTACAACTTCATGAAGCAAACCCCTGGCCCATGGTAAACCTACAGAGTGATGTGCTCAGCTTCTTGATCATGGGTTCTGTGTTCTGTATAAGAATCAGGAAAGGGACCAAAGTCTTAACAATCACTGATCCAGTCTCCAAGGCTAAAATCATCCACTTTCCATATACTGGAGCAAGAAGGTAACTTGGAGGTCACATGGTCGGTCTGTCATTTTAGAGAGTGATGTGACTTGCTTAAGCTTACCCAACCAGCTAATGGAAAAACCTCCTGAAATCTCATCATAATTCTCTGGCATTTTTAGCCTGCAACCAAAATGTGAAGGAGATGTCTGATATTTGTCCATACGGCCAGTCCTATGCCCCAGGCCTGCTGATGAACAGCCAATTGTGAACTGGGAACAGCCAGTTCACTTACCCACTACATACCCTTGCTCTCATCCCCAATATCTGAACACATCACCATCCCCAAATCACTCTCCCATTCATGGTCTCATTTATGTTCCACCCATGACCTATGGCAAAACAGGGCTTATGTGTCCATTTTGTGGACAAGAAACTGGAATTCAGAGATTCATAATGCAAGTGTCCAGGATGAACACAAAATCTGTTTCCTCGTCTCAGCCCAAGCATTCTTACCAATGACTCACACTGTCCTAATGAGGTGGCATCAGTAACTGATTTTTTAAAAAGATTACTCAGGCTATTAGGTGGGCCCATGAACAAATCTAGTCTAACCTTTTCCTTTGGTAGCTGGAGAAACTGAGGCCCAGAGAAGAAAATGGGCATGTGCTAGCTATTCAGAGGCACAGCTAGGACGTATGACTTGAAAGTTCTCTGTTACTAACTATGTCAACTGACACACTTCTATTTCTTGTCCAGAGCATACTGTTAGGCATCTAGAAACAAGATAATGTATATTCTGTAAGCTCTGTTCACTCACCAGGCCTACTGTGTTGGTGACAACAGGTTATAGTTCATGTGCTAACTCTGATTAATCATCACTGTTTGCCTGGAGTTTGATGTTGAGAGTGGACTCTGGGGGCACATCTGCACAGTGTGAAAGAATTCCTTGACTGGTATCAACATCTGTCACATATAGGAAGGGAAACTGGTCTTGAGCCAGCCATGTATTGGGCATTCTTTTTTTTTTTTTTTTTTTTTTTTTTTTGTACTGGGCATTCTTATCCTAAAGTAAAACCCAAAGAAAGGGCATAATTATTAGCAGTAATTGCACCACTTATGGAACACCTACTATGTGCCCAACACTGGGTCATGCATTTTACCTTTGTTGTCTTATAATCTCCAGGCAATACTGTGCAGTGGTTGCTATCATCATCATTGTCAGGATAGGAGCACTGAGGCTCAGAAATGTTGTTACTTGCCCAAGGTGCCCTAGCTAGTAAGATCTAAAACCTAAAACAAGGGTGGCAGCTGGTTGCAGTGAAAAGGCAAGGGTATGCAATCAGGAGACCTGGGTTTTACTCCTGCCTCTGCCCTGACATTGGAGAGTTCTCTGCCACACTGTGGGCCTCAGTTTCTTTACGTGTAGAAAGTAAGCACTGACAAGATATGCCCCCGTGAGCCCCTCCAACTCCGTGACTTTGACCTTGAGAATTTTCCCACCAGGACTTTGGTGGGTGGAGAGAAAAGGATCACCCACCACCCCCATGAGGCAGAAGGAGGGAATGGTGAGACAAGCATCCTTCTATCCCAGTCTCTGAAAAAGAAGTCTAGCTTCTTGTCCTCATGGCAGCCCAGAGCTTTTAGGCAGCCCCAGCCCCGAGTCACTTAATCCTCCATCAACAGTTTAATTAAGATGTGTGAAGGGCTGTAAGAGCTGCAGATGATAGGAGAGATCCAAGAACAAATACCCCAAGTATGCTTCCGATCCTCCCTGCCACTCATGCTGCCTTCGCATCCCTGGAGATGAGATTTTCCTGATAGCCTGCTCTGAGCGGCTATAAGCACAGCCCTGGCGTTTGAGGCACTGGGGTGAGGCTGAGAGGACATATTAATTTTCTGCATACTGCTGCCCAGAGGGCTCTTCAGCTCTGCCTGTCAGCAGCCCTGCTCCCTGCCGTGGCCATCCTGTCAGGTCAAATTGCATCTTGCCATTGCCCTGCTGGGTGTTTTGTTGGGTTTCTGCCTAGAAGATCATCTGCAAATCTAGTCGCAGCTCAATTTATACATTTCTCTGTTTCTGTGAGAGAATATGATATACATTGAAGATGCTCTGATTGGTTCCGGGTATTTCCTCCCCTGACTGAAATTCTCCCTCCCTTTTCTTCTTTCTTCTTCTTCCTCATGCAGACATGGTTGTTTGAATGATGTATCTTCATGTAAAGAATCAGGTTTTTCAAGCCCACAAGGGACTCAAAGGTCCCCATGCCCCATCTCCTCATGAAACAGATGGGGAAAGACTAGAACCCAGGCTATTCACTCTCAGTCCAGTGGCCTTTCCACATGGTCAACCATGCTGTAAAGCACATCGTCTCATTGATCTAATTACAGACCCCACCAAATGCCTCCCTGAAATTCTCAGTAACAATTTCCATTAACTTTCCCTTGAGACCAGAATTTTTCTAGGCCCCTATATCTCTATAGACCAGTTGGCTCACACAACAATGTCCAGCCATATTTTGCCAACATCTGATATTAAAATCAAGGAAATAAACTCGATATTTGTATGCAAGAAAAATGGCACCTTGTGGATATAGTCATTTTATACTAAACGAATCTGTAATCTGTGTATCAACCATGAATTGCATGACTCTAGCGCTATCTTTAAAAAAAAAAAATAGCCCCTTATATGTGTTTAACACTTGTCCATTTACAAAGCCAGACTCCAGTACCCCTAAAATGCATCTGCCCTTTGGGGAAAGGATGCTCTTTAGAAAAAGCATGTTAGATGAGAGGGATGACTTGTGGTTCTGGGTTGTGGGCCTTGACTAAGGGCCTACTGTGTGCAATAAACTCTGTGAAGGACTCACAGAAGGAAAGATGCCCCCCCCTCCTTCAAATAGCATCCACATACTTGAGACCTATGCACAGCAATGGTGCCCCCCATCTCAGCAGTCTAGCCTGACGGTCCAGTGAGGACCAGCACAGTGTGTCCTAGAGGAATACCAGCCCTTACAAGTGGGAGCCGCAAAGGCCATACAGATCAGAATCACCTGGGGAACTTGTGAAGAAGAATTTTTCTGGGCTCCAGCTCAGACTGCTGAGTCACAATCTCTAGGTTGAGGTTCAGAGGAGGGGCATGTTAATATTTACAATTTCTGCGCATGACTCTGGTGCCCACAAGAGCTTGTGAACTACTGTCCTTGAAACTGAAGTGGCCTCAGAATACATAGGATTTGTTCTGATCTGTGAAATGACTTGTAGCATGTGGACAGAACAAGCGTATCCAGTGAAGTAAACAGTCTAGGCAAAGTGCCAAAGAAGGGAAGGTTCAAAATGAGATCAGGAAGAAGGGAGGAAAACAGTTTGGCTAGATTTAGAGGCTTTTGAAATGTAAACAGGCTACAGTATTAGGTCTCAAGTTATTAGCTTTATCAGACCACAGTTTACATTCTGAGGGCTGTCTTGTAATAGGACTCACGATCCAGAAATTCCTCTGTACTGTCCTCCGATAATGAAATCAGATTCCACTGATACTCACTCTCCAGTTCTGGGCAGTATAAACATGGCCTTCTTGAACAATAGATAGGTTCTGTAATGTCTTTAGAAGCTAGACAGGGTCCCATTTCTCCACTCTTCCCATACAGAAGGAGAGTCTAATTCAGCAGTAATTAAAAGATTCTGAGCTATTCTGTTCATTCTGTATTTGCAAGATATTTGTGCTTTGGAACCTACTGATACTAATTAGAGCCTCTTATTTTGCAATCACTCATAATTTGTTTCTTCCTGAGCTAATCTCGCTCATGAATGTGTGATCGAGCTACACTCAGCGCTTCGTCAGTGTGTGTGCCGACCTCTATTCCAAATGCAGCCAGCACTTAATTCCAGCTTTGTTCCTGTCCCCTGCCAGAGGTCTAAAATTGCCGTGTTTGAGAAGATGTGGACATATATGAAGTCAGCCGAGCCATCAGTTTTTGTGAGGACCACGGAAGAGGGAATGATCCGAGTGAGGAAATCCAAAGGCAAATACGCCTACCTTCTGGAATCCACCATGAATGAGTACATTGAGCAGCGGAAACCCTGTGACACCATGAAGGTGGGAGGTAACTTGGATTCCAAAGGCTATGGCATTGCGACGCCCAAGGGGTCCGCCCTGAGGTAAGTAGCCAAGATTTGCTTCCTTGGTACTCCCTCTCCCCTCCCTACCTCAGGAATGAAGCTGCTGTGTCTGCCGCATGGCTCCAGTGCCACAAGGCAAGCTGTCACGGGGGCTCTTCATGGACACCTGTGGGCCTGGAAGATTCCAGTCACCTGAGATCTTCAGCCCTGAGGTTGGAAATTGACCTGGGGGCCTCAGCTTGCTATGACTGTCGCTGCCCATGTGTTCCTCCCCACACCTCGCCTTACCCCTCCAAATGTGTTAAGCATCAATGAAACTTGTGTTTGTGTCATGTGATCGATAACACACCATCCTTCACCAAACACTCCCATATCCAACTAGGCCATGAACAGAGTTCTCCAGCAACCTGGATTCTTTGAGAGAGGGTGGTTTGTAATGTTTGTCTCAAAAGAAACTTAAACACGTTGTCCAAATGAAAGATCAAGTAGTTTGAGTCCTGAAGGCTCTGGATGTGGCAATTAAAATAATACCAAATGAATGGCATTACCTATTCTTTGCCAGATACCGATTTCTTTTTTTTTTTTTAAGATTTTATTTATTTATTTGTTTATCTGAGAGAAAATCTCAAGCAGACTCTGCCCTGGGCATGGAGACTGACGTAGGACTCAATCTCATGACCCTGAAATCATGACCTGAGCTAAAACCAAGAGTTAGATGCTTAATGGACTGAGCCACCAAGGTGCCCCTCAGACACTGATTTCTTTAGCAAGAAACAGGCAGTTCAGTAAAGAAGCAAAGTGGATTTTACTCTCACATAAAGAGACTATGGTATTCATTTCAAACATCCAAGGAAGAGTCCTGTAGACTTAGGGTCAAAAGACATAGATTTAATTCTTGGATTTAATACTCATTATCTTACCAAAGGTAAGGCATATCGTCTCCCTAACCTGCAGTTTCCTTATCTGTAAAGAGAGTTTACTCATCCCAGCTCTTCCTAGATCCAAGATTATTGTGAGTCCATATGGGATAATCTATATAGAAGGTAATTGAAAACAGCATTGTATGAAGTAACCTATGAGACATTATGTCAATCTACAGAGGGACTAAATCATATTAGGGAAGTATAATGGTCAAGGAAAAGTTGAAACATGTTTTAAAAGGTTGCAAAAGGATGGAGAAGGGTTCCTAACCCATCCTGACATCGAGGACCACCTCTGCCTCCACATCTTGCATTAATTTCAGTAATATTGAGCCTGCAAGGTTCTGGGCACTAGGCTCAGACCTGGAGCTACAATTTTTTTTAAAAATTTTATTTTTTTATGTGACAGAGAGAGAGAGATCACAAGTAGGCAGAGAGGCAGGCAGAGAGAGAGGGGAAAGCAGGCTCCCGGCTGAGCAGAGAGCCCGATGTGGGGCTCGATCCCAGGACCCTGAGATCATGACCTGAGCCGAAGGCAGTGGCTTAACCCACTGAGCCACCCAGGCGCCCCCTGGAGCTACAATTTTGAACAAAACAGACATAGTCTCTCTCCCTATGGAACTATATTCTTGCAGGGAAGATAGGCAACAGGTGATTATTGTTTGATGGTTCATGACAACTATGACAGTTTCTGTGTTCACTGAGAAAAGGGGACCTAGAGGACACCTACTTCCAGTAATACAGCAGAACAAAACTCCCACTACAAAACCTATATATGCAGGATACTGTTAGAACAAATTGCCTTTTAAGTGGAAGTTAGGAAATCCCTAGGCCAAAACAGGAAAAGTACATCAAAACCAGAATAAAATGCATAAACTAACTATTCAGGGGCTCCCCTAAGCAGGGCAAAGTCATAAATTATATGACAGTCTACATGAACAAGAATCGAAAGTACATCTAAAGACATAAAAGTAATGAAAAACATTTTTAAAAAAGAAAGACACTATCATAAGGGACCAGACATATTTACAAAAATACCAGTTAGAATTTGGAGAAGTAATAAAATCTCAGTGGGAGGGCTAAACAACGAATTGTCAAAGCGGAAGAGAAAAGTATTACACTGGGGAAAACAATGTAGATAATTTCCCAGGACATCACACAGAGAGATAAAAAGATAAAAATCATGACAAAGAGGTTAAGAGACCTGAAAGAGAAAAACAAAATCCCAGGTACATCTTCTGTGAGTCCCAGAGACAAGAAAGGATAGAGTAGAGGCAGTATTTAAAGGGAAGTTTCCAGTATTTATGGAAAACATTAATACCCAGATTCAGATTCAAAAGTTATGTGTCCCAAGCAGATGAAAATCAGCAGCTGATTCACTTGAAACTGCAGAACTATAAAGACAAAGAAGATTTCAAACATACTTAAAGATAGTGAGTCTAATCTGGTGTGCAGGATGGGTGGGACGTGGCCAAGAACGCTTTTCCAAGAAGGCTTATTCTCAAGCTGAGCTATGATGGATTAACAAGAGTTAATAACGTAATGTGAGGGAAGTAAAAGAGACAAGCAGTCCAGGCAGAGGGAACAGCCAAGTGTTCTTGGAACATAGGTAATAGAAAGGAGAAAAAGTTAAGTTGAGATTGGAGAATGACACAGAGAAGGATTTTATAAAGAATTTTTGTCCTTATTTGAAGAGTAATGAAAATACATTAGAGAATTTTTTTTTTTTTTTGCTATGGCATTCCAGACTACATTGAAGAATTTTAAATAATTGTCTGAAAATCAGGAAATAAAGGTATCTGGAGGAGTACAGACATAACAGAATATATCTAATGAAGGGAAACCAAATGGACTAGTATTTTTCAATCATGGATTTTTGCCTGTAACAACTTAAAAGAGTCTCTGTACAAGTTTAGACAAAGTTCAAAGGAGATCCAGAGGAGACTGCTTGGCGAGGAAGAGACTTTTATCTCAGAAACTTATACAACACTACCCTAGAAAAGCCCAGAGTAGAGAATGAGCTCTTACAGGTCTCAGAACATCAATGATGCAGTATTACAATTTAATGAAGGCTTTATG
This sequence comes from Lutra lutra, assembly GCF_902655055.1. Classification (NCBI taxonomy): domain Eukaryota; kingdom Metazoa; phylum Chordata; class Mammalia; order Carnivora; family Mustelidae; genus Lutra; species Lutra lutra. The sequence goes on from NC_062282.1 coordinate 45,859,092, forward strand.
AGTCAAGGGTATTATTTGATCTAAATACTTGGATATAGGGGCGCCTGGGTGGCTCAGTGGGTTAAAGCCTCTGCCTTTGGCTCAGGTCATGATCCCAGGGTCCTGGGATCGAGCCCCGCATCGGGCTCTCTGCTCAGCAGGGAGCCTGCTTCCTCCTCTCTCTCTGCCTGCCTCTCTGCCTACTTGTGATCTCCGTCTGTCAAATAAATAAAAAAAATCTTTAAAAATAAATAAATAAATAAATAAATACTTGGATATAAAGTTAGGAAAACAAGGCACAGAGAGGTGACATGATTTGTCTAATCAATAGAGTATTTCTGCCACCACATCCCACATACAGGTGCCTAGAACAAGATGACACACTCAGAAAATATTAGATGTTTGAGTGACATGAACCTAAAGCTCAGATCATCTCGCATGCAAATAACTTTCCACTATAATAAAATCTACCACTGAGTGAATGCCTACTTCATGCTACATGATATGGTATATGCATTATCTTATTTAAATTTCATACCTATGAAGTACCATTATCCCCACTTCACAGATAGGGAAACAGAGTCACAGATTTAAGTTACCTGACTAGGTTGACAAAACTAATAAGAAAGTAGCCAGATTTCAAGCTCAGATAGCCTGATTCCAGAGCCCATGCCTGTGACTTATTCTAATGCTTCACTGGGCTTTATCACTGATAGCATCATTAAAGGGAGAAGACTGGACTTATGTCAGGTTCCCAGTACCTATTCTCATGGGTCAAGCAATAACCAATAACTCAAAAAAGCTAAAAAACAGATGTTCGAAGCCCAGAGCATCCACTCGTTACTGTGAAGACGAAAGGTGATAGTGATGGTCATTTTAATGCACCAAACACCACTTCTTTGAGCAGTAACACTGCTTTAATGGGTTTTATACGCTTAAAGATTCTTTGGGGATAAATATTGAAAATAATTCAACTCTGTAATAAAGAAAACCCTAATTCTGTTGTTTACATCTCTATAAGATGTAACAACTATTTACTGATTCTGAGAAAGCAAGAGAAAGGAAAAGAGAAATGAAAAGGAATGCATTCCAGATATAGATCACTGATAGTGGATATCCAAGTCAAGAATACCCAAATGTATATGGGTACCCCGTGTACCCAGCTAGCTCTCTCCCGGTGCTTCATTTTCTCCAGTGGCAACTTCTGTGAGAGCCATGGGGTTTCCTGACTCAAAACCAGAAGAGTAATGTTCATCCTAACAGGACAGTGAGTTTCTTACCTAGGAAAATCCCTTTTGCCTCTATGGGATTCTCCCTCTTATCTCTGTATTAAAAAGAATCATCCTAGCAACCAATAGTGCAGAAGTTCCATGAAACAGAGAATTGCAAAATGGTTATAGAAAATATGAGAGCATGTACACAGACGCGTGCACGTATGCATACACACACACACACACACACACAATCTCCAGTTAGGGTTCCATCGTATCTTGGCCTCATATGCCCCAAAGGGTGCCATTTCCCCAAGGCATGGTCAAATACCAGAGTCATGGCAACCCAAATGCCACACAGACCTGTGTGCCTGTTCCAGAAGTCTTCAATCCACTGATCTGATCCCAAGAATGCATTCTACATGACATAGGTGGAGAGTGAGGAACCAGTAAGAGGCATTTCCTTACATTTCCTCTGGTCCCCATTTAAAAGGGGTTTATCTGTGTTCAAGATAATATGGCAGCAGAAATCAATTTTAATGCAGATTATTTCGAATTATAGCAAATACTTTTTAAAACACTGTTCAGCCATTCTCAAAGCTGGAGCTCTGCAGAAGCCTTTACAGAAAGGTGCTTCAGCAACTACAGGCACTGTCACAAACCACTTCCCTTCTGCCCTATAAAGTGGGGCTTCCACAGCCCTCACAGGCAGATGTGCTCCGGGTTCAGCACCTGTGCCTACATCAAAAGGACTTCCCTGGCAGCCTTTCTCCATCACCTACTCTCCATAAAGCCAGACCTCACCATACCTACAGGGATTCAGCCCCTTCCAGCCAGACTGGGAAAAAGCTCCAAGTTCCTCCAAGGCAGATCACCCAGCTCTGCCTCAGAAGGTCAGAGAACTGATAGCTGAGGTCCAACTGTTCCGCTGCAACTTGCCAAGTCTACTTGGCAGAAGCCAGGCCAGAGTCCCTACAGAGTGTTAAAAGGCTGTGTTAGTGACAGAATGGTGTTTTTGTCTCTTCTGCTCAGGAAACAAATACTCTGATTGAAACGAACTGGTTCCATGCTTGATTTTCCATTTGGACAGGTGGTGTTTCTTTGAAACAGATGCTGTTTGTTGGCTGTCACTGCATGTTTGGGGTTGGGTAAGGGGCTGAATTATGTTTCCAAAGCCCTTAGGTTATGGATAAAGACCTGCTCAGCCAATGCCAGTCACTAGGGAAAGGCAATTGGTAAATCACCTAATTATGATCTATTGGGCCCTTTTATTGCCAACTAAATGTATTTGCTGGTCCAAACTAAAGTCTCCTTTCTTTATTATGATGAACACTCCCTTCAGTTAGAGACGATGTGTTCAAATTTCCTCAATAAGGGGGCATGGCCCATGTTTTACCAACCCAAGAAGGAAGCCACACCAGATGGGCCTAAGTTAAAATCACAACTAATGATTCTTCTTCACAAGCCATTTATCAGGAATTTGATGGACTTGCTGAGTTATACCCTAATCAGAACATTGGTCAAAGTCTGGTTTTTAACTTTGACCGTGGTTACTATGGAGTCTTTTCTGGTCTCTGTGATTGTGACGTTTGTCTTTTGTCATGTGTCTTGTCCATGCCAGATGTATGGGCCAGGGGGATGGGAGATCCCTCCTACAGCTCAGTGAATTGTGGGTGGGCACCCAGAAGGGTCTGAGACCTGGTCCCTGGGCTTTCCATTCAGCTTCACAGATTCCTTTCTCAATATCTCATCCACACAAGGCCCTGTGCACACGCTTCAGGGAATAGCAGTGAGAGAGATGCAGTCCCAGCCCCTAAATTATGCATAATGCCATACAGTTTATGAGCAGAATTACACAGAGCCTGTCATTCTACCCAGTGCCATAAGAGTCAGTGACACCCCAAAACAAAGACAGTCAACATCTGAATGGAAGGATCTGCAAAGGATTTGTGGCAGAGGTAACATTTAACGTAGGACCTGAAGAAATTGTGATAATGAGAAGTGGGGATCGAGTACTCCAGATGGAGGGGATAAAATGAGCAGAGGTGAGAAAACATGGGGCTTACTTTAGGAACAAGAAAGGGTTCACTGTAACTACAGAATGCATTAATAAGTAGAAGCAACTGGTTGTGGTCATACTGTGATAGATTTCAAATGTCTCTATTTTTTATTCAATGTCAGTAGGGGCCACTGAGGCCATTGATGTAGAGAGATCCTGGACCAAACAGGCTCCCAAAGATTATCCTGGTGGTGGTTTGCAACGTGAATCAGAGAGAGGAGGATCACAGACAGAGACATCATTTAGAAAGCTGTTGTAGTCATTCTGATAAGAGGGAATGAATGTAGTCACAGATCGTAATGGGTTGGAGACAAATGGAAGCCATGGTAGACTCTATGTTCCTCACCAGACATAACTTCTAGTTGAAGGCTTGGCAGTCTCTACTTTCTGAGACTTCTGTGCTCTTTAAGACCTGACTGGGTACAAACTGATTCTGGCAAGGACAGAAAGGGGGCAGAATGGGGTTTATCTCCCACACAGACTTATTGCCACCTCCTCAACTTCACCTCTGGGGTGCCTTGAAGGTTCAGAAAGGCATTGCTGGGAGGGCCGCAGGAGAATGGTGGAGGCTCGCAATCACCAATCTCCGTCCCTACTGCACGGATTCTGTCTTTCCTGTATCTGGTGTTTTTGTAGTCATTATTCTTTGTTTGTTTCTTTTAAAGTAAGCTCCATGCCTAGCCTACTGGGCCTGGAGATCAAGATCTGAGCTGAGATCAAGAGTCGGATGTTCAACCAACTGAGCCCCCCAGGTGCCCCAATGGTTTCTGTAATCAGACTTAAGTTCAGAATTGCTCATTAACATTTTAGTCACACTGGTATTCCGACTGAATATATTTTTCTCCTTTTGTACAACCCTATTCTGGGAAATATTTACTAAGAACTGCTCGTCTGTATTGGCATATGGCCAAGGGAGGGAGGTTAAGGCTGTGACTCAGAAAGAGATATCACAAGGTTTTGTGGGGTACATGCCCACTTCCAGGGACTGAGGGTCTCCTACCTGTCCACCTCCATGTTGGGACCTCATGACATAATCGCATCCTCAAGTTGGTTCAGTGGGCCTTTCTTGAATCCATTTTATTTCATGTTATTTTGTTTTATTTTATTTTATTTTATCTTATCTTATTTTATTTTATTTTATTTTGCCTAATGCTGATTTGAGTGTTACAGAGGCCATCAAGAGAATTCTCTTTTAGAGAATCACAGTGACCCAGAATGTAATGGGTAAACAAATAAGCCAGTGTTGTTTTGTGCAGTGTTGATCCTGTTGCTCTAAAGAACCATTCCCCAACTTCACTACGTATCACATTATTTAGGGAAATTGCTTTAAAATATTCCTTTCTAGACTCTCATTCCTGAGATTTCTGATGCTGCAGGCCCAGGGTGGGACCCAGGAATGTGCCGTTTTAACACGTGCCCCGGGCAATTCTGTTATAGGCAGACAGCAGTCTGTTCTGAGGGCTAGCGGCCAGGGAAGAGAGACGGACAAGGCCTGAAGAGACAGCCCCGTAGAAAGACAGGAAGGTTAGTGTGATGGGAGCATGACAGGGAAACTGCACTGAATGGTGTCCAGACCACGGTCCTTAGAGTCGAGCAACCTTCATTCAGGTCCAAGGGCCATCACTTTACCTGTAGGTTGACCTCACTTGGTAAGTCATGGTAACTTTATGAGCCTCTGTTTTCTTTTCTGTAAAAATGGAATAATAGTAATTCGCTGCCGTTGCTCTGAGTTTTGATGATATAGCACAGAGTGCTTGTCACAGAGGGTACTCATTAATGTTAATTCTCCACCCCTCCTCTCCTCCCATTAGACCTACCAAAAAGTCACTTTTCAACCAGATAACTTATTTTTTTCCTTCTCCGTGAAACACGCTGTGTTCATCAGAAATGCACATGAACACCAGCCTCACCCCCCAGCACTGACTGCATTAGAAATAAAATGTTTCTCTCTGAGAACAATTTGTGGTCCTCCCCCACAGAGAACACACTAAAAAAAATAAAACCCCGATATTTCTTTTTCTCCCTCCCTCCCACCCTCCTCCCATAGTATAGTACTGTGCAGGGCCTGCTGCTGAGAATAAATACAGTATGTCCCAGGGAAATGACAGGCCCTTTCAATTGGTCCTTGCCTCCTGATGGGTAGCCAGGGATGCTTGTTGTCATGGTAACCCCGTGAACTCTGTGACCCAGGTCGGGCCTGATCAGAGACAAAGCTCTCTGAGCGGAGAGGCTAGATTTGCCTGCATCCTCAGAAGAGCTAGAGAGAAAGGAAGAGAGGGGGGGAATGGGAGATAAAAAAGGGAGGGAGGGACAAAGAGAAGGAGAGAGGCAGAAAGAGAAAGTGTGTGCGTGTGTGTGCGCGCTTGAACAGAGACTGGAGGCCTGCCAGAGGAGCACTGCATCAACACAGAAGCTTCTCAGGTCAGCACACGTGGGATGGATTACAGAGTGAACCGAGAAACCCTCCTAGGAGACCGGCACAGCAGCCTGCTGCAAAAGTCCAGGTGGGGCGGCGGGGGGTGACAAGGGCTTGATTTAGCATTTAGTGGTGATGATAAGACCTATTGTTAACATTTATCGGACATTGACTCATCCCAGGAGCGTCTATGAAATATTCGATGTGCATTAGCTTATGTAACCCTAACAACCCCGTGAAGGTAGTACTGTGTTCACCTCAATCATACAGTTCAGCAAACTGAGGCATAGAAAGGTTCTGGAACTTGCCCGGGAGAGTGGAAAGCTGGACTTTTCAACCCAGGCAGCCTGATTTCAGGACCTCTTCTCAGCCATTAGGGGAAAAAAAAAAAATGGATATAAGGACAGAAACTGTGAGGAAGAACTGATTATTCAGAGGATGAAGATCACTGACGGTCTCTCCCCCAACAGACACGAGTATAACTACATTTAGTCCTACCGAAGCAACATGAGAGTCAGAAAGCTGTGGCCTCACAAAGAAGTGGCTCATTGTCGCAGCCTGAATTCGCTAAAGAGCCCTGGCCTCCCTTCTGCACCATTTGCATAGGGGGTACATGTATCCCCAGGGACAGGGTCCTACCACCTGTTGATGTCATTGTCCCATACCTAGAAATGGGAAAGGGCACAGCCAGTGCGAACTAAGTTTTCCTGCTGACCCACGACAGACTGAACCAAAATCACCTCCAAAGATTTTCATGCTTCTTGAAACTCTGTAGTGCTTTTGTCCCCTATCAACAACGAAAAGCTGACCATTTTAGACTGACTGTATCACACACATAAAGAGGGAGGATACTTCATTCTTTCCACACCTACAGGGTGCTGGGCACACACCTGCATCCAGTGCCCTAGGGACATCGAGGCATGACCCTTCTTCCCCCTGCCTTTACATATTTTTTAATTGTATTTATTTTGTTTCTTTGTTTTTAATTTTTTGTTATATTAATCACCATACAGTACATCATTAGCTTTTAAGGTAGTGTTCCATGATGCATTGTTTGCATATAACACCCAGTGCTCCATGCAATCCGTGCCCTCCTTAATACCCATCACTGGGCTGCCCCATGCCCCCACGGCCCTCCCCTCTAAAACCCCCACTTTGTTTCCAGGATTCCATAGTGTCTCATGGTTCATCTCCCCCTACCTTTAGATTTAGGTATTATCATTTCCCTTTCACCAGTTAGGTGAAGGGGAAGGTGAAGTTAGGAAGCTTCAGAGAGGTGACCCCCTGCCCAGGTTCTCACCATGATTTATAGGATACAGCCAAAGTACAGACCCTGACTCCCGAACCCCTCTTCTTTCCACATCCCCACTTCTGTGCTGATAGAGGCACCCCTCACTGCCTTTGCCACCCTCTAAGGTGGCCATCTTTAAAACATGAGGGGAAGTGAGACTCCAGGAAGCCTCCACAGCCAGAGCCCTCCATCCAGAAGCTCCGGCCTCGGCTGGAGATCCATGGTACAGGCGCTCCGTGGAGGACTCTGGTAAAATCATAAAGGCAGATGCACACTTACTCTTGTTACAGCTCTGTTCTTATCATGCGTGCTCAAGAAGCTCGTAAATGGCAGAGCAACACATTAAGGAAAAAACGAGGAGGAAGGTGGACAGAGCAGGGTGGCAAGGAGGAATCTGGAGAGATGAACGGCCTGGGATGAACAGACTTTATGGCCGCGAGAATGGCGGCACAGCTAGGTCTGTGATTTGCCTGCTGAAGCAGGGCTTTCTCCCGCTGCTAAACAAATTGTATGTTGCTTTCTTTTAAGAGGCTGTTGCTGTCAAAAATAGCATGTTTTTTCCCCCTCTCTCCCTCTCTTCAGCAACTTTCCTTCAGACTTGCCCACAATCCTTTCCTAAGAAGGCAGCTGCTCTAGTACAAAGGCAGACCAAGAGGGGGATGGTCTGGGTACCTGTCTCAGCCCTGACACTCAGGCCGCGCAGGCATGGGACACAGACGTGCTCTGCCGTGGATCAGACTCTCGCTCAGACCCGGCCTGCCATGTTTACAGCCTGTGTGATCTTGGCTATGTGGCAGACAGCTGCACAACCATCTGTTGAGTGTTAGGGCCCTGAAGTCAGGACTGAGAACAAATCCAGATGTGCCAGTTAATGACAGGAGTTGCTCAGACAAACTATTTCACCTTCCTAATGCTCAGTTTCTCCAAATACAACAACTGGAGTTAACACTAGCACTCACATTGGTGACTGTTAAATAATTAAATGAGATAATATAAGCTGTTTAGGACAGTGCCCGGCACATTCTGAAGTGGCTAAGAAAGGTTAACTCTCATTATTTAATGTCTTAGAGGCTTAGTGTTCCCATCTTCCAAACGGGGATCTGGCTATACGTTTGCAGGATCATCTTGGGAATAAATGAAATCACTTATAGGGAACACATGGTGCATAAGGAGTTCTGGGATATTAATCCCCTTTCCTCCCCCACTTCCCCTTTCCCTTCTGCTTCCCCTCGATACTCATCATCTATTCTGTTAGTCTGGAGATAAGTGGTGATTGCCTTCTCTGGGTCAGACCACTTTCGGCTTCTTTTCAGTGTAATGAATGGAATTTCAGGCTACCAAGAGACAGAAATATCCAAATGTACAGTTTTATTCTTTTTTCCACTCAGGCCCCCCAAAGTTCAGCTAATAACCATCTTGCTTCCATCCATATGCTCAGGTAGAAAGTTCTCGAGCAGAGCCTGGTTTCTGAGGGCAGGCAGAAAGGAAGGAGAAGGGTAGCCCTGAGCTGAGCCCCTGCACAGAAATTCTGGGCCATCTGTTTTAGTAACATTTATGAATCACCCCATGTGCTGAGATCATGGCATGGTGATCATATCTAGTCAGCCTCTTCCTCAGGGAGGAAAGGGGCAAAGGACCAGGCAAATCCCTAACAGAGGAGCCAACTTCCTCCTAAGGAGACGGAGGTAGTAAGCCAGGGGAGTCGCCAAACAAGAGTCAGGCAGGCATATTTGCGTATATTATTCATGCCTCCTCAGCACACACATCTAGCAGAAAAAGAGCATAATGACCTCTTAATCATATTCCCTATTCCAATGGGAATTAAATGTATTCCTTTGGAGGAATGTAAAAAAAAAATTCCATAGCACTATTCAAGCCAGTCTCCTTGGGACCCACAAATACCACTTTTCCCCCCTGGTGTCTTTTTTACTGCTTCCTTCTTTCTAGCTATATTTCAAAGTACAGTTCAGTGAAGCAAGGGCCAGTGGTCCCACAGAAGCTAGCAGAAAACTTAGCACGTAGACAATTCCTGTTGATTGTTTGTCACACTGACCAGTCCCTACCTGGCCAACTCCCAGATGTATTGTGACTTTCTGAGCATGTTATGAAGTCAGTTGATATGTCTGGTCTTGTGTAGATTCATGAGAACCAGGAAATACTAGTCATGCCGTATAACTGTATAACATAAATTAAACCAACCAACTCTTAACTCATGAGTCTCTTTGGCCATTACTAGTGCACATCCTAAAGACAGCTGATGAAACTTCATGACCATGATCATACCATTTAATTCTACCAATATTATAAGTATAGTATTTTTCAATGCACTAAAGTAAGTCCTCTTAAGGAAAGCAAAATGATTATGATATTGGCACCCCCAAGATTGGTTATCTAATAAAGGAGCTGCAACCAAAAATGCCCCCAAGGGCTAGGTAAAGAAAATGAGGAAAATGGATGGGGGGGGCAGTAAATGCTTATGTGATTTCCTTATTTTTAACAGAGCCATGAGTACAGACAATACTTCTCTAACTAACAAAATCACAGTGCAAACACTATGATAAATAATAATTATAGTGAATATTTATCCAGCGCTTGTTATGAATGGCAAACACTCTCTAAGTCCTTAAATGCATTCTCTAATTCATATAATCCTCATTAGAATCCAAAGAAGCAGGTATTACTAAGAATCTCATTTTATGGATAATAAATCAGCAGCACAGAGAGATTAAATTATTGAGGGCACACAGCTAGTCACTGGCAGAGCCAGAATTTGAACCCAGGCAGTCCAGCTTTAGAATCTATGCTCTTATCCGCTACATTATCCTATAAATGGAAAACTGACAGTATCTGGGTAATCACAGAAAATTATGGGGATTTAGTGAACAAAAGATTACATGCCTATCTAGCGGAGAAAGTCTCCACTCAGATCTGATTTCATATACTGCGATGTCAGCATGTTGCCAGATCTGGTTTTCCAAAGAAACTAGAAATCACAATTTTTGTGTCAACCATTCAAAATTTTGAGTGTTGGTCACAGTTAAGAGGGATATAGAGAAGGCACATCCTAGTAACAAATGAGAGTATTACAAAAAAGAGAGGAAGTGCCATGAAGATGATAGACGATTGATAGACTGACCATTAGATAGACGGATGAACAAGGCACAGTGGGAAAACCATGCAGGGAGGGGTTAATGTCTTGTCCTTCAGGTGGGAGTGATAGGAAGGCCCCCAAGAGGCAGCAGTCCCTGAACAGGGCCTTCAATCAGTGGGGAGAGTACCTACAAGCAAGATAAGGAGAAAGATACATCAGGTAAAAGACCCAGCGAGCATACAGTACAAGAATGAAGGGGAGAGTAATTCATGCATTCTTTATCTATCTTTGTATTGCTGTTTGCAGCAGGGAATCATTGCCTCAAAGGAAATCTCTCGTAGAATCCTATTATAAAAGATTAATGGATATTCATCTTTTCTGATGGAAATATAATAGTCCATTGTATATGGGGACCATATCTTCTTTATCCATTCATCTGTTGAAGGTCATCTTGGCTCTTTCCACAGTTTGGCGATTGTGGCCATTGCTGCTATGGACACTGAGGTACATATGGCCCATCTTTTCACTACATCTGTATCTTTGAGGTAAATAAGTCAAGCAGGGAAAGTCAATTATCATACAGTTTCACTTACTTGTGGAGCACAAGGAATAACATGAAGGACATTAGGAGAAGGAAAGGAAAAGTTTCGGAGGGGGAGACAAAGCATGAGAGACTATGGACTCTGAGAAATAAACTGAGGGTTTTGGAGGGGTGGGGCGTGGGGGGGTTAGGTGAGCCTGGTGGTGGGTATTAAGGAGGGCACATACTGCATGGAGCACTGGGTGTGGTACATAAGCAATGAATCTTGGAACACTGAAAAAATAAAATTAAATTAAAAAAATTAAAAAAAAAAAAAGGCTAACGGATGGGGTGTGGGTGATGGAGCTGCTGAAATAGGAGATGAGGGGCTGGAAATGGAAGAGACGGGGAGGAAGAGAGCTAGAGACCAGTTTGGGCCCAGGGTGGGAGACCCAGGAGATCACAAAGTTCCTCTCCCTCAGGAGCCATTCTCCATCACTGGAGGAGACAAGTCTCCAACATTACAACCCTGTGTCTTTTAAAGTCCACAAGGAAATAATGGTCCTGCTGTCCTGCCCAGCATTCTGTTCTCATTGACATCTGTCTTTTGGTGGCCGGTCCTTAGAATTGGCCCAGCTTCCCTTCCTTTCATTGAACCAAAGGTGGCTTAGATGAGACCAGTGGGCTGGCTCTTACCCTGAATGGTGTTTCCACCCCCTCCGTTAATTGTAGGGAGGCTTTCATTCATTCCCTCCATTATCTTTTCTCACGCATCTCTGGAGTGTGTGACACAGACCCTGTGGTGCTGCTGGCACATGGTTCAGCGTTACAGGACCAGATGTGGTTTACTGTGAGCTGCAAATGAACTGTTGACACCTGCTTCTCACAATGTGGGGCGGGCTAAGGATCAAACATGCCTCTAAAATGCTTTTTATCTGGAAAATCCCAGCTGAAGGGGCCTGACTTCAGGTCCCCATCCAGGTCTCTGCACTGTACCAGGTGACGGTAGCCATAGGACCCTAAAGAAAGTTATAGGGCCAGAAATATGGATCACACAGGTAAAACCAGTATGCAGCTTCTGGGGGTTCAAGTAACTTACCCCTGTGATACAGCATACATTTCAGAAACTTAAAACTCCTTCATTCAAAAAAAATATGTATCAAGAAGCTCCTGTGTTAGTTACAGTGCTGGGTACTCTGCTGGGACCCCATTAGGGAACCCTTAGTCTGGTCGGAGGAGACAGCAGTGCATATGGGATGATGAGTTTACTGCTGTAGGGTGTACAAGTACAGTGGGACAGGAAGGCAGTCCTGATCCATTCTGCAAGACCCAAGAGGATTTGCAGAGAACAACACATGCTAGAGGCTTCTAAGATGAAGAGGGTCTACAGAGTGGCAGACTGTACCAGATAGAGCATGTGCCAACACAGAGAAAGGCAGCGTGGGTGGCACTTCCAATCCAGCCACTTGTCCTCAAGTAATCTCAAAGCACTTTGATATCTGTTACCTCATTTGAGCCTCACAGTACAGACAGTTGAAGTCAAGGCTTATCATTAGTCCTATTTTATTGGGAAAACTGAAGTACCGTTATGGTAACTAACTATCCTGGTTTGCCTGGGATTGAGAGGGTTCCTAGGATGTGGAACTTTTCCTGGGAAAACCAGGGAAGTCCCTGGGAAAACTGGGAGTTGGTCACCAGAAGTACAGTTATAGGACTTGTCATACAACCTGACCAGAGATTAGTGAGGGACTCAGACCAGACTCAGGTTCTTTCCTCCACCTCACAGTGGAGCAATGAAGAGAGGGCTCTATATGTATTTTTCTTTTTTTTTTTTTAAACCAACTCCTTTATGTTGTTTTGTAGGGTCAGAAACCAAAGATAAATCTTCTTTTAGCTGAATCAGAGGCTGATCAAGTTTCCCTCTCATGAGATCCCAGAACTGTCTATTCCTGAGTATATTCCAGAAGCGAAAACCACCTGCAGTGGTCACAGGTGAAGGGAACTTTGGCCTGACCTGGGTTCCCAAACAAGACCTGGGGAGGTCTGCATTTTAAGTGAGACATAACCCAACTCTCTATTTCCATCTGCTTGGTTGGAAATAACCTCTCCCACGTGACCCACCACTCCAAGCCACTGGGCCAGCAGCTTCTTCTGGGCCCTTAATGATAGTGTGTACCTATCATTACCTATCATTTACCTGTCATTACCTATCATAGGGTTTACTGCCCCATCAATGATAGTATTTACCTTGGAAAGTCCATACTAACAATGTCACAGTCTGAACTATAAAGAAGGGGGGGGGGGCGGGTCTTTGAAATCATTGTCCAAAAGGGATGTGATTAAGAGAGTGTTTTCTGGGATCTGGGTCCACAAACACCCAGACCTGAACTAGACCCAACCACTCTTCATCTCAGGAAGTGGGGACAAACAAGCTATGGTTCTTGCGGAGGGTCTGGCTCCCATTCCAAGCAAAATGACCCTGGTCTGGCCTCAGCAAAGGAGCAGAAACACCCAGCCAAAGGCGGCTGAGGAACTGAAGTTGTTTATTCATCCTCTGAGGCCTGCACAGTAGAGGCTGCTGCAGGGCTCAGAGAAATGTATAAGGGGAGAAGAGAAGTGGCTGCACCTTCCTCAAAGAGGGAGCACCCTGGGCTTCAGAACCCGCCAGCCCCATGAAAGAAAGAGTTAGAATGATCATGCTCACTTGTACAATGACTTTTTTTTTTTAAAGATTTTATTTATTTATTTGACAGAGAGAAATCACAAGTAAGCAGAGAGGCAGGCAGAGAGAGAGGAGGAAGCAGGCTCCCTGCTGAGCAGAAAGCCCGATGTGGGGCTCGAACCCAGGACCTGGGATCATGACCTGAGCCGAAGGCAGCGGCTTAACCCACTGAGCCACCCAGGCACCCCTGTACAATGACTTTTAATCCAGGGCAGGGAAATTGCTTGTTTCATGGTCCCCTAACGCCTTTAAACCTCACTCTATGCTGCCCTCCCACTTCCTGAGGACAGATGCAGAGCTCCTTGAAGTCTCTTTCCCTAGAAGCCCAGTGGATCCCAGACTAGAGACATCATGGACCAAATATTGTGCCAAGAAAGAAAATGATGGTAGAGACACATGACAATGATTTATCTTGCCAAGGAATCTTGATATCTTAGAACAAGACCAAAAAAATGACCACCTCTCATCAACGTAATAGAGTAAGAGAAGAAATATGTTAACACTAAAAGGGAAGGAAGGACATAATCAATTGCACATAAAGGACTGTCCTTAAATGGAAAAGTTCAGCTTTCTAAAAACTCGCATTACAATCCTTATCTTTCCTCATTTTCCCATTAATAAGTGGAAGCTTCATCACAAACTGGCCTGGCTCTTTGCACCAGCTTTTTGGGACCCACTGATTGAATCCTAATTTTTTATCCAGCATGTGAATTCCCTCCATGTTTTTCCTGACCATCAGTTGTTCCATTAACAATGTCCCACCAGACTGCCACTTGGCAAATAAATTCCGAGAGGTCTAGGAGCTCCAAAGTTTACCATCATGTTAAGCAGTATTCTGTGTCCCCATGGCTTCATCCCCAGATCTAATTCTGCCCTTTGGCATTGAGAATAAATCTAATTCCTCGTCTACTGACAACCAGTCCCAAGATTCCAGGTGAGCCCTGTTTACTTTGCAGTGGCCTACTGTCTCCATTATCCCTAGATTCAGGGTTAAAACTTTCAACATTGTTCCTCTCATTTGAGTCATTATACTGGTAAATTGACTGATACATAATTTACTTAGGACTGACTCGGTGGGCTGCTGGTCTGAGGCCTCTCCCTGCTTAACCACCTTCCCTGTCTCCCTTGCCTGCAAGTAAAGTGTTGACTTCTTGGCATATCCTTCCAGGATAATTAGGGTTTGGACTCAGTTAGCTGTTGTAGCCTCATTTCCTGGAAGTCTCCCTCCTGACCACATTTCCCAGGCCTGTGCTTCCTTGCTCTACTTCCTGATTTCACTCTTCTCTTTTCCCAGAGCACCCCCTGAAGCTTTTCAAACTCCCACCCACTGTCAGAATTAAACTCTCCCCTTTTCTGGTCCTTCCATAATCCTTTATTTTATTTTAATTGTTTTTAAAATGTTGTTTTTATTTTATTTTATTTTATTTTATTTTATTTCTTTAGAGTGTTCCAGAATTCATTGTTTACATACCATACCCAGTGCTCCATGCAATACGTGCATAATTCTTTATTTTAAAATCGGATACAGTCTTCCATGAACCACTGAGAAGCTTTTCTGCTTCCCACATCAGAGTGTACATTCCTTGAAAGATGAGGTTTCTAACTTGCTCAGTTCTTTATCCCTACTAAGTACGTGGCATGGTACTTGACACTTAATTGGCTCCCATAAACATTTGGGGAGTTGACTCAAAGACATGGACTCTTCACACCAAAGCCTTTATAATCAAGTGAAAGACTAAGGCTAATATGCATGAAACTGTAGTAGGCAGGGCAACAAATTGACTGCTAGGTTCCAGGGAGTTTCAAAGGAAGGTCAATGAGACATCAAGTGTTGATAGAAAAATTCAAGGAAAACACAGGGAGCATTGCAGGGCAACCAGTGTTGGGAGAGAAGTTAAGGGAAACAGTAAGTGGAAGCACACAGAAGTGGGAAGAAACACGCCGTTTGAAGGGAAGCAGGATGCCCAGCAGCCTAGTGCGATGAGAACTGAAGCTTCCTTTGAGGGAGGAGAGGCATAACATATCACTGCAGGCTGGGTGTAAGCTCCAAGGGCTGTTTTATCCCATATTTCTCAGATGCTTGAATTCAAAGTTTTGAAAGAGAGACGGTTGCTTCAAAACTGAAGCCCAGAACAGTCCTTAGCCTTTCATAAGTTGAGGCCCAATTAAAACCATCTGAAATATCTCCCTTGACTGCTTTTTTCCCAAACTTCGATTTCCCTGCAAGCATAGGATCCTCAAACTTCTTCACAGTGGCCAGTCTGAATACACTGAATCGTAATGAATACCAGGCCTTCCTGGAGACCACCTTTCTAGGGTTCCCACTCCTCCCTTCTCAAGACTTCCAAGACGATTCCTTGATCCAGATACTCCCCTGGATCCATCAGCCCCTGTGGCTGAAAGTCAGGGTTCAGGTAGCTGAGGATCTGCCAGAACCAGAATAGCCCCAGGCTACTGCTATTCTCAGATCCTCATTTTTATCTCCTACAAAAGAAAGGGAAGGAAGGAAGGAAGGAAGGAAAAAGGAAGGAAGGAAGGAAAGAAGAAAGGAAGGAAGGAAGAAAGGTAGGAAGAAAGGAAGGAAGGAAGGAAAATTTCTTCGGCCTCTTCCTTATAGTCAAGTTGTGAACTAGCATCTTATGAAATGGCCTATAATGAGGTTTTCCTCATTTGCTGCCTTTGCTCTGCTGTGGGCTTGGAGAATGGAGATCCTTGGGTGTTACAACTGTGTGCAAAGTAAAAGTTTTGAAAAGGACGGAGGGAGTGGGAGAGGAAGGTCTAAATAAGCTTTCTTGGGCTTCCTGATGCATAGAGCACCTACTCTGGGGCAAGCTGCAAAGAACAGTGGTTACCTGCATAGACTTTAGTCATGCAGAGCTGAGTTAGAACCTTGGGCTGGCTATGTATTTGTCTGTGGAATGTAAGAGTAATAATATGATACCAAATAGGGATGTGAAGATTAAATTAAATAAAGCATGTAAAGTACCAATGCCTGGCCCCTATTAAGCTCTCAAAAAAGTAAATGTTAACTACAATTATTATCCTATGACCCTGTGCATTTTCTTTGCACACTCTGGACCCTTACTGTTGTAGTCCAGATAGATGAGTTTACCAAATAGCTGAGTTAAAGGCACAGAAGGTTATTGTTTGCACTTACTATTTGCTTTCATTCATTCATTCATTCATTCATTCACCGCCCCCCCTCCAAAAAAAGGTATTTCTCACTTTAATCCTGCATAGAACATCTTGTACTAAACATTGTAAGGAGGAGTTTAAAAACACTGTAAGGAGGATCCATCGTCTCTGCTCCAGGGAACTGACAGTCTCTTCAGGGATATTTTCGGGACCCAACTAGCATACCAATTAGATTAGATTAGATTAGATTAGATTACAGCATAAGAGATGGGAGTTCAAGTTCAGAGAAACACCTGGGAAGAAGGACCTTCAGTGGTAAAATTTAATTAGATGCTTTTTCAGGATGTCCTTTTTCCAACCTGACTGTGATATCATGAGCCCACCAGTAAAGGACATAAATTTTGGCTTATTTCCCATTCTGGGGCTTGTGCCGTGAGGATTGTCCACTTTCCCTAAACACCTTTTCACATCACTGACCCCAAACTGGATTCTGTGCCTGAAGGGAACAACAGTAGAGACCTTGTATCTGAAGACAGAAAAGTGGTCTGATCGCTCACAGCAAAAATGAGAATTAAGAACTTGGTAACCCGGACC